>NC_137064.1:7549059-7976559 GCF_032717465.1 Coenobita brevimanus
CTATGTATGTGGGTGCTCACACCCAGGTAAGAGTGAATGGAGATTTGAGTGATGAGTTTTCCGTGAATGTTGGTGCGCATCAGGGGTCAGTCTTGAGTCCCATGTTGTTTATCATGGTACTTGAAACCCTTTCATGTGACTTTAGAAACGGACTCCCGTGGGAGTTGTTTGCTGATGATTTGGTGTTGATTGCAGAGAACGAAAAGGAGGCGGAGGAAAGGTTTAGGAAGTAGAGAGATGGTATGGGGCAAAAGGGTTTAAGGGTAAATGCAGATAAAAGTGATGATATCTAGGGTTGGTGGCGGTACTGTCAAAGACGAGGGAGAGTGGCCATGTACAGTTTGCCACAAGGACATGGGAAGTAATTCCATCTTGTGCGGTGTGTGTGTGTGATAAATGGGTGCATAAGAGATGTAGTGGTATCAGAGGTAGACTGCGAGATAATGCTGATTTTATGTGTACGGCGTGTCGGGGTGAGCAGGTGGAGATTGTCAAACGTGAAAGGATTGAACTTGCTGGTAAATCTCTTGAGTGTGTGGAAGAGTTTTGTTATTTGGGAGACATGTTGTGTGCTGGAGGTGGGGCTGGAGCTAGCTCTGTGGCTAGGGTGAGAAGTGGTTGGAAGAAGTTCAGGGAGCTCTTGCCTCTCCTGACATTGAGAGGACTCTCCCTACGTGCTAAGGGGTCTTTGTATGCAGCATGTGTTAGGAGTGTAATGCTGTATGGTAGTGAGACCTAGGCAGTGAAGGAGGAAGATATTCGCCGGCTCAGACGTACAGAAATGACAATGATTAAGAGGATGTGCAGTGCATCCCTGCGTCCAAGGCCTGGAGGGGCTGGGTTTACGATGGAAGAGTTGAGAGGTAGGATGGGACTGGAGTGTATTGGTGTTGTGATGAGGAGAGGTAGATTGAGATAGTTTGGACATGTGGAGAGGATGGGGGATGATAATTGGGTGAGGAAGGTGAGAAGTGTTAATATTGAGGGTGGGGTTATGAGGGGTAGACCAAGAAAGACATGGGACGAGGTCATTAAGTGTGACCTTAGGGTTAAGAGACTGAACAGGGAGGCTGCAATGGATCGTGCAGCGTGGAAATCCGCCATTAGGTGACCAAGGCCGACACATGCAAGCATGTTGGAGCCTTTAAAAATGAAAATGATACATACATATATATATATATATATATATATATATATATATATTTACATATATATACATATACAGTAATCCCTCTAATATTCGAACGCCCAATATCTGAACATCCCCACTAACCAGACATAATCGTCCTGGGATCCAATAGTCCCAAAATGGGCCAAAAACTGCAAAAAATTCGAAAAAAATCTGACTTTTTTTTCCCCACCCGTAATTTGAAATTGCCGCCTGGCGCCAAACAGCTGTTACACCATGGTCCCTTCACCCCTTCCCTCCTCCCCCCTCCCCTGTCAGGGTTGCCATTTGGTATTTTTCATTACCAAGTGTGGGCCAATTTGGTAATGAAAAATTCGTTTGGTAATGAATAATAATAATAATAATAATAATAATAATCTGGCCTTTTGTTTCTCAAAAGCGCCAGTTCTTCCTTTTGGGAATTCACTAGCGCTCGTTATTTTTACAATTACAAGAATTGTGACATTTCTTGTATATAATACAAGCTACATCATATATACATGAAAGTGGCAAAAATTAAACCCTATAATCATCTGTCATAATACCTCTCTCCAGATCGTAGCATTTTGAAAAAAGAAAGGCTTTCAGCTGTCTCTTAAAGGATTCAACAGTAGAGAGTTGTCTTATGGACAACGGCAATCTGTTATATAATCTAGGGGCTCTATATGCAAAAGAACGATCAGAGAAAGATGACTGGTGAATGGCTCCTGGCTCATCAAGACGCAAGGAATCATCTTCACTGCGTAACATCACACCCGGGCGTGTCGATGGGAGTTTTAACAATTCAGCAAGATACTTCGGTTCACCAAACTTAAGAACCTTGAATGTAATAAGACACAGTTTAAATTCAATTCTAGCCTTTACTGGTAACCAATGCAACTCAATCAGAAACGGGGTAGTTGAGGTTCTCGGGGGGAGACCAAAGATAAGCCGTGCCGCCCTGTTCAACACAGACTGAACTTTTGTTAGTATATTATTTGGAAGACCAACCCACAGTGAATTACAATAATCAACACGAGACAAGACCACTGCATGGACCAATGTTAGGAGGCACTGTCTATTCAGGAATCTTCTCACAGAATACAGATTTCTGATATGCAAGTTACACCCTCTTACAACCTGATTAATGTGTTCTTCGTAATTTAACTTAGAATTAAAATAAACACCCAAATTTCGAACAGAACTGACTGGATGCAGATGTGACACGCCAATGTTCAAAGCCACGGCATTGTCAGTGTCATCACCCCTTCTGTTTCCTCTGATGATGATGATCTCAGTTTTACCATCATTCAGCTTAAGTTTCCTCTTAGCCATCCAAATCTTAATATCAGACATTAGAGATTCAAACTTTATCTTAGTATCGTTGATATCTGACATCTTAACATAGAGCTGGGTGTCATCAGCATAAAAATGATAGGACACATCATGAGCATCAAGTAAAGACGATAAACTACTTGTGTAGATAGTAAATAGAATTGGACCCAAAACTGATCCTTGAGGGACTCCAAATAGAAGAGGAGCAGAATCAGAGCTAGCGTAATCAACAACCACTCTCTGAGATCTGTCCGACAGATACGACTTAAGGAGCAAAAGGGCACTATCACGAACGCCATAAAAATACAGATCATCCAACAATAGTTTATGATCTACTGTATCAAAAGCTGCAGACAGATCCAAAAGAACTAGGAGAGAGGACATCCCACTACAAGTGTTTGCCACCAAGTCGCTCTGAATCCTTATTAGTGCAGTTTCAGTCAAATGGTATTTTCTGTATGCTGATTGAACAACAGGAACAACTCTGTTGTGTTCCAGTAGTGGTAAGAGTCGGTCAAGTATGGCCCGCTCAATAATCTTGGATAAAAAAAGACAGGTTAGAGACAGGACGATAATTTGTCATGCTCTCGACATCAAGGCCAGGTTTCTTAATTAGGGGCCTACCAAAGCACGTTTCTCAGACCGCACAAAATTACTTTCTAAGAAGCATCTATTTATTATGTTGCAGATAAAGTCTGCAGCATGCTCATACACATCAGGCAGTTGTGACATGTTACATGGATCGAGTGAGCAAAATGTTTTATTAAGTTCTCTGATGTAACATTTGACTTTGTTTACATCCAGTGGATGAAATGTTGAAAGCAAATGATCCCCGGTGCACCGTGGCTGGAAGTCAACTGAGTACACTTCACTAGGAGAACTGCTGTCTAAATCACTTCTTATGCGAGATATCTTACTTGTAAAAAATGAAGCAAAATCAGAAGCCAATTGGGCATCAGATAAAGAAGTTGGTTTAACAATTACATTCCTCCGACCAACCAAATTGTTCACAACTGCAGACAATTTTTTATCACCACCACATGAATCAACTTTATTTTGATAATACCTAGCCTTTTGGGCTTTTACAGTGTGAACGACTGCTCTTCTCGCAAAAACATAACGCAAACGAGTTACTTCGGTCCGCTGCAAGCGCCACTAACGTTCTGCCCTTCTACGTTGTCTACGCAAAGAATTAATGGATGGACCATACCACGGAGAATTATCACGTACAGTGATTGTTTTTACTACCTCAGGACAATAATGGTCAAAAATTGACCTGAGCTCGTTGTTGTAAATATCAACCAATTCACCAGAAGAAAGACTTGAAGAATCGATGGAGTTTACACGTTGATCAATTTCAAAACACATCAACTGGCGGTCAACATTGTTGTAATTTCTGAACCTGATGACCTTTTTATATGAAGGGGATTTTGGGACATCAAAACTAAGAGTGATCAGAGCATGATCAGAGATGAGGGGGTCAAATGAGTCAACCTCCACATCTGATACGCACCTGCAACCAACAGGGGACAAGATCAAGTCAAGGACATGTCCTGAGACATGAGTTGGAATACTCACATGATTGAAAAAATTGTTCTGGGTGATCAACTCAAGGAATTCTGAAGAAAATGGTTTTGACTCTGGACTGTCAACCCAATAATTGAAATCACCACAAACAAGAAGTCCTCCTGGTTTAAGAGAAAACCCTTCAAGAAACTGCCCAAACTCCTCCATAAAACCTCGATCTCTGGCCGGATGACCTGGTCGATAGACAATTGCAATTCTAATGGTATTCTGATGGAAATTTATTGATACTTCCATAAATTCAAATGATGATGGGGTCAGGTCTGAGTCAATGAGAGAAACGTTTGCAAGTGCTGTAGAGTAGATGAGTGCTACGCCTCCTCCTGGATAGTCAGCAGCAGGCCTGGGAATACTAATAATAGAATGTGTCTTAGGCAAGGCATTACGAATAATATCGATATCAGACTCATACAACCAGGTTTCAGTCAAGCACAATATGTCAAGCTCGTGCTGATTTAGGGTTTCATTAATATAGTCTATCTTATTACGGATGGAACGAATATTTAAAAGACCCATCCTTAACTGTTTCAAGAGGGACGTAGTCAGTATTTTGAATGGTCAAAATTGGTGTTTTCAATCAATCTATTCCTATGAGAAATCATAATTGGACATTCTCTACTTGAAGCAAAATGGGCAACCACCTGTGACTTTGAATTAGCATCTTGATGTCTTAAAGAGGAGCAGTTGATGCATTTGGGAGAATTTCTGTTACTACAGTCCTTAGATTTATGGGCTCCAGCACAAAAGACACATTTAGGTTCATCACTTTTCCTAGAACATCTCTCAAATGTATGACCAAAGCCTTGGCAGTGATGACACTGTGTAACCCAGAATCTATCGAAAGCGCGGCATCTTGTAAGATCCACATAGATGTAATTGCCCTGTTCTACAATGGAGGATCTCACCTCTGGCGACATCTTCAAGACAGCAGTTTTGGTGTCATTCCTTGTCCTTGTGAAGAGAAGGTTGAGGGTACAACCTCGATCAACGAGCATCTTAATTTTATTGTTTTTTCTCAGAATATTTGGGATGATGTCAGAGTCATCCAAGGAAGAGGAAAGGCCTGTCACGGTCATTTTAGGCAGAATTTTCTTTGGCTCTGATATGCAAAAAGTGCCCTCAGAGCCAAAATGATCAGTCAGCACCCCAGTTGCTTCCCCCTTGGCCTCAGCTGACGGAAACTTCATTACCAGCCCACCAGCCTTGGTCTTAAGGCAGCTGTCAACCGGTACCGAGTTAAGTACACCTCTGATGTCTTCTGGTCCCATCTGATTTGTCAGGGCACTAGCGCCACTCTCTGGTTTCACAATCAGTACATGCTGACTATGAATGGCTTTTTTCTGGCCATGAGCACTGATCTCAATCACGCTCCCAGGCAGATCCTTCCCTCCCCCCACGAGACGCACGAACAGCATCCGCAAATGACTTGGCCTGATCTTGTGTGACCGCCATAGGTGATGAGACCTTGGTCTCTAGTGCCTCCAGTCTATTTGATACGTCTCTGATTGCTTGAAAGATTGGCCCAATAACTTTATCTTCATACTCCTTCTTGGTACTACTTCCTCCACCAGCCAAGACCTCGTCTGCTGGTGCAACACACTGGCTACACAGCCAGCGAAAGCCCAGCTGGTGGCTCCTCTTCATGAATGGATAGTCGCCTGCATCCAAATTTTCACAAGCTATATGAATCCACTCGCTGCAGTAGGCGCACTTCAGTGCTTGTGCACTTTTTGCTACAGACCTACTGCAGCGAGGGCACTGGTGTTGTTTACTCATGATAAGGGAGAACAAAAAAACAAAATGACAACAACAGCAAAACGTATATACAATACTACCCGGGAAAAAACCTGGGTAGCGCCGCCCCTGTTTGTGTCACCCTAATTTAGGAGGAAAAAAGAAAACCGAAGGAAAAAAAGCACAAAAAACAGAAATGGAAAAAAAAAAACAGGGTGTCTGCGAGGTCAGAATATTGCATTACCAAATGGATTTTTCACATGTATGAGGATACACAGGATGGAGATGGTGGATTGTTTGCTCTCTCTGATTAATCTGCTACCCTACATAGCGTGAAAATAATCAACATGGTGTTAATTATAAGGTGAGTGATTACATGTATTTCCACTTGTATATATAATTAGTAAAGAATAAATGCTAGCTTTATGAATTTGGTAATGAAAGTCGAGATTGGTAATGTGGCCACTGCGATCTGGCAACTCTGTTACCCTGCCAGCATCAACAGTCACAGTCTAACTCCGATCGAGAGCAGATGCTCATAGCAGTGCAAGCCACAGGTGCTTGTTTTTTGTGAATAAACAGTGAATAAACTGCAATACCTCGCCACTAGAACACACAGGGATTTACAGTGTTGTGCAGTGTTAAGAAATTAGAGTTTAGAGTGCAGAGGATTAACTGTGGACTGCAAACTGGCGGTTCAAACCAGTCCAGGAGCCAGGGACTTGTAAGTACCCAGAATGTTTAATATTGTATAAACTCACCTCTAAAACCTCATTTTATGGTTCTTTTGCATTTATTTCAGTCTTTTATGTCCCTTATTGGTGTGATTTGGGTCTTAAATAGGACCACTATCCGGACCTGCCTATGGCTCTATTACGTCGGATACTGGAGGGATTACTGTATTATATATACATATACATATATACATATATATATATATATATATATATATATATATATATATACTGTACATATATATATATATATACTGTACATATATATATATATATATATATATATATATATATATATATATAGTGGTAGGTGGGGGTGCTCACCATCCACTCACTTGATGTAGCGCTGCTGTCGGGTGTCTACCCTTTCCTCTCCTCCATCCTTCTTTCCTTCCATCCTCTTCTGACTTTCCTTCATTCTTTCCTTGTCCTTCTGTCTACGGGTGATTTTACACTCCCTCCTGTCTTCTTTCCTTCATTCTTTCCTCTTCCTTCTGCCTGTGGGTGACTCTACACTGAGTGACAAGCCAAATGGTGTCCTGTACACCAGGAAACCATTTACTGCACTGAGTGGTAACAATATAACCAAATTCTGGCGCCTGGTGGTTTAGTGGGTAATTATTGTGCTCCAATCGGATTGAGCCAGGGAAGGTTTATATCCAAGGGGAGGTTGGGGTTGATTGCTCATGTAATGACACTCAGGGATGAATGAGGCTGGTCACTCGCATCTTTAAAGTCGGGACCAACTGCCTAGCCCTGGGCTCCTACGCTCCTCTTGAGGCAACGTAGGATTGGATGATGGATGGATATATATATATATATATATATATATATATATATATATATATATAATGGTATGCTACGTACTCAGAGCTCAACTTCTTGCTCCCTGAGTACGAGCGACTGATCTGGGGTTCTCTTTGAGACCGGGTCTGGAGCATGCGACCAGAGGAACAGGGATCAAAAACATAAGTCAACCAACTTTACACGTACATTGACACTAAACATACAGTGAGAAACACAACACAATGTAACACATTAACTGCACTAGAATGGACACAGAGGACCCGAGTTGGGCTACAGGTGGCTGGGTAGCAGCAGGTGTCATCTAGGTGTGGGAGGGGTCCCGTTCGGGATGCTCTCTCTCAGGCAGCTTGGGACCACCATCTGGGGCTGGGTCGTCCAGTGTGGACTGCTGGGCGATGTAGAGGAGGGCCTTTCCCTAGTGGGGCCTCGGGGGGGGGGTCAGCCCTCAGGACTGGGGCCAAACAGGGCGAGCAGGCACGCTTCCTTGAGCCTGAGGTTGGAGGAATGCTCGTCGGCTGGGCTGGGAAGGTCTCAGCCGGGAGTCCTGGGGGCGCCCCTGGATGGCTGGGGGATGCACCCTCGCCTTGGTTGAAAGGCCGTCAGAGGCTGCCAGAGACATCTCTTCCTCTGAGAGTCTGGCAGCAAGGAGCAACATAGGGGCACTAGGTGCAGTCAGCGTATCCCTAGGCTCACTATGGGGCTGCTCCAGATCCTCTCCAGCTGCAACTCCGCCAGGGAGCTGGCTCTGTCCCCTAGGGTGTGGGGAGAGCAAGAGGGACGTCCCACTCGGCCTCTGGAGGAGTGGGACGAGCTAGGGACGTTACCCTTTAGGGGCAAGGGAGAGAGAGTGGCCATTCCCTCCCCGACGGGCACAGTGGATGCCGCCATGGTTCCACGGGACCCTGGGACTGCAGGTGAGAGGAGGACAGTGGCTGTCCTCTCCCCGGCGAACATAGTGGGAGTCACCACGGTCCTGCTCCCTGTGGGGGCAGCAGATGAGGGAAGGACAGTGGCCGTTCCCTCCCCGATGGGTACAGCAGACGCCACTGCGGTTCTACCTTGCTCTGGGACTGCAGGTGAGAGTACAGTGGCCATCCTCTCCCCGGTGAGTACAGTAGACGTCGCCGTGGTCCTGCTCCCAGCGGAGGCTGCAGGTGAGAGAAGGACAGTAGTCATTCCCTCCCCAGTGGGTACAGTGCATGTCGCAACGGTCCTGCAGGGGGCTGTAAGTGAGAGAAGTACAGTGGCCATCCTCTCCCCGACGAGTACAGTGGACATCGTCGTGGTCCTACTTGGGACTGTTGTGAAAAATGTCCCACCCTGATCCTGGCGAGTGCCGGTCTGGCTCGAGAGTAGTGTGGCAAGGTGGCATACCTCCCACGGGCTCCATTGAGGGGAAGAGGGGCGCATGGTGGCGGGGTACATATGCCCGTCTTGCTCGGACCCTTTCCGCACCTCCCTGTGGTCTCCCCTTGGTGCTGGTATCTCAATATATATACAGTATTTCCTCATATTTCGACACATTTTACTTCAATGCCTCGTTTTTCGTGCTAGAAAAAAGTTTCCAAGTTATTTCACACTTCGCTAGTTTCCCCACACTTCGATGCTCCCAGCCGGCAGCCAACACTCAGCAGACGACACATACCGATGCTCAGTCTAGGCACTGTCAATTTTTCTATGCAACGGTTTTCCATGATCTTTATACAGCAAGTCCGGCGGGGAAGTAGACACACATGCATTTGTTATTGTTTATGATCTTAACGTATGATCTTCAGCCGTGTCGTGAATACACAGTAGGTCCAGCGGGGCAGTAGACACACATGAGTTTGTTAGTTTATGATAGTAATGTACAATCTTCGGGCGTGTCATGCTACTATTCCTTAACAAAGAATTGTTACATGTTTCTCGTAACACTATTTATTTTTGTTTTGATGGACAAATACATGAAATGGATGTAAAATAAAGCTAATCTATATCTAAGGAAGGAAAGAATAATAAACGTCCCAATACAGAAATGGTTGACTCAGCCCACCAATTTTTGATTCTATTTGACTATATTACAGCCTCTCTTCCTTGTAGCAGTGAGTAAAATAATGTTGTTATAATTTCTCCCTTCCTTGTAGTGACAAAGAGAGCACATAAAATGACCGGGGCATATTTGACCGACTTTGATGTCGAAAATTAAATAATCTGGCAAAAAGTAACAGTTTTTCCTTGGTTAGTGACATCGGGAACTAGCCCATGCACCCTCAACACACGTTCACTTGCCACTCAAGCCAGTCTTCACTTTATTTCTGGTAAGGACTTTTGGTGTTGCAGCTCTTTATAACAGTCTTAATGTCTTTTCGGGTACATGTTTATTGTGTTATGCTGTTTTAGCACTAGTAAACACTCTTCATTTAATTTTGTGTAGGGCTTGTTTGGTGTTATAGTACTTTATGATTGGGTAGGTACATGTCCCACCGGAAAGGTCCTCTATTTTTCCCACTGAATCTAAACTTCACACTTTGATTTTTCATGCTTCGCGAGGTTTTGGCGGAACATCCAACCAGCTAAAAATGAGAAAATACTGTAAAGACAGATAGACGGATATGTATATAAATTAATGCATTCAGGGCATACACTAATGTGGTAAATGGGGAAGGAGAAGGATTAATGCTCATTGACTATATGAGGTTCATTAAGACAGGCACTCACTTTGTCCTAAGACCAAATCTTTCTTCAGACTACGACATGCAACTGTCGAATTAACAGTACTGGGGCCCTATAATGATGTCAAGGTACAAACAAGTTGGGGTAAATACTTCTCCCAAAAGTCTCATGGCCGTCTCGGGAAATGAACTCTAACTTCTCGGTTGTGAGCCACCCACAGATTTGGAGGGGGGGGGGGGAAGGGCATGGGGGGCATATGCCCCCCTATTTTGGGGAAGCCAATAATTTTTTCTGTGTACCAAAAATCAAAGTACAGCACCAGAGAACAAGAAAAGCAAAACCAGGGCCCAGCTGTTTGTTGTTCACAGTAAAACCTCTACACACTAATTCTTTGTTATTTCTGGCTCAGGTTCAGGTATTATCTTGTTTGTTCCAGGTATGTAACACATTAGTTGAAGAGCAAAAGCAGTAAAATTTGCAATGGCATTAAAGCGCAAAAGTCAAGTCTCACTGACCGACTTTTTCTCACCTAAAAGAGGTACGTTGACATCCCCTTTTTCTCAGTAATTCTTGATTTTAATTCACCAATCTTATAGAATATTATCTCTATTCTGGCCCCTTGTTTTTGACAGTACCATGACCCCTGTTCTGCCAGGGGATCTAAAAGTGTCAGAACATAGTGATCCACCCATGTAAAGTTGCAATATGAAATTGGCTATGAACGATGCTACTGCCATGACAGCTGTTGTGTAAAGCATTGTCCTCCAGTCTTGAAATCTGTGAAACCTTGTTTTTTTTTAATCTTCTGAACTGACTGAAAAATAAGGAATCACTTTATATGTTTCAGTGAGCGTGAGATCAGTCTGAAGGATCTAGAACCACGGATATACCAAGTCGCTGTCCATGCAATTACAAGGCACAAATATCCATCAGTCGTGCATATAAGAAGGTCTCAGTGATTAAAGAGGAAATTCAGTCAGTTCATATCAATGCAGAAAATTAATTCAAAGATCTTTTCAACAGAGCAACAGATATGGCAAACAATGCTGGAGAAGCACCAATGACTGCTCCACGTACCTCAGGACGCCAGACCTCGAGGTCTAATGTTGAAGCAGATACTCCTGAACAGTACTGGCAGAGAACAATTTTCCTGCCATTTACTGACTGCCTAACTAACCAACTTATGACAGATTTCTGGGAAGAACTGCTTCTGCAGTAAAAGCAGTTAAGCTGGTGCCAGAATATGTGGGTCTACTCACATTAGATGGAGCGTATGCCATCAGTGAACATTACCAGGATGATCTGCCAAACCCATCGTCCATTCCTCAGGAGCTGAGACTATGGAGATGCCATTGGACAACAGAAAAATCAAAGCCACAAACTATATCTGAAACTCTTGAGAAGGTGTCTTTAGATGGCGTGAAGCTGTTCCCAAATGTTTTGGCCATACTGCACTTCTTACTGTGCCCGCAACCATTGCCAGTGTGGAAACGGTTAATTCTGCCCTGAGGTATATAAAAAATGTGTACAGAAGCTGCATAAGTGAACATCGTCTCAATTCTCTGATTCTTATGTTACGTCCATAGAGACATTAAACTTGTTTATGATAAGATCATTGACGTGTATGCTAGGAGACATCCTAGAAAGATGCTTTTCATCAATCCCCTAGGAGACAAGAAGGTTCTGAGAGTCAAACTCATAATACATGTACCATATTGTGAAATCTGTGCACACACGTGATAATATAAAACACTGAATGAATCAAAGCAATACAAAGACTCTGTTGATGCCATGACTATATCTTCTTATCTACAATTTTTTTTTTCCAGAGTTGGTTTGCAAAAACACAGCATCCCTCTGCAGCATTTCCTCCATGCAACATATGCATATAGAATATGATCCACATCACAAAACTTCCCTGACAGTATATTCTATTTAATAATAATTATTTGGTATTTGAAATGCTTGGAAATTGCATGTAAGAACATCTAGCTTTCTCGCCCGCCACTCTTCACGCTCCCCCTTTTCCAAAGTCCTGGATCCAGCCCTGTGGGCCTAGTGTGCTCTCATTTACACCACCGCCATCCCAGGGTGATGGTGGTCATATGATAACATGCTGGACTGCCGATTGACAGGACATGAGAGTGAGTGAGTGAGTGCGAAAGTGTGAATGAGTAGGCTGTGTGATGGTGATGTGAAAAATGTGGTGATAATGAGTGTGAAAGTGATTGAAAGACGATGAATTGGAGCTATGGTAGCAGTAAGTTAATCTGTGTGTGTATGTGTGTGTGTTCTTACCTAATTGTATCTTTACAGGAATGAATCAAGCTCGTACTCTCCCGTGTATTAATCCTGTAAGGGGTGGCCACAAACAAACTGCCCTGTCCCCTGCCATTTCACTACCCTGATCCCAGCTCACACCCCCCTTTCTCATATAGGCTACCTCTCCACTCCATCCCTCCATCTCATACTTGGCCTCCCCCTCCCTCTCCCCCCTTCCACCTCACTCACATACACTCTCCTGGTCAGCCTCTCACTCTCCATCCTCTACACCTGGCCAAACCACCTCAGTGTGTTTCTCCTAACGCCTCCTGTCACATTCACATCAACACCACAATGCTCCTTCACTTCCTTATTTGTCAGTCTCTCTCCATGTGACTCCATATGCTCCTCTCAGATAACTCTTCCACTGCTCTCTCCTGACTTCTGTCCCTCCAACATGGTCCAAGCTCCACCTCCATCCGTTAGAGATGGTATCACGATACTGTCATGTAGTAACTTTTTCACTTCCATGTTTCTTATAACTGCTTTCAAGGAACCAGCAACCTTTCTTCCTTGCTGTACCCTTTCAATCACGTCACCCGCTCAACTTCCATCCTTACTCATCACACTACCCAAGTACTTAAACGCACCCACATTTTCCATTTCCTCCTCATCCAACCTAACTGTACATTCATTGACTTTACTTCTCTTGAAGACCATAACGTTACTCTTCCCTACATTCACCTTTAGATTCCATTTCTTACAAACTCTCCCAAACCTATCAACCAAGCTTTGCAGCTTCCATTTTATCATACATATTCTTAAATTTACGAATTGTTTTGGCACAAACTATTTCATTCGGTAGTGCAGTCCACTGATCAATTGCCCTATTGCGAAACTACATTTCCTTACGTCTTTATCACCTCTCTTTTTATGTAGTTTTTTGCAGTGTCCTCTAGCTGATGCTTCCCCATAGATCATATGCACATTTATATCTATTTTCTCTTTCCCTGAGATGCATTAATATTGCATAATCATGTCTCCTTTTATCCTTCTCTCCTGTAGTGTTGGTAGATTCATTTTTTCTAGTCTTACTTCCTAGCTTAGATCCCTTAATAGATTAGTAACACATGATTTTTCCCTTTCTAAAACCGAACCGCCTTTCTGTTATATTGTGTTCTTCTAGATAGTTTACATAAACTTTTCTTATCTGCTTTTTTAGTATCTTACTTAAACTTTTCTTATCTGCTTTTTTAGTATCTTACTTACAACACTGGTCAGTGATATTGGTCAGTAGTTGAGTGGATTCTGCCTATTCCCCTTCTAGAATAGGCGAAACAATGTTTGCTTTCTTCCAAATATCAGGTAGTTCACTTTGACCTAAGGATTCCTTGAATATTAAATATACTGGTCTGCTTAACTGTTTTGAACATTCACATAGCACCCAACATGAAATTTCGTCAGGACCATTTGCTTTTTTTTTTTCTAATTTACTTATCTCTTCCTGTATGTCTTTTTCTGATATTTGCAAGTCTCGTAATACAAGTATGAGTGGGCATGCATGTTCCATATCATCTCTCTCAAAATTATTTTCTTCTGTAAACACTGATTGGAAATTCTTATTTAGTACTTTACAAATATGTTTTTCTAGTGTACTGATGATCTCCTCGTCCGTAATGGACTTCATTTTATCTTTAACTTTGGTTTTGCTCCAGATGTAGCTGTAAAATAGTTTCGGTTGATCACTACATTTACTTATAATGTCTTCCTCAAACTGTCTTTTAGCTTCTCTCCTTATCTTTGTATAGTCATTTCTTGCCTGTTTATAATCATGTGCCCTCTCACTTGTGTTTTCTGTATCTATTCCACAGCAACTCTCTTTTTTTCTTTTGATTTTTTTACATTCTGTATTAAACGATTTCTTTGATTTCTGTTTTCTTTGTGCTGAGGGATGAAATTTTGGACTCCTATTTCATAATTTTAACAGAATTTTCTATATATAACATTCAAATCTTGTCTTCTAAGCTCCTTTTCCCAATCTAAGAAGTACTTCTTTAGGTCATGGTAGTTCCCCTTTTTGTATTTCCAATTTATATTTGCACTGACATCTCCAGTTAATATAATTCTTTCTGATTTCCATTCGATGTAGTAATGCTCTTAAACTCTGAACTGTACTCTCTGCCAGGTCTTCATATTCGCCTCCTTCCCAAAGTGTTTGTTTTGGGTGGCATGTATAAATCTGCCACAATTACTCTCCCTTCAAGTGTGTTAATCTCTACTGCAATCAGTTAGGATAGGGTATATCTAGTTCTATTTCTCTGACTTGTAGATTTTTCTGTTAATATTATAAATCACTCTTCATTTTTAAAAAATCCCTATCTCTTCTCTATATATTGCATTCCTTTGAGTTTAGGGTATCGTCTGATATCCTTGGGGTTAATTTTTTCTATTATGCCAATAACACTTGGTTCCTTTACCTTGGTATAGTCTTCCATTTCTAATAATTTATATACCATTCCTTCTACATCTGAATACATCAACTTAATCTTGTTTACATACTTGCCATAGCTTGAGTCTACTACCTTCCTTCTTTTTATTCCCTGCTGGTTATGTACCACTTTAGTACCTGCAATTCAATTACTTTGTAAAAAAAAAAAATACTCTCCTCTTCCTCTGATCTTTCATTTTTTGTTCTTGCTTCCTCCCTCTACTCCTTTAGTGTTCCCAATTCCTCTTGAGTCAGGCGTCTTTTTATCCACACTTTTTTTCTAAATTCCTCCTTTCCATGAGTTTGTTGGCATTTTTTAATATTTCTTCTACAGTGTTTGCATTCTGGAAGGTTAATTTCAGGGGCCTTGACTTACTTCTTTATTTTCCAAGCCTTGTATGCTCTTCTATATCTTTATCACAGATATCCTCTGATACTTGCTTCAATATGTTCATTATATTTTCCTTCTTTTTGTCCCTTGAGATTTTTTTTTCCTTCTTCACTTATGCCACTGATTATTATAGATTTTTTAAACTCTACAGCTTCCCTGACTAGGTTTGGTTTTTTTTATGCTTTCTTTCACTTCCTTTCTTAAGCCATTTTCTTCATTGTATCTAAATCATTCTTTACTTACACAATTTCAGTATACGTAGTTTGTACCGCATCTCTGTAATTTCTCACCAGTTCATTTACCTGTGTTATTTTCTCTTCATTGTTACTACTTTAATCTATCAAACTGCTTGCTGGCCTGATTTTCTGCATATCATTTCTGAAATCATAATTCTCTCTTGGTTGACAACTGTACATCCCATTTCACCAGCCTTCATTCTCAGTGAATTTGCCTCAGCTGATAGTTCATCTATTGTTGTGGCTTTTCTGTTTATTTTCCTTTATTAATTCTTCATTTTTTCCCTTTTGTTTGCGCAGCTCATTCTTAAGTTCATCGATTTCCATTTGAAAAGTTCTCTCCAGTCTATTCACTTTTTCGTAAGTGTCCTTTTCAACCAGTTTTGAGTAGAAGTCATCATCCTGTTTTTTACCTTTGTCTCTTCTCTTAGCACCTTCTAAAGGCGTCTTTCCAAAACACGACGCCATCTTAAATAAATGAAAATCTTTATTTACAGTTGGTGCATCACTCTGCCGTCCGCTCGCCTTGATGTCGAGATGACGTAAGGAAACTCAGCACATTCCTGGACACTGATTTATAGATGTTTACTTCTTTGCTATAACTTGTTTTACTAAGTTGGATCATCACTTTAAGTAGCCTAACTGAGCTTGACCCATAAACATATACAACCCACAGCGGAGCTCAGTGACATACGTCCGACTCGTCTGCTGCCTCCCCCCCTCTCTCTCGTGTTCTTACCTAATTGTATCTTTACAGGAATGAGTCAAGCTCGTACTGTCCCGTGTCTTAAACCATATTTATCGTACATATCCTTACATTTGTGAATTGTTTTGGCACACACTATTTCGTTCGGTAGTGCATTCCACTGACCAATTGCTCTGTTTGGGAAACTGAATTTCCTCACGTCTTTATCACCTCTCTTCTTATGCAGTTTTTTGCAATGTCCTCTTGCTGATGCTTCCCCATATGTTAAGTACCAGTAATCATTTATGTCTATATTCTCCTTCCCCGATATGCATTTATATAGCATTATCATGACACCTCTTTTCCTTCTCTCCTGTAGTGTTGGTAGATTCAGTTTATTTAGTCTTTCTTCATAGCTTAGATCCCTTAAGCTTGGTATCCATCTTGTAGCGGCCCTTTGAGCTTTTTCAATCTTGTCTATGTGTTTTTTGAGATGAGGACTCCAGACTACTGATGCATATTCCAGGGTTGGTCTGAAGAATGATGTTATTATCCTTCTTAGCATGTCTTCATTTATGTATGTGAATGCTATTCTCATATTTGCAAGCAGTGTATACATGTTCCATACCTTCTCACTGATGTGGTCAGCCGGAGATAGTCTGTTATTGATAATCACACCTAGGTCCTTCTCTCTTTCTGATGTGAGTAGGGTTTTATTTCCTAACGTATAATCCCAATCAGGTCTTTTTCCACTTTTACCAAACTTGATTACATGACACTTGTCCACGTTGAATTCCATTTGCTATGTATTACTCCATTCATGAGGTTTATTTAATTCTTCTTGTAGCTCTTTACAAGAGTCTGTGTTAGTAATTCCCCTTTGTATTTTTGCATCATCTGCAAACATATTTACAGTCAACCCTTGGCTATCACGGGTTTTGCTATCGCGTTTCATGGCTATCACGGACAGGTGAAATGCAACACGATTACCTTTATCGCGACCTCAAATACTGCTATCGCGGACGATGGTCGGCCAGAAACATTCAAATCGCGCGGGCTCCGCCCATGCGTATACTCGCGCCGTGATTGGCACGACGTCACAGGCTACCCGAGCGCTGATTGGCCCAAGACATGGTTACAGCTACCCATCCTTCCCGCCAAGGTTCAGAGAGAGTCAGCGTTACCAGTCGACAGCAGCTACAGCCGTGAAGACCTATTGTTCAACCACAATGGCCACCAGTACCCCATCCAACCCTCCTACCATTGGTGCACGTAACGCGGCTAACCCAGGACGGCAAGTGAGGAAGAGGAAGAACCTGCCTTATGCTCAGGGTCCCTTCCATACTCCTGATGAAGCTGATCAATTCCTAGACGAGATAGAACGTCGGAGGGGTGGCCAGTAATACTCCACCCCAGCCTCGGAACCCCTTCAACCCACCCAAGCCCCTCATCCTCTCCAAAAATGTTAAGTAAAATGGCTTATTACAGTTAATTCTGTTTTATTTATAGCCTTTATGTACTGTACTGTTGTTAATTTGCAGCATTGGTTTGTAATCCCAGGTATTTTAGTGAAGGAGATGTGAAAATAGGGTAAGGTTGGGGTAAAGTTGGAGGTCGGGGAACCAATTAGAATTTTTCCCATTAGTTCTTAAGTATGGCTATCGCGATTTTGGCTATGGCGGGTCGCCTAGGGTACCAATTACTCGTGATAGCCAAGGGTTGACTGTAGATAACTTTCATTTCCAGTGTTACTGTCTATATCATTTATATACACTAAAAACATGATTGGTGCCAGCACTGAGCCCTGTGGTACTCCACTAGTCACTTCTTTCCATGATGAGTAGTTTCCTCTTAGTACTGTTCTCATATCCCTTTTTATAAGAAAATCTTGCATCCAACAAAACAGTTTGCCTCGAATTCCTCCTTGATGGTACAGTTTCCATAAAAGTCTTTGGTGTGGTACTGTGTCAAATGCTTTCTTGAAATCTAAATAGATACTGTCCACCCATCTTTCTCTTTCCTGTATTGTGTCTGTTACTCTGTCATAGTAGCTCAACAGATCAGTAACACATGATTTTCCTTTCCTGAAACCAAACTGTCTTTCTGTTATCATATTGTGTTCTTCTAGATGATTTACCCAAGATTTCTTACAAGCTTTTCTACTACCTTGCTTACAACACTGGTCAGTGATACTGGTGGGTAGTTGTGTGGATTTTGTCTGTTCCCTTTCTTGAATAAGGGGACTTTGCTTTCTTCCAAATATCTGGTAGTTTACTTGACTCAAGGATTTCTTGAAAATTAAAAATAATGGTTTACTTAACTCCTTTGCACATTCTCATAGCACCCAACATGAAATTTCATCAGGACCATTTGCTTTTCCTCTATCTAATTCACTTAACTCCCCCTGTATTACTTTTTCTGATATTTGTATATCTGGTAGTATGTGTGGGCATGCATGTTTCACATAGTCCCTCTGAAAATTTTTTTCTTCTTTAAAAACTGATTGGAAATTCTTATTTAGTACTTCACAAATATCTTTCTCTTGTGTATAAGTGATTCCCATGTCCGTAATGGACTGTATTATATCTTTTACTTTGGTTTTGCTTCTGATGTAGCTGTAAAATAGCTTCGGTTGATCACTACTTTTATTTACGATATCCTCCTCAAACTGTTTTTGGGCTTCCCTCCTTATTCTTGTATAATCGTTTCTTGCCTGTTTGTAATTATTATATGCCCTTTCACTATTGTGTCTTCTGTATCTATTCCACAACAAATCTCTTCTTTCTTTTGATTCTTTACATTCTGTATTGAACCATTTCTGTGTTTTCTTATCTGCTTCTTTGTGCTGTGTGTGTGTGTGTGTGTGTGTGAGAGAGAGAGAGAGAGAGAGAGAGAGAGAGAGAGAGAGAGAGAGAGAGAGAGATCGTGCAATAATCTTAGGGCATGATCTACTTACAAAGAAACTAAAGCAAGTGCAAGGAAAATACTAGCTAATACCCACGATCATATTGCGAAGTGGGAAACCTGATGTGTTAGAATACTCGTGCAGTAATTCATCGCTACGTGTCTGATTTTGAAGTTCCTTTATAATATCGTCTCCAATAGTTTCTAGTAAAATGGCGTAAAAAAAAGTTCCATTATTACCTATAAAGCTGATCTACCAGTTTCCCCCATTTTACAGTGAGAGGTGTTTGGTACAAGGTATGGTATTTTTTTAACGTTATCTCCGACACAACCAGGCCTGAGATTCACAACTTACTTTTAACTCCCTCTCGCAGCTCGGACTTGTTTCTGCAGGAAGCGTGGACTCTTCTCATATTTCTTTTCTTTTTGCAGAAATACATTTTCGATACGAAAGGAAAATTATGTTTTTTTTTTTTCCGGGAAGGTCAAGGAAAGTGTATAAGATTCTCATGGCCCTTGTTCTTAACACAAAAATTTGAGTTATGATGGGGCTGATTCTAGGTTTGCTGGTGAATCTTACCCGTACTTGCCTTTAAGATCCTGACCCTGGGCACGCCTCGCCAAGTGAAGCAGGTGCTCTTTTGGAACTCAAGGGCCCGTCTGTTCTCCAAATACACAGCCTTGCCTGCCATCACCCTCGGGAAGATCTCCTCGGCTGACGTGTACCCTTTGTAAACCCTCAAAAGCCGCTGTGGAGAACAAAGGTGGCGGTGGGATGGACATTAGTTGAGTCAGGTTAATGGTTTATGTATGGTTTCACAATTATACAGTATTTCTCTACAAACGGTCCCATTCATTTATCTCCCTATCTATCTAAGTACCTGTCTTTTTATCGACCTACCTCTTTACCTATTTAAGCGTCTACTTGCCTGTTTACCTATCTATCGACCTGTCTATCTGTCTGTTCACCTATGTATCTATCTATTTATGTATATATCTGTGTCCATCTATCTGTCTGTCTATATGAGCAATATATATTATATAAAATGCATTTTTTATTAAAAACCTAAGTATACTTATCAATCGCTTTTTTTTTTCTTTTTTTTTCAGTTCTTTCATACTTCTGTGGTCTGTAGACGAGCTGTTTGGACAGTGTTTTTTTCATTTCATTCATTGCCAGACGCCATTTATCCCAAACGGGGTGGCCAAGGCTTAGAGTTAATTGTTTTACTGGGAGGGGCACTAATCCTCCACCAAACCCACTTGACACGTAGGAAGAACGTTATGCCAACAGCATCTGGTGTTCCCAGGCGGTCACCCATCCAAGTACTAACCAGCCTTATGATTAAATGTTCTACTAAATGATCTCTCTCAGTTACACAAACTAAGGTAAAACCACCTACGCTTATACTATTATGAATAATCAAATAACAAGCCAAAATAGAATATTAAGTCTTACGCACAGTCCCTGTAAACCACATGCCCAACCATCCCAGTTAGAAAAGGAATGACAGTCGGATGGGAGGGTCGCGAACCAAATAACCACCCCAAGACAAAACCATCAGCTTATTATCACACTGTTCACATCCAAAGACGAACCACCAAATGATCAACCCATCATTCACATCCTAAGATGAATCACCATCTTATCGCACAATTCACGCCCCTAAACAAGCTACCAACTTATCTCGTTATTCACACCTAAGACAAACCAACTTATCACCACACTGTTCACACACCAAGACACACCACCAACTGACCATCACACAGCTCACATCAATGACAAACTGATCATCACTATTCATACCCAAAGAAAAACCACCAACTAACCATCACACTACTGATACTCCACACCACAGCCCCGTTATAACTCCATACAACCACACCCGATCCACATCTCTAAACCAGTGGCATCTTTTTATATTCTGTTATGTATTACTCCTACCAGATATTATATCCGGCTTATGAAAATGCCAAAGTACTGGATGGATTAATGAAGGCTGTATCTAAACCACCCAGTTAAGGAAAAAATAATTAAATCGCCAAGAGGTAAGCATATTATACAAAAGCTGTGACTTGACTGTACTTTCTCTTATCTTTTTAGTCTCACGCTCGTACGACTCACCGGTAAATGAAAGTTCTAGCATTAGGTGTAAATACTGTCCAGTGGAATAAAAGAGCTGTTCGATCATGAAAGGGTTAATGGCGACAGTATTACAACTTTATGACTGCAATGACTCATCTAAACAAAATCGTCTGGTGTTAGCTGGAATAATATACAAGAAAAGTGACCAATAAAGGGTTAACAACTGATCGGTTTTACTTTGGCTTGACTTGCAACTGCATTTAGATGTTGACCCTGGAGATGATGGTTAGTTGTCACTGAATTCGAAACGTCCTGACTATCAATTATAGCAGTGAACTTAAAGTGAAGAAAACATGAATTTTGGAATATAGTTTACCAATTCGCAAGGAATAAGAAACTGTGTGTGTGTGTGTGTGTGTGTGTGTGTATATATATATATATATATATATATATATATATATATATATATATATATATATATATATATATATATATATATATATACACTGAGGTGGTTTGGCCATGTGGAGAGGACGGAGGGTGAAAGACTGACGAAGAGAGTGTATGTGAGTGAGGTAGAGGGGAAAAGAGGGAGGGGGAGGCCGACGATGAGATGGAGGGATGGGGTGGAGACGTATATGAGAGAGGGGGGGTGAGTTTGGAGCGGGGCAGTGAAATGGCGGGGGACTGGGCGACGTGGAGTCGAGTTGTTTGTGACCACCCCGAATGGGATTGAGGCGTCTGGCAATAGATAGATATTATATATATATATATATATATATATATATATATATATATATATATATATATATATATACACACACACACACAACGTCCATCTCAGCAGTTACTTCAACAAACAAGAGATGAGGCTTTGGCACACCTGATGTCTGACTTGACTCGTATCTCTGACTGAGGTAAAAATAATCTTGTTTTTAAGGCATCAAAGACTCGGTTTTTACACCTATCCACCCGTCAAAATCTTCCACAGTAGTACCCACTTAAGTTTAATAATATCCATATCAATCCTGCATCATCCTTGAACATGCTTGGGGTTTCATTTACACAAGACTTATCTTGGAAAGATCATATTGCATCTCTTGTAAAATCTGCTTCCAAGAGATTGGGTGTGCTAAGCCGACTCCGTGCCTTCTTTACTCCAGCACAGTTGTTGACTTTATACACGGGTTTTATTCGCCCCTGTTTAAAGTACAACTATCATGTGTGGGGAGGCTCCCCACATACAGCTCTTCTCAATAGGGTGGAGTCAAAGGCTATTCGTCTCATTAACTCTCCTCTTACTGGCTCCCTTCAACCTTTGTCTCTTCGCCGCACTGTTATCTCTTTTTCTCATTTCTATCGCTGCTTCAATGGTCACTGCTCCTCCGAACTGTCTGCTTGCATCCCTCCACCTCTACGACGGGCGCGTAGCGCCCGTCTAGCAACAAATTCTCATCCCTTTGCTGTCCAACTCTCTAATACAAGAGTTAACCGTTACTCTCAGTCCTTCATTTATGCAACAGGTCAACTCTGGAACTGTCTCCCTCTGTCTGATTTCCTACTTCCTATGATCTCCAGTCTTTCAAACGCAGTGTGTCCAGGCATCTCGAAATGAATGGATCTTGAATTTGGCTCTCTTTTGTATTGTTTTTGTTTCTTTCTTGGAAGGAACATTAATGCGGGCTCAGCCTTTGGTTCCTTCTTCCTCGCATAATATATATATATATATATATATATATATATATATATATATATATATATATATATATATATATATATATATCCTACAACGCTGAGTTGTAACCTTATAACCAACCAACACGTGTTTCCTACATGACAACAAGTGGGTTGGCGGAGGGTTAGTGTCCCTCCCGGAAAAACAACTAATTAAAAATGCGAACAAGAAGCCTCGGACCAGGACTGACCAACAGGTGATGACTATGGATCGAACAAAGGCCATGGTACGGACTGCGACATGGAATGTAAGGGGTGCGAATGATGAGGTGAAAGAGAGAGAGAGAGATTGTCCAGGTGCTTGAGGATGCAAAAGTGGATGTATCTAGAATAACAGCGACAAAATGGAGAGGTGAGACTGTGAGACAATGGGAGTATGGATGGGGTATATGTGCGGTAGTAGGTGAGAATGAGAGGGCAAAAGAAGGAGTGTGCATTGTCCTGCGCAAGGAATGGAAGAATATTAGAGAGTTTGGATCCGTCGGCTCAAGAACTGTGTGGGCAAGATTGCAAGTTGGACTACAAATGTGGGCTATTGTATGTGTGTATATGCGCCAATGCAAGATGGTGCAAGCAGAGCGAAGATGAGTTCTGGACAAATGTTGATGCATGCATGGAAAATTTTGAAAGGAATGAGAGAGTGTTTTGGTTGGAAATATGAATGGAAAAACAGGGAATGTGAAGGTGGAGGGAGTAGTTGGTGAGTGGGGTGTGCCTGCAGAAGTGGGTGACAATGGGAGTGTTCTAGTGGACATTTGTGCAGGGAGGGGGTTGATGATAGCCAATACCCTCTTTAGACACAAAATGATCCACCAGTACATATGGCGAGCGATGAGAAGGGTGGGTGGTGAACTGAATGAGCGGAAGGCAATGACTGATTTTGTGTGTGTGTGGATGACAATGAGAAGGTGTGTAATGGATGCAAGAGCATACAGAGGTTGGGGGTGTGGACTTTCTGACCTCTAAGGTGTAGGAGAAGAGAAGAACAGGAGGACGTAGTCCATACAAGGACGGTAGAAAGGTTGCAAGAAGATGGAAATATGGCAGAATATAAGAGAGAGGTGGAGGAGAGATTGGGTAAATATGATCTGGAGCAGATGGGTGACGTGGAAAGTATATGCAAGATATTCACAGAAGAAATCTGTGCAGCATGTGGTGTGTGGGTTGAAGAGAAGACGAAAGAGGGTGCAAGGAACAGCACGGTGGAATCAAGAGGTGAGACAGGCTGCGGCGCAAAAGAGGAAAGCATATAGTGAGTGGATGAGAAGCAGGGGAGTGGAGGAAGTTGAGAGACGGAAGAGAGAGAGATATGAAGTGAGGAATAGAGAGGTGAAAATATTAGCAAGAGAGAGTAGGACGACAGTGGATGAGGAATTTGGAAGAAATTTGAGTGTAAAGTGGTGGGAATGTAAAAAAAAAAATGTTCTGGAATGAGGTGAATGAGTTTGGGAGAGTGTGTAAGAAACGGAAACTGAAGTTGAATGTAGGGAAGAGTAAAGTTATGGTCTTCGAGAGAAACGAAGCCACTGAATGTACAGCGAGGCTGGATGAGGAGATGGAAAATGTGAGTGCGTTTAAGTACTTGGGCAGTGTGATGAGTAAGAATGGATGTTTAGAGGGTGAAGTGCTAGAAAGGGTACAACAGGGAAGAAAGGTTGCTGGTTCTTTGAAAGCAGTGATATGGAACAGGGAAGTGAGCATGGAAGTAAAAAAGTCGCTGCATAACAGTATTGTGTTGTCGACCCTAACGTATGGAAGTGAAGCTTGGACCTTGTTGGAGGGACAGAAGTCAAGAGTGAGAGCAGCGGAAATGAGTTATTTGAGAGTAGCATGTGGAGTTACGTGGAGCGACTGCCAAATGAGGAAGTGAAGGAGCTTTGTGGTGTGGATGTGGATGTGACAGAAAACGTTTAGAGAAATATACTGAGGTGGTTTGGCCAAGTGGAGAGGATGGAGAGAGAGACTAACGAGGAGAGTGTATGCGAGTGAGGTGGAGGGGGGGGGGAGAGAGGGAGAAGCCGAGGATGAGATGGTGGGGTGGAGTGGAGAGGAATATGAGAGAGGAGGGTGTAAGCTGGGAGCAGGCATTGAAATGGCGTTGGACAGGTCGACATGGAAGCGATTTGTTTGTGGCCACCCCTAACGGGATTGAGGCGTCTGGCAATAGATAGATATATAGAAAACATGATATCTGGTCAAAAGGGAATCCATCCCTTTGTTTTCCCAGCTTTCCATCGGTCTCGGATGTACTGCTCTGTTCGTGTGGTATCGCACTGAGCTTATTTATCAGGCACGATGTCGAATTCTCCTTGGATTGGGAAGCCCTTTTAACATTTCTTCATTAACGAATTGTTTTGCATATTACAGTTTGTTATCATCCTGTATGATATCTACATCTTTTCATACTCGTATGTATATATGGACACAAGTTGCATAAGTGACGTCTATTTATCTATCTATTGCCAGACGCCACAATCCCGTAAGGGGTGGCCATTTGACTTTAAGTTATTTGTTTTACAGGAAGGGGCACTAACCCTTCACCAACCCACTTGTTGACACGTAGGGAGCACGTACGGTTTGGTTGTATGGTTACCACCCAGGGTTGTAAATGGTTTTTTGAGTTACAGGAAACCATTTGGCTTGTCACTCAATGTAAAGCCACCTGTAAAGGAAAGAAAAGCAATAAGAACTGACAGGAAAGATGGGAGAAACAGGAAGAGAGGAGGGCAGGCACAGAAAAAGAATGATTAAGGCTAAGGAAGCAGCAGGCAGCACTACATCAAGACCGGGCCGACGGCGGTGGCGGTGGACTCATCGCCCTGGTATACAAATCCATCAACTTTGTAGATACCAGTACACACACAAAGTCCCTTCTCCCCCCACGTGACACCACAACAGAAATACAATCAATTAATATACGCACTGGCAACAAATCACACATAACAATCGCTAACACACACACATTCCCCCCCAGTCGTCCCCCACAGTACCACACAATTACTCTCCACAGATACACCACATCACTAACATACCCAACATCATCCTGGGTGGTGATTTCAACGCCAAGTCGTCGGCCTGGAATGTCAACAACCCTGACACAGACAGAAGGCTGGTACTACAATCCCAGAGAGACCACCTTTTCATATTAAACAGTCTAGACCAACATACCCATATCCCACACCAAGCCCTCTTCCTCCCATCATCTCCAGACATCACCTTCTGCTCCCCAAACTTCGCCCCCACTACATCATGGAGAGTGGTCAAAACCCTAGGCTCTGATCACCTCCCAATCATCATCACTACCAAAACCAGAATCACCCCAGCTGGCCACAAACACACATACACTAATTATAAGAAAGCCAACTGGGAGGCCTGTGTAACTGAAACAGAACAACTTCTCGAAGCACTAAACAGTACACCCATCACAAACATCAACACCGCTGTGCACACCTTCAATACAATTATACAAAACGCAGACAAAAGACATATCCCTAGAGGCAACAGAAAGAGACACAACCCCAACGGGACACACTCCAACACTCCCCAACACCCCATACACAAGACACCGTACAACAAATACAAGAACTCAACACTCAAACAAACAATAAAATATCAGAACAGCAAACACTAAACTGGAAAAATTACCTCCAAACACCTGACCACAAAACAAACATCAGCAAACTCTACAAAACACGAAACAGCATCACACTTTCCAACAGCAACACCACACAATCACATGCTGCCAACACAACAACAGACACCATACCCTCAAACAAACAACATGCAAACACTCTCATCAATCACTTTTCACAAGTCAGCCAGCTAAACCCCAATCCGGAAGACCGACGTATCATCCGACGTAAGAGACTGTTCCCCACATACCCAGACTACGACCCTTTCACTTACAACCAGACGAAGCACATCATTAACAACCTCAAGCACTTATCTGCCTGTGGACCAGACAACATAAGCAACATTCACTTTAAACACCTAGGACCACAAGGCATACAAGCACTCACCAACATATCAAACTACAGCTACTCACACAACATAATACCCAACATCTGGAAGCATGGCAATATCATCACTATCCCTAAACCCAACAAAGACCCCACGTTACCCTCCTCACACCGTTCCATCACACTCCTCTGCACCCCCTCTAAAGTCACTGAACGACTAGTACCACAACTAGTCACACCTCACATTCCCCTAGCCCAGCCACAACATGGCTTTAGGCCACTACACTCCACAAACACCCTTCTTACAGACCTTACACAGAGAGTTTTCGATGGCATGAAATCACCTAGGCCACCACACAGAACAATCCTAATCACACTAGATATTAGCAAAGCTTTTGATGCCATCCCCCGCCACAACCTCACAAACAAAATACTCAACACAAACATGCACAATAACACAAAAAGATGGCTGGCAAACTACTTACCAGGCAGATGTGCACACGTAACATTTGCCGGCCAGTCTTCTAACATCAGAAACTTCACAAACGGCGTCCCCCAAGGATCTGTTTTGTCCCCTACACTCTTTAACCTATACATGCACGACTTACCCACACCCCACACACCACAGATACACAGCTTCCTATGCAGAAGATATAACACTTACATGTACACACCAAAACGCCAACACACATCATTCAACCTTACCTCAACACACTACACGAATGGTTCACCACAAACAGGCTCAAAATAGCCCCAGCCAAATCTACAGTGACTCTTCTCACAAACTGGACAGCAGAACATAGTCACATCCCACACCTCACCATAAACAACACTCCCCTACCACACACACACATCCAAAATCCTTGGTGTAACATACAATACATCAATGTCATTTAAACAACACATCACAAACATTAAAAATAAAATAACACCAAGACTCAGTGCCTTGAGGTCACTTGCCCATACAACATTCGGACACAACAAAGAAACCACCACCACAGTATACAAACAATACAAACGTTCAGTAATGAATTATGCAAGCCCTGCCTGGGCTTCTGACCTCACCAAAACACACTACAACACTCTACAGACCATACAGAACAAGGCCCTAAAAATAATCACAGGCTGCACAGCTACTACACCCACAGACCACCTACATCAAGAAACCAAAGTCCTCAAAGTCAAGGATCACCTAGGCATGAGAGGCACCCAGTTTCTTGCTGCAGCCTCCACAAACCCACAACATCCACTACAGTATATGGCAGCACATATTCAGTCACTTAAAGACAACATACAGCTGCATGCACGGCCTCCTGACATCCACCCTTCTTAATCCTATCTTCCTCGTCAGGACAGGGTCCACCTGGCCAGGCTGAGATGTGGGCACCATCCAGCCATCTTAAGCTACCAGAAGAGGCTGGATGCCTCCGTCGCTGATGCCTGTCCAGGATGCAACACAGCACACCATACTATTAAGCACATTATGGAAGACTGCGTTGCACACAATCACCTACGCCAACAACACAACATACACTCTCTGAGAGCTCTGTGGGAAAGCCCGGTCTCGGCCATGGCCTTCCTAAGGGACTCGGGGCTGTTCGGCCAGACTGCCTAGGGAACAACTACTACTACTACTACTACTACATCAAGTGAGTAGATGATGGTCGCCACCACCTACCACATATATGTACAAGAGTTTATTGACGCACCAGATATCAAGGTAAACTCGTAAGAAAGAAGAGTTATGTGAGCCATCTAATACCACGAGAATAAGTAACACAGACTTTCAATCAACACTATACTCTTCATTTAAACTTGACCTAAAATTTCCTCCTCTATCTTGCATGCCGAGTTGTAAAAATATATTAACACTAGGATACGATGCTACAGTAGTCACGAAGAGATCTATGGAATGGATGTAGAGCCAAAGCTTTGTTTTTTTTTTTTTTTTTTTTTTTTTTGAGCTGCAAAAGGACAAAAATTTAGTCCAAGTTAACATGAAGGAACCATACCTGCAGGTACTGGTTACTGGAGGAGGCGATGCCGTCTCTATACACGTCCGTCAATGATATAAGTTCCAGGCCCGAGTTGTAGATGTCCTTAATGGTCTCCATGGAGGCCGGCTGTTTCCTCACCAGCAGGAAAGCGGTCAGGTTGGTTGAGTAGCTGATGGTGAGGACCATTGTGTACAACCACAAGAACATGACGAATATCCTGGTGCTGGTCCTGCGAGGCACCAACACCTGGGGACCCGCATTCATAAGGAGCTCAGCCAAATGGCATGTTAAACAAAATAATAATGACTGCGGTTAATTATTAGTACATATAATCACAGCAGTACATATAATCACAATTAGTACATATAATCACAGCAGTTCATTATTATCAGGAATGGGAGAGTATTCAGAAAGGATCTAAGCCAATGTGTACGGTAGACAGTCACAGCAGTTCATTATTACAGAACTGGGGCAGTGCTCATTAATGACTTAAACCTAGCCTATATACATTAAAAGATAATTACATTAGTTAATCTGTATTATTAATTTTCTTTTCTTGTCATATATATGTACTGTACTGCATTATTCGCTTTAATATCGTTGTGAAGTGTTTGACAGCCGTATGAGTTAGGTTAGGATCTAATACAGAATTCTAGTTTGGTTATGAAGTGCTTGGATGGATCTAAGAGTTTGAATAAGATTATAAACAAGCAATCTGAAATATGTAATTTGTGCTCAATAAAGTTTACGTATACAGCACCTGGTTCTCACACGTGTGAAGTCCAAGGGCATAGTACCAGCTGAACCCCAGGCGCCCCAGACTTCGAACTTCCTCGCCCCTGTACCATAGATATTTTCAATTGTATCTAACAGTTTATAAAGGCTCCACCATGCTTGCATGCGTCGGACTTAGTCACCTAATGGCGGCTCTTCCCGCTACTCGATCTCTGGCAGCCTCTTTATTCAATCCCTTATCCTTGAGGTCACACTCTAGGTCTTTTTCGGTCTGCCTCTCGCAACCCTACCGCCGACGTTCACACTTCTCTCTCTCTCTCTCTCTCTCTCTCTCTCTCTCTCTCTCTCTCTCTCTCTCTCAGTAAGGAAAATACAGTCAGGGACAAAAGTTCGCCTTTAGTTCCACTGCGTCTCTTTCGCATTTGGGGCATTTCTGTCACCTTCTTCCCTGACGCATCATATTCAAAAGAATAATCTATGGATAGAAAAATATACAGAGCCTCACTCAGTAGAGGAAAGGGACAAGCAGAAGTGAATTATAAGGCCAATTTTTGTCACTGTCTGTACAGTACCAACTGCAAAGCCTGGAAAAAAAAAAAAAGTCTGCTTTACATAATTTTGAGTAGGTTCATAATAATCGCAGTGAAGTTTGCCTGGTATCAAGGACATTAAATAATAATAATAATAATAATAATAATAATAATAATAATAATAATAATGCCTCATTTTACAGCAGCGACTCCAAAATTAAAGTTGTTCCTTTTTCCACATATGCCCGAGCACAAAGGCAGTTAACCTCTGTAATCCGGTAATGTATTTTCAGTATATTTTTTGCTGTCTCCAGGTGATTTTATTTAACTTAGAAAAAGTCTTTTGCACTGAATGTGTTAATGAGAGCCATATCTAATCTCTCCAGTTTATGAAAACTCTAAGCAGCATAAAATCGTCTGTAAGTAGCAGGAATAAACTAATTAATAGGTAACTTATCAACTGTCTGTTGATTCAAAACACTTCTATTACATTGAATGCTGTTAATATCTTCCGATATTATAAGACGTCTCTCACAACGGTGACCCAGCGAAAAACTTACGAATAGGGGCCTACAAATAAAGCCTCTGACCGACCGGATTTCTCCTCACCTTGGTGAATGAAGATTCTAAAAGCATTCATCGTACCCGTCGACCTGTAAAACTCAGTTAATTCGAAGCAGGATGGTGAACTCGGTGATGGAGGAATCGAACAGCCGGTATTTGGCACCCTCACTGCATTTTTTTAAAATTTCTATAACATGTTCTTAGTATTTCCTGACGATATTTTGAGCTGCAGGGCTTAGATAAATCTTCCTCAACCCCTACAGAATGAGAAGGATTTCTTAAACTGAATAAAAGCGTCTCGATGGTGAATTCAGTTACGGAAGCGTCAAAGAGCCGATATTTCCTCCTACACACTGTGCTGACTTTCTCCTACACTCGTATTATAGCCTGTATTTATTCCTGCTGTCTCCCGATGATTTTATATACGTCAGGAGAGAGATTTCGAACTGATGGATTTAGATAATACAGCCTTCATTAAAGCCTCATTAAGTGGAAGAGGCTTTTCTTAAGTGGCATTATATCGTCTGGAGGAAAAGTGGTTAAAGCAATCTCCACTTAATTGCCTCGTGAAGTGACATAATATACTACTAAGAAAAAAGTGCTTCAAAATTACCGCATAAACTAGAATACGCACCAAGAATTGATCATCGGCAAACAGGAATATGTTAATATGTAATGTGTTAAATAGATCGCTAGGAAAGATGTACTACGAAGCTTTCTACGCCACCTAGAATACAGTCACTTATGCAGCCAGAAGTGACACAGCAGAGGACAGGGCAGGAGACGACAGTCCATCAGGATTGCCAGCCATTTATCCTCTTTTACGACAGTGAAGGAAACTGCTGACATTGGTATATAAAACATAAAAGACAATGCCGAAGAGTAAGTGGCAAATAAATTGCCAAGAAAAGAGTGTTTTATAGACTAGAAGGCCACCTCGACAGGGACTGACCATCGGCCGCTGAAGGATGCCACAAAACTCAAGACAGGGCCGGAGACGATGAGACCCACGAGGATGGCCAACCAGGTCCAGGGATGGAAGGGGAAGGCAAGGGCTTGCCAGCGGGGCAGAGGCGGCTCGGTGCGGGTGAGGAAGCACGTCATCTATGGCAGGAGGAAGACACCGCTGATTTATACACAAAGCAACACAACAAAAAAGGAGCTATGACAAATTCTTGCTATAAGCTGCACACCAGCAACATGAAGACACTCTTGCCAGTCACAAACAAAACATATCATCATAGGAGCATATGCACAGTTCTGCCAAAAACACACACAAAATACAGAACAACACAATAAGGAATAAGCACACGCGTTCCATTAACACATACAGAGCAACACATCAGCATAAACACACCATTGCAGTAACAAACACAACACAATAGCAGTATAGGCACACTGTATCCAATAACGCACAACGCAACTCAGCACAAGCATAAACACACTCTTACAGTAAAACACACAACATAGTATATACAGAGTAATAACAGTGTATGCACATTATTTCTTATAACATACACAACGGAACACAATAGCAGCTATTCTTGTCATTAACACACACAATAACACAACACAACACATCACCAGCATAAGAACACTCTTGCCATGAAAATACATCACATTCAGTCCTAGCAAATGTATAAATTTCATATCTATTTCCTGCATTTTCTCTTGTCTCTATCTCACAGTCAATCTATGAGTTGTTTTTCTCATATCCTGATCGCCCGTCGGGTTCTCTTGTCCTAAGGATGTTTTGCTCATGTCCATTTCTGCCTCATAAACGTGGTGACTGCACTGTTAAATTTCGACTGTACGCTTATCCCAGAAGCTTTCTCTTTGCCTCTTCATGTGATACCTGATGCAATCCTTATTCAATCTCTGGCTGCTCCTGATTTACATTCTAAGAGATGTATTAAACTTCTTAATGTTTCCGATCTATGTGCCAGAAAGGGAAGGGTTGACACACTGTTTACCTACTTTTTCTTTATGTACTATTAATTTCGTATCTTTCATTATTTTGCTTTACTATATACTCAAAAGCCATCCAAACCGTTATTAGAATTCTTCTCTTAATATCGTTGTTACGAACTGGTACGGTACTGTTTGGAATGCTCGAAATATACATACGCATTCGAGCACCCCATCTCCTATTTAAGTGGAAGTATATGAAAACTTGTGTCAAGAACGATTCTTTCTTCACTATCATTTTCAGGCACACTACTAAATTTCCTAGTTTTTACAGTTACAGTAACATTTCTTGTATATCCCCTGGTTCACCAAAAACAACTACATTGTCGGCAAATCCGAAGTGGTTCAGTCGCTGTCTGGTAAGTTGATGCCTTCCGTCTTAAGGCTTTTTTTATTTTTATTTTTTTTTTATTCTATCACCAGACGATTTTACTTAAAACAGACCACCAGTACTGAGGAGGCTAATGAAGGCAATATGTAACCCGACCACTTCGAAAAGTTTATCCTTAACTAAATAGGATTGACTGCTGGTACCAAGAATAAACAGATTATGCCTTAACGGATTCAGCACGTTACGCTGCCTCTGTCTGTTTTAGATACAATCATCTAGCCATGCAGAATGTAACCTTGTTATTATTATATCACCTTGTCGAACACCGCCATTTATTGGTGTTCTCTGGATGTCCTTATGAAGTTTTATGACAGCATTACCATCTTTATAAATGTACTGTATTCTGAAAACTTCACATAGTGACAGATGACAGTAAGTCCATGACAAGGTGCAAAAGACGCTGTTTCACCTGAATCTTCAGTTTATTATTATTATTTTTTTTTCGATTGTTGGGTTAATAACTTGATTGTAATCTGTTGCTGAATACCAGTTTCATAGTCTAGCTTGTTATTTTGGAAGCTCTGTATGTAGGTACGAAAAATTCAATGTGTTGGGAGTTTTGTAATTTTTCTACTTACACAAAATGAAAGGAATTACTGGACAGTTGTATTCTGAATCTTTAATAACACTGTTTGTGAAGCAGTTTATCACATGTATTTTTTTCCACGATTTTATCACATGTATTTTTTCCACGATTTTGGTAGTGCTGATTTTAAGTATTAAGTAAAGAGTTTTGCTTATATTCTTAATGCAGCATCACACAAATCCTTGAAAAGATCGATGATGAGACCATCTTCACCTCCAGTCATACTCTTTTTTCATTCCTCGCAAAGATTTCTTTACCTGGGTAGTATATCATAAGGACGTCAGGAGGAGCATGCAAGTATTCACTTAATTCACCTACTGTTTGTTATTTAAAAGATTTTTTTTGTTAAATTTGTGAAGGCAACTGCCTTCCACTTCGGCAGTGTAGAGTGAGATGGACAGAAACAAGGTACAACGACGTCACAAGGGCAAAGGCAGGACATGGCCTGATCTCGACTGGGAACCAACACGAACATCCTTTTTGGACTTTTGGACGTATCCTAGGTGGTTTCCTAACACATCTTCCGTTGCCATTCATTTTAAATATTACATCTTAACATTCTGCTACCGATACACATCATTTATATCGTTTTGATATCTACACACTTTGTATCAAAAACGTACAAGAGGGTACTGAGGTGTAATATGCAAAATAAACAGCTAAGGAAATGGTGTTACGAATCTCTAAGGTCATTTAAAATACTACACTTTGCCTCATAAACGGTTAGGAAGCTTACTAACTCCTCTTCCTAACGAATTTTCTTTGGTATTTGGTCTATCTGTCTGTCTATCTGTAGCCAGATGCCTTAATCCCTTACGGGATGGCAACAGACAAATCTTTTCCACGTCGCCCTGTTCTGTGCCATTTAGATGCCCTCCCTCCAACTCACACCCTCCCTCTCAACTATCACTCCCTCCATCCCTCCAACTCACACCCTCTCCCTCATATATCACTCCCTCCATCCCTCCATCTCATCCTCGGTCTCCTCTTTTCTCTCACCCCTTCCACCTCACTCATATACACTCTTGTAGTCAGTTTCCCATTCCCCATCCTCTCACTTTGTCAAATCATTTCAGAGCATTGCTCTTAACGTTTTCATTCACATCATCATCAGTACCACAACTTTCCTTCACTTCCTCTTTTGTCTGTCTGTCGTTCCATGAAACACCAAGTGGTTTTCTCAAATATCATATTTTCAATGTTCTCACTCATGACTTGTGTCCTTCCAACAGGGTCCAAGCTTCACTTCCATATGCTAGAGTGGGAATTACCATACTGTCATGCTGCGACTTTTTTTTTTTTTTTTTACTTCCATACACACTCCCCTATTCCTTATCACTGCTTTCAGTGAATCAGCACCTTTTCTTCCCTGTTGTAGCCTTCTATGTACTTCATTCACTCAGTTTCCATCCTTACTCAACACACTGCCTAAAAACTTCTTACTCATCACATTACCTAAAAGCTTTAGTGCACTTAAATTCTCAATTTCCTCATTATACAGTATCATTGTGCATTTTGTGACATCATTTTCCTCAAAGGGTTTACTCTTAGGTATATTCACTTTCAAATTTCGTTTTTTATATACACTCCCAAACTCATTCGCCAAACCTTGCAACTCCCATTCCTCTTCATTTAACAATACAGTATCATCAACAAACAACAATACAGGCAGTTTCCAGACACTGCCACCCTCACTAAGGACAATCCAACGTCCACTTTCCTAACTTGAATATTTTTTTATTCCGTCCATACTGAACAACTATGGAGACATGCCACAACCCTGTTTTAACTCTGCACTCGAATAAAAGACCTAGTTTAATTTCCACACGCACTTGAGCCCTTGCGCTCCTAATCAAACTCTTTCAACAACTTTCCATTTACTTTATAATTACATTCTCAGTACCTTTCACATCTCTTGTCTATTTGCCCTGTTATATGCTTTCCTCACATCCATTAGGAGAGCATTCAACTTATTTCCTCTCTGTAGATACTTTTCCGCTAAATGTACAGTATTTGAACGAATATCTGATCTACGCGACCTCTTCCCTTCAAAAACCCCTTCGTTCTGCTCCAACTCACTCCCCCGTTATTTCCCTAACTCTATCGACAAATATCACACCATATATTTTCCTGCAATACTGACAGGACAAATACCGGGAGTATGAACTTCATTCGAGCTAAGTTTTATGTCGTATTGTGCTCACATTTTCTTAGATTCTGTTACTACACCCGCGGGCATGAGGTGCGGAGGATGAAATATTTTTACTCAGCGCAAGCAGTGTGTGTGTGTGTGTGTGTGTGTGTGTGTGTGTGTTAACAGTATAACTTAAACAGCTTTGATCCGATTTTAATGTAATTAATGGGTTGAGGGTCAGCCAAGGGGATGCCCTATTTTGAGAACAACAGACCAAAGGTCGAGGTCACATGGCAATATCAACTTAAGGGGTGGGATCTGATTTAGACCAAATTTGATGGAAGGGTTAAAGGCAAGAACCACAGCCATAGAGCAAGGTCAACTTTTAGCATGTATGTGAACAAAATAACTGCAACAGTTTTTATCTGATTTGAACCAAACTTGGTGGCAGAGTTGAAGGTCAGCCAAAGGGTTGACTTACTGTTTTTGAGAGCAGTAAGTCAAAGGTCAAGTGCACAAGACAAGGTCAACTTAGTTATCATTATCAAGACCAAACTTTGTGAAGGCGTTCAAGGTATGGCAAAGATGAAGTGATTTGATTCTGAAAACAATCAATCGAAAATCAAGGTCACAAAACAACGTCAAATGTTCTGCACTGTAACTCAGAGAAGTTCTGACTTGATTTTGATTAAATTTGGGGCAATGACTGAAGATCAGCCAACGACGAAGAGATTCGCTTTCAAAAATAATAGGTCAAAAGTTAAGGCTGCAGGTCAAGGGTAACTCGAACAATTTTGATCCAGTGTCGATTAAATATGGTGGAAATGTTGAACGTCAGTCTGTAAAGAAATAATTCGATTTTGAGAACAATATGTAGAAGGTCAGGGTCACAGGGCCAAGTCAAATCCTTGTTCCTTAGATCAGTTGAAGGGTGCCGGTGGTGCACTCTCTAAATGCTTCTTGTTTTTACAAGTACTGTATTATACGGTATTATCCATTCACTCGAGTTCCAATCAGCGCAGTTCGCATTATCATATGCAAGAAACCATAGTAAGAGTATTTATGTTGCAATTAACTAAATTATAATCATTCGTGCTGGGAGGGGGTTGGTGATAGCCAATACCCTCTTCAGGCATAAAATGATCCACAGGTATACATGGCGAGTGATGAGAAGGGTGGGTGGTGAACTGAAAGAAAGGAAGGCAATGATTGATTATGTGTGTGTGGATGAAAGGATGCGAAGATGTGTAATGGATGCAAGAGCTTATAGAGGTTGGGGGAGTGGACTTTCTGACCACTACTTGGTGGTGGCCAGAATTAGGATCCAAGTAAGATGGAGAAATAGAAGAAGGGAAAGACGAGAGGAAGGAGTAGTTGCAAGGAGAGTGGAAAGGTTACAAGAGGATGAGAAAAAAGCAGAGTATAAGAGAGAAGTGGAGGAACGATTGGGCAAATATGAATTGGAGCAGTTGGGGGACGTGGAAGGTGTGTGCAGGATATTTACAGAAGAAAAATGTGCAGCATGTGATGTGGTGTGTGGGAGGAAGAGAAGACGGAGGGGGGTGCAAGGAACAGCGTGGTGGACTGAAGAGGTGAGACAGGCTGTGGCACAAATGAAGGAAGCATACAATGAATGGATGAGAAATAGGGGCGTGGAAGAAGTTGAGAGGCGGATAGAGAGAGTTATATGTAGAAAGAAAGAGAGAGGTGAAAAGATTAGTAAAAAAGAGTAAGAAGAGAGTGGATGAGGAATTTGGAAGGAATTTGAGTGTAAAGTGGAGGGACTGTAAGAAAATGTTCTGGAATGAGGTGAAGAGAGTAAGACAGGGTGGAAGTGAGGTTAGCAGGGGAGTGAAAGATAAAAATGGTAGATTACAAGTGGGGAAGGGTGAAAAAGTGAGCAGATGGAGAGAACACTTTAAGGAATTGTTGAACATACAGGATGGAAGTAATGCGAGTATAAGTGGCTGGGGAATGGCTGGGAGAAGGAGGGAGGTGAGAAGACAGGAGAAATCAGTAGGATAGAAGTTGTGGAAGCAATGAAGAAAGTTAAATTGGGGAAAGCCCCAGGAATTGATGGAGTGTGTGGTGAAATGCTGAAGCATGAGGGAGAGATAGTAGTAGAATGGATGTGGAAGATGTGCAGATTGGCCTGGGAGGAAGGTAGAGTCCCGGAGGATTGGAAGTCAGGTATAATTATTCCCTTGTACAAAGGAAAAGGGGAAAAAGAAGTGTGTGGTAATCATAGGGGCATTTGTCTTCTTAGTATAATAGGAAAAGTGTATGGTAGGATACTTATTGACAGAGTTAGAGAAAGAACAGAGGAATTAGTTGGAGAAGAACAGGGAGGCTTTAGGAAGGGAAGAGGTTGTGTAGATCAGATATTCATTCTTAGATATTTAGTGGAAAAGTTTCTAGAGAAGGGAAAGAAGTTGTATGCGGCTTTCATGGATTTGGGGAAAGCATATGACAGGGTGGATATACAAGGATTGTGGAAAGTATTAAGAATATATGGAGTAGACGGGAAGTTGTTCAATGCTGTGAAAAGTATGTGTGATGGTGTTAAGGCTGCAGTGCGTGTGGATGGTGAACTAAGTGAATTTTTCTCTTTGAAGGTTGGGTTGAAACAGGGATGTGTCATGTCTCCGTGGTTGTTCAATCTGTACATGGATGGGGTAATAAAAGAGGTACAAGGTAGGGTAGTGGATGTTGGAGTGGCCCTGGTGAGAGAGGGTAGTGTTTGGAAACTCCCTGCACTGTTGTGTGCAGATGATACTATGTTGTTGAGTGAAGACGAAGGAGAGCTGCAAGGCTTGGTGGATGAGTTTGGGAGAGTGTGTAAGAAACGGAATCTAAAGGTGAATGTTGGGAAGAGTAAAGTGATGGTCTTTGAGTGAGGTGAAGTCAGTGAATGTGCAGCGAGGTTGGATGGTGAGGAATTGGAAAATGTGAGTACGTTTAAGTACTTGGGTAGTGTGATGAGTAAGGATCGAGGTTTGGAGGGTGAAGTGCTTGAAAGGGTACAGCAGAGAAGAAAGGTTGCTGGTTCCTTGAAAGCAGTGATAAGAAACAGAGAAGTGAGCATGGAAGTGAAAAAAGTTACTACACGACAGTATTGCGATACCAACTCTAACGTACGGAAGTGAAGCTTGGACGTTGTTGGAAGGACACAAGTCAAGAGTGAGAGCAGTGGAAATGAGTTATTTAAGAGGAGCCTGTGGAGTCACATGGAGAGACAGGCTGACGAATGAGGATATAAAGGAGCGTTGTGGTGTGGATGTGGATGTGATAGGAAGCGTTATAAGGAACACACTGAGGTGGTTTGGCCATGTGGAGAGGATGGAGGGTGAAAGACTGACGAAGAGAGTGTATGTGAGTGAGGTGGAGGGGGGAAGAGGGAGGGGAAGGCCGAGGATGAGATGGAGGGATGGGGTGGAGAGGTATACCGTATATGAGAGAGGGGGGTGTGAGTTGGGTGCAGGGCAGTGAAATGGCGAGGGACAGGACGACATGGAGGCGATTTGTCTGTGGCCACCCCAAACGGGATTGAGGCGTCTGGCAATAGATAGATAGATAGATAATCATTTATGATAGTTTTTCTTTGTATCCAGCGAGCTACCCTGTCTTAACAAATATCCAACTTGCAGTTGCTTGGATGATGTTTCCGCTGTACAACTTATAATCTTTTTTTTTTCACTGTATATTTTAAAAGATTCTAATCACTCATGCAATCTCAAGTGTATGCTCTCTCTCTCTCTCTCTCTCTCTCTCTCTCTCTCTCTCTCTCTCTCTCTCACACACACACACACACACACAAATAACACAATAATAAGAAAAAGGAATTATACAAGACGACAAAGATAAGACTTGCGACTAAATAAAATCAAAGTAACGACAGATTAAAGATTATGTTCTCGTCCTCGAACAAATTACAAGAAACTAGGCTTACGAAAACGTGTATCCATTTTATATTGGACGGTGAGGGCGAGTAACTATAAAGTATAGGATTATAATAATGAATGAATAAAATGAGACTTTATGGCAAAAAAGATTGATGAAGGTATACGCCACTCTACTGTATATGGTGCAGTGACGTCGAATATCTATTAACAAAAAAAAAAAAAAAAAAAAAAAAAAAATGTGAATTATGAATTAATCAAATAATAATGAACGGCAAGTAAATGTTCAACGAAAGTGTACAGTCACTTTAAAAGGAGTGGTAAAGTCGAGTACCTTTTCCGAACATGATGACTAAAAAAAAAAAAAAAGAATGACAAGAACAAGAGTAATGACAGTAATACAAGAACGAGCCATACAAATACACTTTATAAAATGTATGAAGGCGTAGGAACTGGGCTGTAAAAAAAATATCACAGGTACCAGGTGAATGCACTATTCAGGAGAGCCAGGGATAACACTGCAATAAGCAAATGTATCCCCCATCCTTTCATTTTATTAATGGACGTTTTTATGCACTGCATGTAGGAGTAACAGTTATGACATAATCAGACTATTCCTTTCAAATGTAGTTATTCTTAAATTGCTGTTTCAGCATCGAGGCATTACCGGTACTATATATATATATATATATATATATATATATATATATATATATATATATATATATATATATATATATATATAAAATGTATGAGGTTGCAAATGCTTCTTATTACTTCAGCTCTGCCTAGTCTGCATAGTCCCTGCAATTTGGCTTTGTGCGTTCCCTACATCTTCATACATTAAAAAAAAAAATGTACCTTCATGTTTGTTTCGCTAAATTTAAAAGTCACTTTGCTTGAGTGTTTCGAAGGTTTTCCTGTGTTACGGCTGATGGCGTGTCGGCGTTGTCCCTACATAGAAGGAGTAACAGACTCTGGTGCAATTATCTGTTCATTCTAACTTTATCTTTGATTCTACATACTTTTTAGCACGTCTGAGTAAATATGAAAAGCTTTTTTTTTTTTTTTTTTTTTTACGAATAAATGATATCATGAATGCGCCGCAGATTTTCACCAATGATTGATAATGTAACAAACTTTAACTGCTTACACATGTTACATTTAGCACGATAAGATTGTGTTTAACATGTATAATAACCGCTGGGGAATAACTATTTTGTGAGAAAACCAAAGTAACAAGTAATACCATTTAAGAGGTAGGCCGTTCCAAGAACGAGGACAACAGAAGAATAACGAAGAATGAATAATAGGGAGAAATTGGTGGGTTACCCGTTATCGGCAAATGATCTCAGCATTATATTTTTGCTACTTTGACGAAGCTCAGGGTACAGAAAAGCTTGTAGATCAAAGCTAGCTGCATAACAGGCTTAAAACGTGTGTGCTTGGGAACTTCGAAGATACAGGTATTTGCTTGTTAAGACTAATGACCATATTGACACCATCCCGAAGTAGAACGTCTACTGACACCAATAAACAATAAAAACAAGACCAGTGAGAGCGTACGTCCACTTTGTACGGGGCGGTGAAGTCTAGTATCTCCTCCCGGCCGCTGGACACAAACAGGTTCGACACCACGATGTCAGCCTCACCCCTGAGCAGTGCACCAAACGTCCCAGTCCAAGACCCGTTGCTCAGCGGGTAACCCCATGTCTCACCTGCCAACCAATTGTAGTATTAGCGACTTAAGTCTAGCGACATATTTCCTATTTTAGTCTGACTACTTTCTGATTATTCTATTCTCCGCATGAGTGTACGATAGGGTGTAAGTTTTTTTTTTTTTTTTTTACTTGGTACCGTGTGTGTGTGTGTGTGTGTGTGTGTGTGTGTGTGTGTGTGTGTGTGTGTGTGTGTGTGTGTGTGTGTGTGTGTGTGTGTGTGTGTGTGTGTGTGTGTGTGTGTGTGTTTCCGTCTGTTTGTTTGTGAACAGTATAACTCAAACAGTTCAGATTTTATTTCGACCAGACTTTGTGGAAACCTTGAAGGTTAGACAAGGTGTAAATTATTTGATTTTAAAGGACAACAGGTCAAAGGTCAAGGTAGTAGGGCAAGGTCAACTAAACAATTTAAAATGTAATTTGAACTAAACTTGGTGGAAGGGCTGCGGGCTAGACTAGGATGAAATTACTCGATTTGGAGAACAATAGGTAGAAGATCAAGGTTATAGGGTAAAGTCAGAAGTTTGGCCCTTATATCGACTGCAGGGGCAGGTGTTGCATTCTCTGAGTTCTACTTCTTGTTCTGTTTTGGACTAATGTTTTGTAGGGATGGTCTATGATGGTTATATATAACCCGCATTTCAACCGCTGGGCAATTATGGGGTTATTAATCGTATTCTAAGTGGCTTTTGGAGGTTTCGTAATATATCTTAGTTATTTATTTTGTACATTATACCTTAGAATCCTTTTGTATATTACTGATGCAAACTTTGTCGATATAAAAATGATGTACTGTGCAGTACAAAATAATGCGAAGATATGCATAACGAATCGATGAGCAAAAGGTGTTTCGAAGCTTCCAGTGCCACTTTGAATTTTGGTTACACACCTTCGCTCCAGTGACCTAGTTTATTCTTGCTGCTTCCGGACTTACTTAGGAGACCTTGTGTCTTTACCGGAAGAATGAAGGCTATATCTAATCCATTCAGTTCGAAAAAAATCTCCCCTTATATAGCTGAATAAAATCGTCTGAAGGTTGCAAGAATAAAATGAAAAAAATACATTATCGGAGTGAAGTGGTTAACACCTTTAGTATGGCGACGTCATTTTTTTACACCACCATTACAGCACCGTCACTCCTGGTACGGCATCACACTGCACGGAAGAGGAAGAAATGCACACTCAGGAGGAGGGGGAAAGGAAGCTTAGTATTAATGGCTATCGGCTACAGGAAGGGATCAAAGGCTGACGATAATTTTTGCAGTTTCAATCTTCCCAACGAATACTACATGCAACCATCAAATGTACATCCAGGTCCCCTGCTACAGGAATGGCGATGTTCTTGATCTACTATGGATTCCAGAGGCAGTGGAACAGTGTTTTTCGGCAATAACTTTCTATCAAAGCGTTGGATTACGATGATATTTTACCAGGGTATGTTTCAGACCTCGAACCTAACTGGCGTCAGTATGGTTTATTGCCAAATGTGCAGACTTATGGCACGTATAAGAGGAAAATAAACATGCGAGGCGACTGTTTTACCCACTGCTGGAGAGAGACTAGCGGGGAAATGCCCCGCCTCCTCACTCATATCGTGACGTCACTTTGACGTAGTCCATTTAGACACCGCCCCCTAATCATCGTATGGGTGTCTGCTTTGATAGACGGAAAATGTTGCCTTTATTTGAAATAATAAGCCTGGTATTTTCGTATAAGCCTATTAGGAAGTTATCCATTTTTAACGCTCGGATGTGAACTATTGTAATGTTATCATCATATATGGAAATACCATCCACTTGAGGTGTACAACTACCTATATCCCCTGATTGAAGTATACTTCCAACATTACAAATGTGTAAGTGACGGAACGTGTCATATATAAGTAACGTGATAGCCTTACATTGCACACATGACATGTTGCCTGTTATCATCACAGTGGAATTTATAGTTCAGCGGAGAGTAAGGAGACACCTGTTTAATAAGATTACCTAAATATGAACCGTCAAGAAAAGTCAGTGTTTACGTGGTTACCTCGCCCAGTGTTCGTATCTTTGTATTTTTGGCGTTGCTATGACGTTTCATTCTCAATCCGAAGCAATGCATTATTTCCATACCTTGATTCATTTTGTTCGAGTCAGTGTGACTTATAACCAAGGCCATAAATTGACGTTTTCGGACAGAGTCTACTATCGTAATATTTGGAGTATTCGGGTGGGCGGTGCATACATAACGTCATAACTATACGTCACGCTAGCCTAGCACGAGCGATGGTTCATTCTGTCACCTCGCATGCTTATTTTACTCTGGTAAGTGCCTTAGGTCTCCACAGTTAGTAATAATCCATACTGACGCCAGGTAGGTCGGTGTCTGAAACATACCCTAGTAAAATATCATCGTAATCCAACGCTTTGATAACAAGTTATTGCCAAAAACCAGTGTTCCACTGCCTCTGAAACCCATAGTAGTGGAGAAGCTACCGTCTTTTGTTTGGGTTATATTTGTATCAGTTGTTTAAAGCACTCTCTCTCTTGTTAAGTCTTATTTATCTATCTTGCATTAAAACAAATAAAACAAACAATCGACTATAGTCGGGTCGTTTTTATCTGACGGAACTGGGACACTCCAACAGCTTGAAAACTAAGTCGCAGTTGCAAAAAATTTAACGGTTTTAGTTACAAGGTAAGGAGTGGTTCTCCTTAATTACTAGTGAAATCCACCCCTAGTGTGACTACACCTGGCCATCAACTGATCTGAAAAAGCTTAGGAAACTTTGTTAGGTTTGAAAAAATACACCATAGTCTTCCATAACTTTCGGTTAACTCGCAACATATACGCCTGGACTTCTCAAACACTTCTTATATGTTTTCTTCCTGAATTATGCAATCTCTTTTCACTTACATTACAAGTAATAGAAGAGCAGAATGTATAGTCACATGCAGGAGCTCCTATCCTTTCTGCCATGAATTATGTGTCTGTTGCAAAACCAAAATTGACATAAGAAATAAATTTATGCAATAAACTCTTTGTTGATAATCGCGTGTACATACAGTGAATCCACGATATTCTCATCACTGGTTTTGGAAAGGAAATTCTGCTGGCAACTGTACAAACTTAAAACGACAGAAGATAATGAATCGTACTCTCGTCGGGATGGATGCTTTCTTACACCATATTCCTAGACACTTATCCTGAATATTTCACCTCCATATTATCTTTCATGTAATTTTTTTTTTTAATGCCGACAAAGACTATAAATAACACGCGAGAATTTTAACCCGCCTCATCGAGATATGAACCTGGAAGATGAGCTAAGAGAGCCTCCTAAGTCGACGAGAGTACGGACCCAAGTAACAAAGATGAAGGTACCGTCTGGGGGCTCTGAGAAGCGAGGAGTGAAGTTGAGGGCGTATCCGAGAGCCTTGACCAGTGCGATGTCCACGCCGTAGCGGTAGGCCAGCGACCCGTCCTTACCGTAGTAGTACATGATGGCCGGCTCGAACTTGAATGTCGACACCTATATGGCATCAAAGGTAGCTGAACTGGATGTCTCGGAAATGTTGGGAATAATGTTAACCGCCTTCAGTGTTAACCCCTTCTATGTTAACCCCCTGATACCGATGATGTTTTTTTTTTATTATTCTCACTATCTCCAAGCTATATATTATTCTTACTTTCTCCATGCAATATTATTCTTACTGTCTCCAAGTTATATATTATTCTTACTTTCTCCAACCTATGTTATTCTTATTTTCTCCAAGCTATATCATTCTTACAATCTCCAGCCTATATTATTCTTACTATCACCAAGCTATATTATTCTTCCTATCTCCAAGGTATATCATTCATACTATCTCCAAGCTATATTTTTCTTACTTTCTCCAACCTATTTTATTCTTACTGTTTCCAATCAATATTATTACTACCTCTAAGCTATATTCATTCTTACTATCTCTAAGCTATATTATTCTTACTATCTCCTAGCTATATTATTCTTACTATCTCCAAACTATTTTCTTCTTACCATCTCCAGACTATCTCATTCTTAGTATCTCGTATTATTCAATTCTTACAATATCGACTAATTCTTGCTATTTTGAAACTATCTAATATTTACTGTCTCGAAACATCTAATATTTACCGTCTCCAACTATTTAATTCTTGCTATCTCGAAATTATCTCCAGACTATAATATTCTTACTATACCCAAACTATAATATTCCCATTATCTCCATAATATATTATTTCTACTGTCTCCAAACTATTTTATGCTTAATATCTCCAAACCACTGTGTTCAGATTTTCGAGCTGGGGAGGTCAGATACAGCCTTCATGTAACCTTTCGTTACAAGAAGTCTCCCAAAAGCTGAAGGAAATCGTCTGGGGATAGGAATCAGTCAATAAAACACGTCGCTATATTGCTGTTCTCAGGCTCATCTGGACATGAATCCGGTGGACTGCAGGCTGAAGTTCATCCTACACTAATCCTCCTTTAAGGGATGGAGAGGAGAGACGTAGAGGCCTCGCAACACCTCTTGTTTTGTGATTTATTTTCCATATTACACCTTAACATTCTACTGTACGCCATGCAGGTCGTTTTAATATCGACAAAGGTTGGATCAATAACGTACAAGGGAACACTGAAGAGAAATGTACAGGATGGATCGCTTAAGATGAGGTGTTAAGAAATCTCCAAAGCCAGTTAGAATACGCCCTTAAAATTTTAAATAACGACCCACAGTCCATCCCAGTTACGTGACCCAACAATGTGATGTCATTTATGCATGGTGTTATTGTTTAGTAGTACGGAAAGATATCATGCTTCAGAATGCGAACCATGCGCATGTATACACCATGCAAGGTGAAACAATTAAACGTGGGGCAGAATCGATGTTAAGATGATGTGCCAAGCCTTCCAACATTCCTGCAACGCAGTTACTTTACTATTTCAACCATACGGCATAACTGGCAGACCCATTCATTCATGTTAGGGCCACCAACAAACATGGAAAGATTTCAGTATTGTCAGATGTAGCAACTGCCATGCCTCTGCCACACACTGATGCTGTCCTAGGTTAAAATGTGGCATAGTGTACAACAAAGAGAGAAGGATCGCCGACACCTTCTTACCGGCTGTGACAATAGAGCGTGTTACACGAAAATGAAGCGCACACCAAAAGCATATGAAAGGAAAGGATAGTATCCGTCGTTTGGGGTGAAATGAGAAGTATGGAAGGCAGGACACAAAGCTGGCAGAGAACTCTCGGCGAGTTTTTACTCACGGCTGTCCATTTGCTTCACCATCAGAAGCTTTACGTATTTCATTTATTTCAATTTCCGAAACTGTTTAGTCGTATTTCATCGGTTATGGAGGCTCTCAAACACGTTCTTGTTTTTTTTTTTTTTTTTAATCGATATTGCACGTTACACTACCAGTGGTTCTATTCTGGCACTCTACTACGTGAACCAAGCTACAAAAGGCCGCCTATGTTTAACCGTTATTAACATTATTGTTTTCTCTCTAGTCCCGTATATATTCAGTGACACAGAAACCACTACCTTCCTCTACTCTCCCATTTGTGTGTGTGTGTGTGTGTGTGTGTGTGTGTGTGTGTGTGTGTGTGTGTGTGTGTGTGTGTGTGTGTGTGGTGGAGGGAAGAAAGAGAGATCGAGGATGAGGTGAAAAATGAGAGGGTGATGTGAGTTGGAGGAAGGGCAGCCCGATGGTGAACAAGCTGACATGGTGGCAAACTGTGATCATCCCTTCCAGGATTAAGAAGTCTGACCACAGACAGACAGACAGATAGATAGATAGATGGAAAGATAAATATATACATACATACATACATACGAGTATATACAGTACATTAATACATACACAGACAGACAGACAGATAGATAGACAGATAAATGGAGAAAGACAAACAGACAGATATAAAGGTAGACAGATAGACAGGGTAATAGATAGATAGATAGACAGAAACAGATACACAGTCAGACAGGCAGACAAATAAATGCAGATAGATATACAGAAAGATAATGGCTGTACTCTTACCTGAAGTACAGCGCCACGGAGGTCAGCCATCTTGTCCGGGAAGAGAGGTGCCTGTGAGGAGAAACTGTTGTTGCGCCAGGTGGTGACCGACCTCATGCCCGCTCCTGTGTACACCGTGTTCATGTACACCCTCCACTCACCGTCCAGCCCGCCCTGAAGGACCAGCAACATCATGTAGGCTATAACAATTTTATCGGTACACCTTTTGTTCTACCTTTGCATACGCCCAACGGAGCAACAGTTTCATGTACACTCCTCAACATACCTCTGTACACCCCCTAGGAGCAACAGTTTCACGCACATCCTTTACTCTCTACTTCTGTACACAAGTTGCTTCCATCCTCTCATCAAGGTAGGCATGCAGCACCTGTCTACCTACACACTCTCATCCTTTCTCTGTCCTAACCAACAGCACTTTTATATGGTACAGGGGTTGGCGAGTTTGGTAGATGTGGGATCGTCTTGATTTTAATGATGACATTAATCTAGTGTCACTCATTTGAAGAATACTGGAATGCACACAAATAAAAATGTTGGGATGAATAAATACAGTCTTAGTGTGTGACAACAGAGAATGGTGTGCTGGGACTGCCAGAGAGATTTATCATAAGATATATCAGAGAGGAAATGGTCTAACACGTTGAGTAGATGAAGTATGATGGCTGGCTGAAGAGTCTTACACATGTGAATGCAGAGCGAAGACCGTTTGAGAGATAAGACTGAGGAAGACGGGGAAAGATCATGTGTGGAGACCTCTGGGATTGGGAACTGGACAGGAAATAGCTCAAGACCGAAATACATGGAGAGTTGCTATCAGCTGAAAGGACTTACTGTACATATGCACAGGGTCAGTAGTCTCTAAACGTTTATGTAAACATACACACTTTATACAGTATTGTGCAAACCTCGTCACTATAACTGGTTGCCTTAGTTTATATTAAAACTTTTTAAAAAATATCAGTGCACTGATGGAAAATTTCTCTTCACGGAATATTAAGTGATACAATGTGACTAAGTGACTGCTCAAGTCGTTGTTGATTTTGTTGTGGTTGTAGAAACAATATAACGCTCCCAAGTCCAATACCCGCCACAATGTTGAGTTATTACTGGATTGTATGGGTGGGGGTACGGAACTGCGAGCTCTACGATGTGGTGTAAATAACCGATTAGGCTAAGTAATCCCAGAAACTCAGCTACGTTATTTCTAGACTTAATTGCCAAGTTAGAGTCAATGAAGTGAGCTACGGTGGTTCAATAGGTTGCATATACAATACTCGTATGTTTAGCGTTAGCGATGCGTGTGCCGAGAGTTTAGTGTTCGAACCCAAGCTGAGGGGGAACGTACCCCTTCAATCCAATGACGTGCTGTTAGTTTTTTTTTGGTACCTCCAAACGATTTTATTCAGATCTGGGGAGACCTCGTGTATAAATACTATGAATGAAGGCTATACCTAACTTCTTCGATTCGAAGTCTCTCCAAAGCTGGGAAAAATAATTGGAATGTAGCAAGAAGAAAGACCGAATAAGTCATCGGACTGAAGAGGTTGAACTGGGTGCCAGTATATGTTCTTTCCCATACTTGCACATTTTCGCATCCTGCCCTGTTCTACCAATGATATATTCAGACTTTTGACACACACAAACATAATGCCATTACAGCACTTCAGACTTTCACATATCTCTTCCCAGACACCCCAGCACACTGGACTGGTCGACGGTCGATTTTTTTTTTAAAGTAAACAATTTATTTGCGTGATGAATGTGCCGAATTATCCTAGTTTATAATCAATTTGGCAAACCATGGTAAAAATTTGGAGATACATGCCTTCAAAGTTGCACAAAAAGCGGTTGATGGCAGCACGAGCCTCGAGTAACCGTGACGTCATAAACCCGCCAAGCCCGGAAACAAAACAATAGACCTTTTCCAGTGATGTTGCAGAAATCACGTGGTTTTGTTTACGACTCAATATTGGACAGCAAACTCCTCGCAGTAATGGCTGTCCAGACAGTGCTGATACAGATGAAACTATCACATATATGCAGAAGCATGAATCAACGCCACCAAGATCCGTACGGGAACAAGACTAGATCCTTACACCATATCTAGGGAGAAATTCACCAGTTTCAAGGATTGGGGACCGAAATCAGATCTCAGATATGGCGATCTCTATTACTATATGGTAAACACTCCATCAAAGTTCACCGGGGCATCCTTAAATTAAGGTAAACAGACATGTCATACTGTATATGCGCAATGTACAGTAGAAAGCTGGAATTGACATATGGTACATGTAAATCGTCTTGGTAATAAGTAAATTATTGACGTGGGGCCAAGGGAGGAGGGGCTGTATACACTGACTGGGAATTCAGTACCCAAGTTAATGAATAGAATAGGTTTCCCAGTGATGAAGGCTACTCTAGTTGATGCCCCCTTTATAGAAAGTTTCAAGCATAGGCTAGGTAAGCATATGACAAGTATGGGTTGCATACAAAATTTGTCTTCTTGTAGTCACACTCCTGTGAGAGCTGCCTAGCATAGGCCTGCACTGGCTGTTGTAGGCAGGGTAAATTAGTCACAAGCTTGTGGGAGCTGTCTAGCATGGGCCTATTGGCATACTGCAGATATCTATCTATCTCTGTCTATTGCCAGACGCCTTAATCCCGTACGGGGTGGCCACAAACAAATCGCCTCCACGTCGCTGTCCCCCGCCATTTCACTGCCCTGCTCCCAACTCACACCCCCCTCTCATATAGCTCTCCACTCCAGCCCTCCATCTCAAACCTCGGCCTCCCCCTCCCTCTCTCCCCCTCCACCTCACTCACATACACTCTCCTCGTCAGTCTCTCACCCTCCATCCTCTCCACATGGCCTAGTGTGTTCCTCCTAACGCTTCCTATCACATCTACATCCACACCACAAAGCTCCTTTATATCCTCATTTGTCAGCCTCTCTCTCCATATGACTCCACAGGCTCCTCTTAAATAACTCATTTCCACTGCTCTCACTCTTGACTTGTGTCCTCCCAACAATGTCCAAGCTTCACTTCCATAAGTTAGAGTTGGTATCACAATACTGTCATGCAGTAACTTTTTCATTTCCATGCTCACTTCCCTGTTTCGTATCACTGCTTTCAAGGAACCAGCAACCTTTCTTCCTTGTTGTACCCTTTCAAGCACTTCACCCTCCAAACCTCCATCCTTGCTGATCACACTCCCCAAGTACTTAAACGTACTCACATTTTCCATTTCCTCATCATCCAACCTCATTGTACATTCACTAACTTCACCGCTCACAAAGACCATCACTTTACTCTTCCCTACATTCACCTTTAGATTCCGTTTCTTACACACTCTCCCAAACTCATCCACCAAGCCTTGCAGCTCCCCTTCGTCTTCACTTAACAACACAGTATCATCTGCAAACAATAGTACAGGGAGTTTCCAAACACTACTCTCTCACACTAGGGCCACTCCAACATCCACTGTCCTACCTTGTATCTCTTTTATTACCCCATCCATAAACCTGCAGATTAACAACCATGGAGACATGACACATCACTGTTTCAACCCAACCTTCAATGAGAAAAATTCACTCAGTTCACCATCCACACGCACTGAAGCCTTAGCACCATTAACATACTCTTCACAGCATTCAACAACTTCCCATCTACTCCATATATTCTTAATACTTTCCACAATCCTTGTCTACCCACCCTGTCATATGCTTTCTCCAAATCCATGAGGGCCGCATACAACTTCTCTCCCTTCTCTAGAAACCTTTCCACTAAAGATCTAAGAATAAATATCTGATCTACACAACCTCTTCCCTTCCTAAAGCCTCCCTGTTCTTCTCCAACTAATTCCTCTGTTATTGCCCTAACTCTGGCAATATGTATCCTACCATAAACTTTTCCTATTACACCAAGAAGACAAATGCTCCTACGATTACCACACACTTTTTTTTCCCTTTTCCTTTGTACAAGGGAATAATTATACCTGACCTTTCTCCCAGGCCAATCTGCACATCTTCCACATCCATTCTACTACTATCTCTCCCCCATGCTTCAGCATTTCACGACACACTCCATCAATTCCTGGTGCTTTCCCCAATTTGACTTTCTTCATTGCTTCCATAACTTCTATCCTACGGATTTCTTCCTGTCTTCTCACCTCCCTCCTTCTCCCAGCCATTCCCCAGCCACTTATACTCGCATTATTTCCATTCTCTACGTTCAGCAATTCCTTAAAGTGTTCTCTCCATCTGCTCACTTTTTCTTCCTTCTCCACTAGTAATCTACCATTTTTATCTTTCACTCCCTTACTAACTTCACTGTCACCCTGTCTTACTCTCTTCATCTCTTTCCAGAACAGTTTCTTACAGTCCCTCCATTTTACACTCAAATTCCTTCCAAATTCCTCATCCACTCTCTTCTTACTCTCTCTTACTAATTTTTTCACCTCTCTCTTCCTTTCTACATATAACTCTCTGTTCCACCTCTCAACTTCTTCCACGCCCCTATTTCTCATCCATTCATTGTATGCTTTCTTCTTTTGCGCCACAGCCTGTCTCACCTCTTCATTCCACCATGCTGTTCCTAGCACCCCCTTCCGTGTTCTCTTCACGCCACACACCACCTCACATGCTGCACATATTTCTTCTGTGAATATCTTGCACATACCTTCCACGTCCCCCATCTGCTCCAATTCATATTTACCCAATCGTTCTTCCACTTCTCTCTTATACTCTGCTTTTTTCTCATCCTCTTGTAGCCTTTCCATTCTCCTTGCAACTTCTTCCTCCAGTCCTTCCCTTCTTCTATTTCTCCATCTTACTTGAATCTTGATTCTGACCACCACCAAGTAGTGGTCAGAAAGTTCACTCCCCCAGCCTCTATAAACTCTTGCATCCATTACACATCTTCCCATCCTTTCATCCACACACACATTATCAATCATTGCCTTCCTTTCATTCAGTTCACCACCCACCCTTCTCATCACTCGCCATGTATACCTGTGGATCATTTTGTGCTTGAAGAGGGTATTGGCTATCACCAACCCCCTCCCGGCACAAATGTCCACTAACGCACTGCCATTCTCATCTATCTCCACTAACGCACTGCCATTCTCATCTATCTCAGCAGGCACACCCCACTCACCAACTATTCCATCCAACTTCACATTCCCTACTTTACCATTCATATCACCAATATATACTTTACCATTCATATCACCAGTCAAAAACACTCTCTCATTCCTTCCAAATTTTTCCTCTGCAGTTATCCTCTCTTCTTAATCTTCAAATTAGGTCCTAAATTAGGTTAGGTTGATTAACTTGGTTTGGAATTAAAAAAAAAAAAAAAGTAATTTCCGAAAGAAATGAATATCAGATTCAAATTAATCACATTATAAAACATTAAAACAAAAAAATTAAGCTTCAAGGTGAGTTGGGTGTAATTCTGGAAATTTACCAAAAAATTTACTTATTTCAGAAATTTCAGTATAGGCCTAGGTACATACACAGCCTATATACTGTATGTTGAAAGCAGTTTAAAAAGTGAAAATTTTAAGCTTCGAGGTGAGTTGGGTGTAATTCTGGAAATTTACCAAAAAATTTACTTATTCTACAAATTTCAGTAATTATAGGCCTAGGTACTGTACATAAACAGCCTATATACTGTATGTTTAAAGCAGTTTTACATAAAGTGCATAATTGATAGTATATGTCAAAACTGTCAAAATTACTCTTGAAGTTTTACATTACAAGTGAAACACAACATTGGCACAAATTTAAATTACGGCCATTTATTTCATGCTGATGAGTACCACAACATAAAACTAAAAGACTTAAACAATATAGTTTTTATGATTTTACATTTTATATTAAAAAATTCCTGGTAGCTACATACCTAGAAAGAGATAAATACAGGGGGCTGTTGATACAAGCACATTATTTATCCTCTTATTTGTAATTCACTGTGGTAGGTGGTGGCGACCATCATCCACTCACTTGATGTAGTGCTGCCTACCTCTTCCTTAGCCTTTACCATTCTTTTTCTGTGCCTGCCGTCCTCTCTTCCTATTTCTCCCATCTTTCCTGTCACTTCCTATTGCTTTTCTTTCCTTTACAGGTGGCTTTACATTGAGTGACAAGCCAAATGGTTTCCTGTAAGCCAAGAAACCATTTACAGCGCTGGGTGGTGACCATATAGGCTAACCATACGTGCTCCCTACATGTCAACAAGTGGGTTAGTGGAGTTAGTGCCCCTCCCCGTAAAACAAATAACTTAAAGTCAAATGGCCACCCCTTACGGGATTATGGCGTCTGGCAATAGGAAGATAGATAGATTTGTAATTAAAGTATTTTTGTACTAAGTGAAAAATGTATATTTAATTGGAGCATGTATTGGCAGTTTTGCTTTCTGTGGAGCAACATTCATTTCTAAATAAAATGTAAAATTATAAATAGTAGCCTACTAGTAATCATACTTCAGTTGTAATTGAAACATTGTTTAGCACACAGGCTCACAGTGGTATATAACAGTTTTATACTGAAGTGTTGAACAATGTTCTGTACTGCACTCACTGAGCTCTGCACTATTATTAAAATCATCCACCATTACACAAATATCAGTTCCAAATGAATCGCACCGAAAAACATTGGAATATTACAAATATAAGCTTTAACCTAACCTAACCTGTAATTTAATCGATTTTACTTAAGCATCTAACATTCCTGACCATCACTGCTATGTCCGATTTTGTTTGGGTGAAACTCTGGAATAATAACAAAACAGGGCCTGTGACACTGACCCTCCCCCTCTTTTCCCACGCACACACATGGCCGTGTGGGTCTTGTGCTCAGTGACATTAACCCATGACACCTACAACTGCTAAGAATGGTAAATATACCCGTATCTGCTCACAAATCATCGGCTCACCTGATATGAAATGTTTCCTCCCGAGGCGGGAGCAGGCCGTCGGCAGCCTCTTCACAGCAGCTATTCACTTCTGTCGCCCTTCCTCATTGGCTAGAAACCGGTAGAAGTGTACCCCACTTGTTTTCAGCTTTGTCTTACAGCCGAAGGTACAACAGTGGAATATCATTGTGGATTCTGTAATTCTCTCTCTAGACGTCCGACAATTTGCCGTCCAACGTGGCGCTGCAAACAAGTCGCATGACTCGTGACGTCACGTGGAAAAGATCTTATTTGTGATCCCCAACTGTGATTGTGGTTCTTCTGATTAGCCAAGCTTTGCATCGTCATGGCCAAGTCAGCAAATAACCACTACTGATGCTTTGTTCCACTGTGCAAAAACACAAATAGAATTACACCAGATAAGAGATTCATCACTGTTCCAAGTAACATAAAAGCCAGAAACCCATGCTGGCGATCAGTGCTTCGGGAGAACCCCAACACAACTGGCAAATGGCAACTCCCACAGTTGTGAGGCGGCCTCGGTGCGAGGAAATGCCGAATCGGCGGTAATTTACGAAATTGGCACTTTTAAATGGAAAATATAATTTTTACCACTGTATAGGTTCATGCACACCTAACTATCTGAAATCCTATCAAAAATTCGTGCTTAATATGACAATTAATTTTAAAAAAATTGTTTCAGAGCTAAAACATGCTAAAGTTAGAGGATATTTACTCTTCAGATCATAATCAACACGCATTGACACTTCCATTTTTGATAAAAATTGATTTAAAGCACAAATAAATGTATCTGCATTGTACATCAATATTTACACAAAACAAGTTTGTCAAGGCGAGTTGTCAAAGTGAAACACTTCCGCTAACTTTAGCATATTTTAGCTCTGAATCCTGAATTTTTAATAATAGACAAATTAAACACAAATTTTTACTGGATTTCAGAAATTAGGTGTGTATGAACCTATATGGGTATAAAAATTAAATAGCCTAAATTATACAGCTTAACCTAACAGCCACCTGTCAAGCAAAGCCTACCCTAACTTTGGCTTACGCCATTGGTAGCGGTGAAAATACAGTACAGTATTGTTCTCCAGATCAGACTGGCTGTTACTAAAAGGATGTTCAAACATCACCAGTACATTAAACCAAGAAATAAGATAACCAAATACTCCACAAAGATCTAGCAGTCCACGGTCAGGCCTATCAAGGAAAAACATTGAAATATTTCGGTCTTTGTGACATGTTCCCAGTGTATTACTGCTCAATTTCAGGGTTATATGCCCCTGGGGTCAGGACCTAGCAACACTTATGCTGATTCAGTTCTTAAATCACTTTATCAAATCTAATCTTTGTAATACCGAGTTGTCCTACAGGTACCCCCTGGTTGTCGCAAGGTTCGCCGCCACTACGAGTCTCTCTAAAACCATCAAAACTCTTCACTAAAGCACAAACATAGCATACTTCGTCTTTAAGAGAGCTGTCACACTAAGTCTTGCATACCTAGCATGATAATATCGGGTGAATATCTCAGAAATCTTACCTGTACCGAAGTACGTTTCCCAGACTTGAGTGGCGGTCAACTGTGGCCTTCGTAGGGTTTGTGACGTCACAGCGAGGGTGCATGTTTCACGCGAGGTACGATAATCTCCAACTTCTGATTGACTTTTTTTTTTTTTTTTCACAAATATTAGATCGGAGAGAAAAAAATAATAATGATATGCCGATGATTAAGAGAGACCATTTTATTACTTTATGTAACTTGGACGCGACCGTCAACCAGTCCAATCCTGCAGGATACGTAAAGTGGACTGATGCATTTACAGAAGTGATTGTTTTGAGCAATATTAATCTCTTATCTGTAATTTCACAGTAAAGTGTTTTTGCCTGTTTGTTACTATATTTAAATTCTTGTTTGTTTACCCAGCCCATTTTCCTTACTATACTTTTAATATTTTCAAGTTGATTGTAAAGAAATCATAACTGGACTAGTATTCAATAATAACTATTCAGTTCGTTGTGCAAGTATTATACTGTATATTGGGTTCTAGAATGATCTTGGAGGAAAAGAACTTCGAACTAATTACAGTATAGCAATAAATATACAGTATATATTCACTGTGACTATTGAGTAAATAATAACAGTAGTAGTAGTAGGAGTAGTAGCAGAAGTAGTAATGGTAGTAGTAGCAGTAGTAGTAGTAGTATATGGCTGCCTAATTTCTCTTTTCCTTGTGAAGTCATGTTTTTAAATCTATTTCATACCATATTATGGTAGTTGGCAATGTGATGAAACTGCTGTTGTTTTCAGGACTGTACAACGAAGGCAAAGTTCAGTGTATGTCAGCATAAGTCACTGAGATGGCAGCGCTGATAAATTTGGCGGCAAGATGATAGTGGTAGGTGTGCTTGCGAGAGTATGTTAGTTGTGGTATTGCTGATGGTAGTAATGGTTGTGGTAGTGATGATGGTAGTAGTGGTTGTGTTAGTCATGTTGGGAGTGATGGTTGTGACAGTGATGATGAGAGAGGTGGTTGTGGTAGTGATGGGAGTGGTGGTTGTGGTAGTGGTTGATGATAGTGATGGTTGTGATGGTGATGGTGGTAATGGTGGTTTTGGTAGTGATGATAAGGGTGGTGGTTGTGGAAGTGATGGGGGTAATAGTAGTTGTGGTGGTGATGATGGTTGTGGTTGTAATGACGATAGTGATGATGGCAGTAGCTGTAATGGCAGTGGTTGTTAAAGGGTGGTAATGGTAGTGGTAGTTGTGGTAGTGGTGGTAATGGTAGTAATGACAGATAAAGCCCGCCATTCCCAGTTATCACCACCCATCATCACCTCCTTCAGTCACTCAGTCTATCCCACCTCATCACCACTACCAACGTCTACCACAGCTCATCACCACACCCAACTTCTCTACCACAGCTCATCACCACTCCCAACCTCTCTATCACAGCTCGTCACCACTCCCAACCTCTCTACCACAGCTTATCACCACACCCAACCTCTCTATCACAGCTCATCAACACACTCAACCTCTCTATCCCACCTCATCACCACTACCAACCTCTCTACCACAGCTCATCACCACTACCAACCTCTCTATCACAGCTCATCACCACTCCAACCTCTCGATCACAGCTCATCACCACTCCCAACTTCTATCACAGCTTATCATCCCACCCAACCTCTCTACCACAGCTAATCACCACTCCAACCTCTCTATCACAGCTCATCACCACTCCCAACTTCTCTATCACAGCTTATCACCACATCCAACCTCTCTACCACAGCTAATCACCACTCCCAACTTCTCTGTCACAGCTCATCACCACTACCAACCTCTCTATCACAGCTCATCACCACTACCAACCTATCTGTCACAGCTCATCACCATTCCCAACTTCTCTATCACAGCTCATCACCACACTCAACCTCTCTACCACAGCTCATCAACACACCCAACTTCTCTACCACAGTTCATCACCACTCCCAACTGCTCTATCACAGCTCATCACCACTCCTAACCTCTCTATCACAGCTCATCACCACTCCAACATCTCCATCACAGCTCATCACCCCTCCAACATCTCTATAACAGCTCATCACCACTCCCAACCTCTCTATCACCAATCACCACTACTTTGTTTCGCTAACCCAGGTCTCTGTATCACTTCATACCCCTTTGCCACATTTCATCATCACTCTCTCGGTCACTTCTCACATACAAACAATTTAACACAGAGGCCTTATCATTATGGCATATTATGCTACGTAACACCTGTTCCTTTGCGATTCATCTTGCATATTGCACTTTAACCTTCGGTTGTACATCGTTTTTGTATCGACATAGTTTACATCAATATCTTACACACAGGATACTTAGATGTAATGGACAGAATAAATCGGAGAAAGTGGTGCCATGAACTCTCCAAAACCACTTGGATTACGACCCCATATTATCACAAAAATGCTCAGTCATTGTTTACAGACCCAGTTTAGGTTCCAGGGTCCCCTCAAGATTACTGTATTTAGGTTATTTGCGATAGCGTCATTATTTTTATCCTTTTTATATTCCATAGATCCAGGTTTTCGTAAACTTCACCAACGATGTACGAAAACACTACACTTCGCTGTGAGATTGCTTTGCCAGACTCAAAGGCAAGGCCAAAATACATTGATTTCAAAATAGGAAATACGAAACTCATAACTGTAGACCTCCAAAAGGATAAATGGCGAACCAATGGAGACGAGATCACCACTTACATATTTGAAGAAAATTTAGCAAAGAAATTACCCCAAATATAAAACAAAATGTAACAGAAGAAAAACGTGCGTGTAAAACTGCGAGGCCACTGGTGGCAATTCAGTAGGAAAGCAAAAGGAGAAATCCCCATAACATCCTTTTTTGAGGACATATTGTAGGGAAAACTGCTGAATCTGACGGTGTGTGGGAAACTCATCAAGAAAACTAGTGCAGCTACGAAGAGCGTGGCAGGGTTCAACAGTACCATGTCTAAGGAACATGAAACCCCTGAACACTGTAAGGATTCCGATCAACATTTCTCCCAAGAGACTCCCGGCAACAGGAATTGTACTATCTCACCGATTGAACTTGAATTACTGACAGCAGGGAGTGAAGGAGTGGAAGGAGAGCCTCGGGAGTTAGGGGAAACACCAGAGCCCAAGAAGCCTCTTGAGGATCAAAGTGAGGCTTCAGGGATGCAAGGGAAACTAGCATCAAATGATAACATTTTCTTGATGCTGCAACCAGGATAACTCGCGAAGGTCGTGTCAAAGCCAGCAAATAAAGAACTTTAGCCTGCAGACAGACAGGCAGTTAGTGGAATATATTTTATTATCCAGTTACCGCCCATCAGGACCGACATGGACCTAATGCTTCGGTGTTTAAAATATGTGATCCACACACTACCGGAAGGTGACGACGCATCACCATATATACACTTCACCTGCCTGGACTACTTAGGAAGAAGATAATCTCTTGCACACTCTGGACGTTAGATCATGGGTAAAAGAGAAGCCTTGGAGGTGCTGGACTGTTTTTATGATAAAAGAGTCTGGGTCTATTTCGGGCAAAATCAGCGGTTAGATAACACAGTGTGCGACGTGATAGCCTACCTAAAACACCAACCCCACACCAATAAGATTATAGTCATAGCTCTGTCTCCTCCAACATTAAACTGTGTTGAAGTTTTTTCGTAGGATAGCTGGTTACTGTCACTCGACATAATCCTCGTGGAAGGCCAAGAAAAACTTGATATCAACCCGGAACATTTAAAGTCAATGAGGAAGCATCTCATATCAGTTAATGGGGTAGTCGAGGTCACAAATATCATGTCCCTGACTTAGACCCTCATAAGCCGAATTTCCATTGAAATGTTTCAGCTAGAAATGCTGATAACATTTAGTTCAAAACTAAATCTGATTGCTGTGGAACCTCGAGGAATCGGTCACAGAGTCCACTTTGGACCCTGTGGGGAAGAAAATGTTAATGGCAGGGTAAACGATAGCAATGATACCAGCACCAATGTTAGCCCAGGAAGTGATGATGATTAAAAAGTACGTGTTCATCTGTACACACCCATAGCTTATAACAGTGATGGAGTGGTTTTTACCATGGGCGTGAAACAGTCAGAAGAAAATGACAATGAAAAGACTTCTCCAATGGATATAGAGGTAAGGTGTACATTTACTACTGTGTCCGGGCAACGACATCATCATACAGATATTCAGTTCCTGCATCTTTTGGAAACAAAGAAAGTGAACGGTAAAAACGTGAAAATGATGTATATGAACCCCATTGTTCCGCCACAGACCACGAGTGACAACCAAGAGAAATCACAAGAAGCCACAATATTATTTCTTGCCAACAAGCACACAGACCAGCAGCATCAAAACAAAATGCATATAGTTAATACAGAGTCTACACATTGTCCTCAAGACAAGAATACTAACTTCAACAATATGACGAGTCCTCCTGCTATCTAGACCCATCATCTCAAAACCGGTACCGAGGCCCACAAGTCCAGTACTGGTACCGAGGCCCACAAGCCCAGTACTGGTACCGAGGCCCACAAGTCCAATCCTGGTACCGAGGCCCACAAGCCCAATACTGGTACCGAGGCCTACAAGCCCAGTACTGGTGCCGAGGCCCACAAGCCCAATACTGGTACCGAGGCCCACAAACCCAGTACTGGTACCGAGGCCCACAAGCCCAATACTGGTACCGAGGCCCACAAACCCAATACTGGTACCGAGGCCCACAAGCCCAGTACTGGTACCGAGGCCCACAAGCCCAGTACTGGTACCAAGGCCCACAAGCCCAATATTGGTACTGAGGTCAACAAGCCCAGTATTGGTACCGAGGCCCTCAAGTCCAATACTGGTACCAAGGCCCACAAGTCCAGTACTGGTACCGAGGCCCACAAGCCCAGTACTGGTACCGAGGCCCACAAGCCCAGTACTGGTACCAAGGCTTACAATTCCAGTACTGATACTAAAGCTTACAAGCCCAGTACCGGTACAAAGGCCCACAAGTCCAATACTAGTACCGAGGCTTATAAGCCCAGTACCGGTACCAAGGGTTATAAGCCCAGTACTGGTACCGAGGCTTTTAATCCCAGTACTGGTACTGAGGCTTATAGGCCCGGTACTGGTACCAAGGCTTACCAGCCAAGTACTGGTACCGAGGCTTTTAATCCCAGTACTGGTACCGAGACTTACAAGCCCAGTATTGGTACCGAGGCTTATAAGCCCAGTATTGGTACCGAGGCTCATAAGCCCAGTACTGGTACCGAGGCTCATAAGCCCAGTACTGGTACCGAGGCTTTTAATCCCAGTACTGGTACCGAGGCTTATAAGCCTAGTAATGGTACCGAGGCTTATAAGCCCAGTAATGGTACCGAGGCTTACAAGCCCAGTACTGGTACAGAGGCTTTCAAGCCCAGTACTGGTTCCGAGGCTTATACTCGTAAGCCCAGTACTGGTACCGAGGCTTACAAGCCCAGTACTGGTACCGAGGCTTACAAGCCCAGTACTGGTACCGAGGCTTACAAGCCCAGTACTGGTACCGAGGCTTACAAGCCCAGTACTGGTACCGAGGCTTACAAGCCCAGTACTGGTACCGAGGCTTACAAGCCCAGTACTGGTACCGAGGCTTACAAGCCCAGTACTGGTACCGAGGCTTACAAGCCCAGTACTGGTACCGAGGCTTACAAGCCCAGTACTGGTACCGAGGCTTACAAGCCCAGTACTGGTACCGAGGCTTACAAGCCCAGTAATGATACCGAGGCTTACAAGCTCAGTACTGGTACCGAGGCGTATAAGCCCAGCACTGGTACCGAGGCTTACAAGCCCAGTACTGATACCAAGGCTTACAAGCCTAGTACTGGTACCGAGGCTTATACTCGTAAGCCCAGTAGTGGTACCGAGGCTTATAAGCCCAGTAGTGATACCGAGGCTTATAAGCCCAGTAGTGGTACCAAGGCTTATAAGCCCAGTACTGGTACCAAGGGTTATAAGCCCAGTACTCGTACCCAGGCTTACAGGCCCAGTACTGGTACCGAGGGTTCCGAGACCCAAGGGCCAAGTACTGGTACTAAGACCTACTTGCCCTGTGCTGGTGGGAGGACAAAAGCTGAGAAAATGATGAGGGACTACCCACTGCTTACCAGCATTTTTATTCCCATTTTGGATCATGTCGAGAGTGTATGTTTATACACTTACTTCCTCTGCGGCATCGCGCTTGTCTGGTACATGTTTGCTGTCTTACACTGAACAATACACTCTGGTACGAGACAGCTTATGGAAACTCCATCAGACAAAACCTGAATTTAGCAAACGAACACATGGTGGAACAGATTGTACGATTGGCTGATTGAGAAATAATGAGGAGTGCATGTAAGTATATACTAAAATTACTAAGATTCTCACCTCACAGACACTCCTGATCACTGCTAAGTACACGAGAAATACCACAATTGTTAAATATCATATTTCTTAGCCATTTCCTTGTTGAGTGGTTGATGAGTCTCGGTATATACTGTAAATCAGACGACAACGGGCTGAGCTTGACGTAACGTGCCGATTATCCAATCAGCACTGATAAGTAAACATGCTATCCTCCTCGATGGTATGAATAATGCCGCGGTAGCCGAGTTAGAGCTGTTAGTAAAAAACTACCAGCCTGTTGACGCCAGGGTTTGAATTTTGGCTAGTACAGCTGGCGCCACTCGACTCAGGCGGCCATCCACTCCTTTTTCTTGGGGGGGGGGGGGGAGGTAGGTAAAATATCCCCCTGAATTTAGTTATCCTTAGATTATAAGATCCCTGAGTTGCATCTCTTCAATGCCACACATTATTAAGATAAACTGGGTCTCTTCTTGCAGATAAATCCAAGGCCACTAGTTACCTCCGCCAAGGAGGTTATGTTTTCACCCCTGTCCGTTTGTCTGTTGGTTGGCTGATTGGTTTGTGAGCAAGATTACACAAAAACTACAGGACGGATTTCCACGGAACTTGGTAGAAGAATGGGCCTTGGCCCAGAATACACTCCATTAAATTTTGGTGCGGAGCCGGATAAAGGTGCGGATCCAGGATTTTTTTTTTTCTTTTTCACTTTCTTTAACATTTCGAGATAGGGCGTTGGCGGAGGTATGCGCTCTACTGAGTGCCATTCTAGTTTATTACTTATTTTGATACTAATCGTTCCCGAGATTCAGCTGTAAAACTAACTGATCTCTCTCTCTCTCTCTCTTTCTCTCTCCCCTTACCTTAACAACAGCGATGATATGCTGTGTGTTGACGCCTGCAGCAGATGCGGCCAAAGCCTCCACATACTCCCCATCCTCGCACACCACCACAAACCTACAATATACACCACCATACTGTAGTCTAGGCCCGTACTGTAATGTGAAGGTAGGCTTTTGGAGTAAAATGGCATAATGTAGCGTATAAGAGACTACTGGAGAGAGAGAGAGAGAGAGAGAGAGTGTGTGTGTGTGTGTGTGTGTGTGTGTGTGTGTGTAAGACTAAATATCCAGTTTGTTTTCACCTGAAGGATTTCACCTGAAGGATCTGTGCCACAACTTGAATATTATATACTGGATAAGCTTTAGCTATAAGTTAGAAATGAATCTCCTTGATTATCTTCAAATCGGCCTTCCTAATAACTAAGCTATGACCAATTTGTTTCGCTGAGGAATATAATCTCGTCAGCTTGGGAAGTATTTCTAAAACTTCTTCGTTTCCAGACATTTTTGGCATATGACACCTTAATAGCTTTTAGTACAATATGTTAGAAAATTATGTCGATGTTCAAAAGATATCAATAACATACGAAATGATACTACAGCGTACTATGAAAAAAAAAAAAAAATCACCAAGGAAGAAGTATTAGAAGAAGCCATAATCTCCCCTGCTTAGGAAATTTTGGAACACCCTTTCCTCACACACACCACAAAGCCCGCCAGGAGACAGGACGTGTGTGCTGGGCAATCCCCAGGTCCTGTCCTCCCCACTTACTATATTTTAACCAGCCCATACCCCACTGACCGGGCTAATGTATGGCCCGGCCTGCACTATATGTGCAGGAAATCTTCGAACGAACGAACGAACCAACCCTTTCCTAAAAGATTGTATTGTATGCTACCTATAGCATGTGGTTGTTTACGTAGACTGCATAAATAACATACAAGAGAATATTCACGTGTCACAGACAGAAGCAAACAAGAAAGAGGAACTAAGGAATTTACTTAGCCGACAATGATGCAACTCAAAGCCTTCCAAGCTGACGAGACTACGGATTCGCTTCACTTTACCTGCCTACGTAGTCCCAGGTGTCGTGGTTGCTGTTTGTCTTCAGTATTCTTTTATTTCATTTGTATCCTCATAATACAAACAGAGGTGCTGGAGAGGGATACCTTCCTGTAGTGGCGCTGATATAACTGGGCAGCTCAACTGCCTTGTTTTGCAAACATCCCTTAACTACTATCTTTCCCTCCCAAAAGGAGGATTCTGAACTGCAGGAGAGGGGGAACTTAACCCTGCAGTCCAGCGAGTTCATATTTCACATGAACCTGGGGATACTACAACAACAACAACAACAACAACTCTTATTACTACTACTACAACTGTTGCTACTACTGTTGTTGCTACCACTGCTACTCCAACTACTATTAATAATAATGATATTACTGTACTAAAGCTACTAAAACTACAACTACCACTAATAATAATAATAATAATAATAAATATAATGATAATAATAACCTATATACCGCCAGACACCTTAATCCCGTAATGGGTGGCCACAAACGAATTGCCTCCTTGTCGCCCCGTCCCCGCCATTCCACTGCTCTCTCCCCAGTTCATACCCCCTCTCTCATACAGCTCTCCACTCCATTCCCCCATCTCATCCTCGGCTTCCCCCTCTCTCTCCCCTCCTCCATCTTACTCACATACACTCTCCTCGTTAGTCTCTCACGCTCCGTCCTCTCCACATGGCCAAACCACCTCAGAGTATTTCTGCTGACGCTTTCTATCACATTCACATCCACACCACAAAGCTCCTTCACTTCCTCATTTGTCAGTCCTTCTCTCCATGTAACTCCACATGCTCCTCTCAAATAACTCATTTCCACTGCTCTCACTCTTGACTTGTATCTTTCCAACAAGGTCCAAACTTCACTCCCATACGTTAGAGGTGGTATCGCAATACTATCAAGCAGCGACTTTTTTACTTCCATGCTTATCTCCCTGTTTCTTATCACAGCTTTCAAAGAACCAGCAAACTTTCTTGTTGTACACTTTCAAGCACTTCATCCTCCAAACTTCCATCCTTATTCATCTCACTACCCAAGTACTTAAATGTGGTCCTATTTTCCTTTCCCTCATCATCCAGTAATGATAATAATAATAATAATACCAACACAGTTGGCATAAATACCATACTAAAGAAATACCTACGCGCCATAAACCGATAAGATGAGGTGCCAGAGAGCATACATGCCTTTACCTGCCCGAGTAGTCCCACGTGTGTTGGTTGGTGTTCGCCCAGACCAAGAGGGAGTGAGGCCGAGCCAGCAGCACCAGGTACCCGCTGCACACAGGCCACACCCACCCAACCACACCCATGTCACCAGCACCTACCATTAGCACCACCTGACAAAACATCATCATCATCATCAATCACCATCGTAGTCATCGTCGCCATCGTCGTCATTTTATCACCCACATGACATTTTCTTTGTCGTGGTGCTATTATTAATGATAGTGGTCACGGCCTCACTTTTTACTATGGTGACTGACCTGACACTTTCCTTGCATGTACAGTTCTCTGTACTTGTGACTGGTACAGTCAACATTGCAAACGCTCATTCTCTACATGTATTGAACTTGATTCCACTGTATTCGAAGCGTCTCGGGCGTGAAGGAGGTGAGGTGGGGAGTAAACGGGGAGAGGTGGGAGGAAGTGGGAAAGAAAGAGGGGAGAGGGTGCCTGCAGATAGTAACAGAGGCGAGGAGTAAATTTGAGGGAGAAATAGACAGCAGACCAATTACATACGAAATTGTTTCAGCATGGTATATGATTAGGGTAAAGCAGGGGTGGCCGATAGCAGGTGTGTGTGCTGACCCTAACTGCTGCCCTTATCTGACTGACAGAGGGTGGGATTTGCTAACCCTAACTGCTGCCCTTAACTGGGTGACAATGGACTGGACTTGCTGAACCGTGATTGGCCATCAGGTTGAGACTACAGTATCACTAAAACTAAACAACAGCCCAAGTCATAGCTCAAACATGACACAACAATCGCCTATAACACTAAATCACCACAGAACTGGGAAGGAATGTGAGGGGAACATGTCACTTGGAGTCCGGGACCTGGGTGTATTTGTATCCCATAGCAGACCGTAACCCAGAAAGTGGAGACTTGTTCACACATTAACACAACCATAACATTCACCACATTTTACTGCATAATGTACAGTCAGGGACACTTCAGGCGAATACAACTGAGTGTGATAGATGTGGCACTATGTGTTCGGTTCTGTAGGAAATCCAAAAATGGGTATGAAACAGCCCCTGTGATTGGTGGTCAGAGATGGTTGCCACAGTTAATATGGCTGTAATCCACAAAACAGCAATGGTAAACGTGACTAATTTATACAAATTAATATTCTTTTATTGTAATGGACTAGTGGTCCTTTGCCAAAATAAACATGATTTTGCACCTCTGAATTCGTAGCCCAGACGTGAGGTGCACACAGCAGCCTGGGGTCAAGAAGGAATACATGAAGCAGTATACTATACATGATTACAAGATCCGGTAGAGGTAAGAAATTACGTGCTTCAATTACTCCTATTAATTTTACATGGACTATCTGATTTATTGTAAACACGTAATCAGTCCTTACTCTATCCACCAAACTTGTGTTTGTCCGAAAATTAAAATTTACCCTTTTGAATTTACATCCGCAGCCAGCCATATAGAAGGCTTTGTCAGATTCCTTACCTGAACGTTAAAATTATCCTAACAAAATGAGAAAGTAATGGACGTTTTTTTCAGCGCCCTCTAGCACTCGCCACTCACCAGCAGAAAGATGGGAAACGTGCCTATTTTGAGGATGTTGATGCTGACAATCTCCACACTTATCTCACAGCTGCCAGGTCCTGCGAGCTCAACATGACTTTCCCCAGCTCCCACTCTATAGTTCAAGCTTGGTAGCTTGTTAACAGAGTTGTTAAGCCACGTAAGTCTCCTTCCCCTCCTCTCCACCACAATCCTGTGGAACATACCAACGATCTTGCTCACAAGTAGTCTACTCTTATACAGTCCAAACTGAAATTCCTGCTTCCACGCACCAAGCCTTTTGGTTGCTAGCATGAACAGGCTAGCACGCATTGACTCTCTCAGTGATCACCCCTTCACCAGTGATGAGTTGCGCCTTGCATCATCGCCAGGCGTGGCAACTATCCTGGGCGATGATAGGAAAACCTATCCCACACTGCGACTTATTGTTCAGGTTCCTGGCAATCCCTTACTCACACTGTTCATTTAAGTTTCTCTGAGGGGAGCACAATCATTCCAGTCTCCAAGCCAGATTCCCCTAATTTCCGTCCTATTTCTCTCACTTCTTGTGTTTGCAGTCTCAGAGAGAATTCTTTTAGCTTGAGTCCGTGGTCATGTCCGGGATGAATTCTCTCCCCATCTCACAGGTCTATTCCCAGGTCGCAGCACTCAGTATTGCAATGCAGAATTACTCTCTCACCTCACCTCATCCTCTTACATTGCCTTTACTGACTCCGAAGCAGCCTTCGATGTTGCAAACCGGGACGTCATCCTAGATGAACTTGCCTCTCTGAGTGTCTCTGGCCGCCTCTTCCACTGGCTTGAAAGCTGCCTATCGCGTCGCCACTCTCAGGTTTTGTTATGTGAGACGGTCAGGGACTTTAGATCCTTCAATACTTGTACTCCCTACAGCGGGGTTCTCACCCCCTTCCTCTTTAACCTCATGAACAGATTTCTCCGCCGCCTTGGCCCTGTTCTCAGTTCCACTCTGATTTTAAGCTATTGCTGATGATATTTGTATCCATTCCCCCTTTCCTGCCACTCTTCAGCGTCTCCTGTAGATAAGTCTGGCCGGGCAGCCTCTGCTTGTTTCATCTTGAAGTAGTATACAGCCCACACAAATCTCGGCATCACTCTCTCCTCCCTCTATAACACCCCTATCCCCAGTATGCATTCACTCTTTCCACTCGTCTCCTCAACAGACTTGAACTTTTCAGCATCCTCATTAGTGGCTCGGAGGGAGTCAGCATCCCCATTGTTCGCACATTTTACCTGATGTATAGTCGCTCTCTTCTTGACTGTTATGTCATCCCCCTCTCGCTTGTCTACTCCGAACAGCTCCCACCTCTTGCAGTGGTCTAACAAAGTAGTCAACATGCTCACTGAACTCAATCTGCTACTGATCTCATTTATATGTGCCGTGTCTGCTTCGCCGCACAATATCTGACCACATTTCCATCCTCCATCCTTTTCCTCCCAAATGGTTGATATTCTCTCGGGGGTCACCCACCTCGACCGGGTCCGCACTCATTCACCGGTGTGGCTTTTTGGCCCCAAAGAATTCGTTTAACACCATTCTCCTCTTCAGCTTCCTGGCAGAGATCTACTAGTATCCCTGCTGACCTTGTCACACCCATCTCTGCTGAACCTCTGTCCCCTATTCATTATGCAACTTCTACCACTGTTGCTAACCGTCCACATATCCCTCCTCAGTTCTCTATCACTGAAACCCTATACTCAAGTGGCCAATACCTACACTTCTCATCTGATTCACGTTTATACTGATGGTTCTGTCTTCACTAGTGGCCGGGCGTGGACTGCTTGCCTTGCCTTTACTAAATCTTATATATTTTGAAACAAATTATATTATGGTGTTACTGGGTTAGTTTTCCAATGGTGTTCAAATTGTCAAATGAATAAGTGTCATTTTGTGTCTTACTACGGAACAAACTCAGATGTACTATGGATCACAAATGTATCGGTGCACAGGGAGTGCGATGCCTACCGAAAAGGTTCGAACAACTGCTGACATTACCAACGTCTCATTGTGTATCATCAGTGTCTGTCTATATAAACATTACATTTGCTATATGTTTGCAAGAGGATATTGCTAGCTGGCGACATATAACACCTCCCGACATCAGGGCTACCAACGTGTGGTAGGTCGGATACTAATATTTCAGTGACCTTCGTTCTGTGGTCCCAAATGTTTCACGCATGTTGTGCACCAATACTTTTGTGACCCAGTGTACAAATACACATGACGCTGTGCTGCTTAATAATAATGAGCAGGATCTTTGCGGGATGATATAGTGTTTTACGAATGTCTGAAAGCGGCAGAGTCTGAAAGTATACTGTATGTAGGCGATGCCAAAGTGATGGCTGCTTAACAGATAATGTGACGGGACTGTGTGGGTAGAGGCCTGATTTAAGGAAGAATTAAAGCTCCTTGGTGCAGTGATATAAAAGAAAGGTAAGTATGAAAGGGAGGATCAAGGAACACAGGTGATCAGTGATGTGAAAGTCTTGATAGGAAACAGAAAGGACTGAGTACAGAGACTGCAAGACAATTGCATTCTAGTATGTTGGTGCCCACTTAACTTATTGGGGTGAGACTTCAGTATGTCACTTTCATGTCATTAGTGAAAGTAATGAGACTATGACTATTAAGGGATATAAGGACTTGGGCTGCAGAGGTTAAATGATATAAGAAATACGGATATTAGATAAAAATGAGGAATAAGGAAGTCTATCGATCAAAAGATAAAACAGAAGGTGGTTAGATGGTGTAGTTAACAGAGAGAATGGATATTTATAGTGATGGCAAATGTGAATTTAGGTTTGAGAGTGGAAGGAAACGAGCATGGATCGGCAAGATGACTGCTGGGTATATAGTACTCTGTTCCGTTTTAGCCGGAGAGTGTCTGTTGGCTAACCTGTCTAGCGTTTGGCAGCAGCTGTAGTAATGTTTGCACCACGGCGGAGTGAAGGTTGCTTCCGTCATGGATAATAACAAGGCTGCACTCCGTCAGCTGCTGCTGCACTATGGTGGTCAACAGGCCGCTCAAGGCCGCTGTCTCTGCTGACTCTCCCGCTGACCCTAGCAATTTCCTTGCATAAGAAGACCCGTCGCTGATCAATGCCGCTGACTCGGCAGCCCCGTCATTCGCACCACTGTAGCCAGGGCTAAGATGGTGTGGCGACAGTTGGATGTCCACCGTGTGTGCCGTGGTGGTGCCACTGTGACCAGTATGGCCGCCCCAGTACACACCAGTAGCCACCGCCACCACCATCACACTCCACACCCGCACCATCACACACCTGCACACACAACATACAAAAGTCATGAATACATTCCAGTTTTATGCCAGTCAAATTAGTTTTTTTTTTTTTTTTTTTTTTTTTTCACACACGACGCACGGATCAAATTTTGACCTTATACTGTGACCCTGACCTTCGGCTGATCGTTCCCAAAGCTGATTCCCTTCTTTCATGTGTGACCCTTAACACTTCCACCAAATTTGGTTTAAATCATATCCCAAATGAATTGGCCTTGTGCTGTGACCTTTTTTTTTTTTACCTTTTCCTGTGACCTTGACCTATGATTGATTGTTCTCAAAATAGAATCCTTTTACTGTTGCCTGTTTCTCAACATTTCCACAAAGTTTGGTCTAAATTGATTACACAGTTTAAACTGACGTTGCCCTATGACCTTGATCTTTGATCTATTGTTCTCAAAAATCCGAACACCAGACCATTCTTGCTCGCCCCGGCATCGATAAGGCCTGAATACTCTATCTGGATCGCAACTGTACATTGGTAAGTTATATACATTTATCTCTCACTCACACTTCTACTCATACCCACCCGTATCTCGAAACCTGTACGTTGGTAAGTTGTATTTAATTTTCTCTCACTCACTTTCCTACCGATGCCCACCCACGTCTCCTTTGATTATTGCACCCTAGTATAAGAACTACTGCACTCGACTCTTTCTTATGTAATGGTCATTAACTGTTCCTTGAGTTCTGTATCAAAACTACTCCATTCCAACCTTGTTTTCTCATTCTTGATTCCTCACTCACCTATTTATCCCTCTCCAGTGTTCTTTCCATCTTCCTAATCTTCATTATGTTTGGGAACGCGCGCGCGCGCGCGCGTGCGTGTGTGTGTGTGTGTGTGTGTGTGTGTGTGTGTGTGTGTGTGTGTGTGTGTGTGTGTGTGAACCCAGAAAGCTTCCCCAACTCAATAAAACCGTAGAAGAGCAGCCAGACCACAGTTTAAGTGATGCAACACAAGGATTTATAATACGACATAGTGTTGCTTTGTAGTTAATATGTGGTCTACGTGAAATGTTGGTGTCCGGATATATCGAAGGGCAGTAGGAGACCCTTGATTCACCATACCATCTCCCTTCCTACAATATTTATATGGGAATCAAAAGACACTAATTTCATAATACTGAACTGAATAATTGTGTTCCGGTATAATGTTCATGTCTGGTTCTACTGAGGGTTGATAGGAGACCATAGCCTCACCACATCACTTTCCCTACCTTTAATGGCTATATGGCAGTGGAGGGAACTATTTTCACAATATGGTGCTCTGGTATGCTATTAGTATTTGTTGTAAGTGGCAGATTTGTTTTGGATTTAGTCTCGCCGAACTACATCCCAGCCAACAGTGTTTAAATGGGAATGAAATATACTGTTCATCAAATGTGGTGTTCTGGTATGGTATTAGTATGTAGTGTATGTGAGATGTTAAAAATTTGGCTGTATCGGGGGTCAGAGGGAGACTCAAGCCACACCATGCCACCTCTGTACCTTCAGTTGGCTCGTATGGGAACTATAGATACTACAGTAATTTCAAACTATGGTGTTCTGATATGGTGTTAGTATGTCGTATACCAGAGGTGTTAATGCTGGGAGGTATCGCGAGTCAGTTAGGAGAGCCTATCTTCACCATACTGCCTCTCTACCAATAGTGGTTATGTAAGAATTATGGTGTTAGCATGTGGTGTACGTGTGGTGTTAGCTGTTGCTCATACTGAGGGTCAGGAGGAGACCCAAGGCTCACCATACCATCTCTCTGGCTTTAGTAGTAATATGGGGATTATAAAATATGGTGTTACGGTATACTGCTGATATGTGAGGTACGTGAGGTGTTTGTCTTTATTGTACTGGTAGTCAATAGAAAACCTTACCCTCACCATGTTCACCTACCTACCCATAATAGTAATTAATAGTAATGTGTAGTATTTAAAATTAATCGGTAAGGAATAGGTGCTACGAGCCTCCCATGCCACCCAGAATGCTGCCCTCAGGTGGAACATGGTGGGGAGGAGTCCACATATCGGAGAAGGAGAGTACGGCATTCAGAAGGGCCGTAGCATTTCTATGTTCGTGATTTATCTTGCGTGTTACACCTTCTCATTGTCTCATATGTAATATTTATCATTTTAATATCGACATAGTTTGCATCAATAATATATGAAAAGATACCGACCTGTAATGTGAAAAATGAACCGTTAAAGAAGAGATATCACGAAATTTCCGAGACCAAACGAAAGGTAAGGAAGCAGCGTCGCCATCTCTCGCGGACGAAAATGGCTAAGGGCGAAGCTTACATAGTGTGAGGAAATATGTGACAAGTGATCAGGTGGTTAGAGGTGGTCTGTTGTCCGAAAGTACACGTGTTTGAGCCCAGGCTGGAACAGGGAACAATCTGATTATCTGAATTTCGCTTAAGCAGATTTTACTGATCTAGAGACCCACATATATGACATTAACAATACCATTATGCCAGTCCTGAAAAAGACAACCTTAGCATGTAATGTAGGATAGGTATTAGGGCCTAATCTGTGACATGTGATGGTGTATAGCACCATCTACTGCACGTAAGAGACCTGCTGAACCTCGGGAACGGAGCGTATCGTCATGTGTCCTGCAAAGTCGGATGTTTAAAAAAAAATACTGGAAGGGTTTGCTAAAAAAAAGAAAAAAATGTTATAATCTTTACCGCTATTGCTATTTCATCACTCTACAGTACTGTGATGTCCTAATTAATGGCCATATTACCACCTCCTTTGAAAATTTTCATATACGTCAATCAGATCCCCTCATGAACTGTGCATTGGTAAGATTTAGTTTTTCTACACATTCCTTCTATTTGTCCCCAAATTGATAACGATATTTAAGCCCCTTTCACTGTACTAGCTCTCATTCTCATTTTTTTTCCCTTAATACGATGGCCTTTCCAAGGAATTATGAAGAATGAGAATTATATTTTCTTATTTGAATTCGAATGGAGGTCTGGTATAGAGTGCTCCATCATCATCGTCGTCATCATCATCATCATTATTATTATTTTTATTATTATTATTATTATTATTATTCCTAAATGTTTTCTTGATGTACATTAACGAGTTCACTATTATTCAAAGCAGTGCAAACTTTTTCATTCTTAAGGACAACAGTTGGGACGTGGCATTAACCAATATTACAGTATAATCCATTTGCCATAGGTTAAGTGAAATATATAGACTCCTCTGCACTATATGCCTCTGTAATGGTGTAAGGCAAGAGGTGGTGGCAGGGCGGGGTGTGGCACAGGAAGGCTTAGATTAATACCTATCGACTGCACGAGGCTCATTAAGAAAGTCAGTGTTTGCCAAGTTCCAATCTTCCCCCTAGGCTACGAGGCACCAGATTTTTTTTTTTTAATAGCATGATGAATAGAAGAAGGAAATACAAAAATAAATAAATAAATAAATAAATATCAGACTATAAGTGTCCTCCATTCATTTTTTTAAAAATCAGTAACAGTTGCACTAGATTTCCAGGACAGGTTCCTTTTTCAGTTCTTGATACCGTGAATATGACAGTTTATGCCCCTGTTTCAATTCTAGAGGCGAATTAGTTTGGGCAAATAAGATCATGTTTATAGGTCTTATGATTGACCTGGGAAGAGAACCAAGCAGAAACTATAGGGCCTACTTCATTCACTTTAACTTGGACTAAAACTGCTATCTTTCCATCATAAATGCTGAGTGTAACATTATATTAACACCAGAACGATGCTAGTCATGAATAAGTGCTGTGAAAAGGACGAAGAGTTGTAGTATTGTCTTATTTTACTACTCAGCTCTGTGAAATTAGCAACAAAGGGACGAAAATCTGGGCCAAGTTAGAGTGAATGAAATATAGCATGGCAGAGAAGTAGGGGCATGAGAGCGGGAGGGGGAGGGAGGAGGGGGAAGGCGGCAGGGGTGGCATAGACAAGGGAGATATAGTTTAAATGGCATTGTAAGTTTCGTAGTACCGTACATTTTTCTTAGCGATTTGAGATGCCTGTTACATCCTCCTATACTCTTGTATGTTAATTATGTTTTTTATTATATTTATTACCCACATCATTTGCCTCAATAACGTGCAAGAGGATACTGAGCTGTACTATGTAGAATCAATCGCTTAGGAGGAAGTGCTACGAGATCTGCAAGGCCGCTAAGATCCGTTTTCTCGTGAGCTTAGGACACCTCGATCCTCTTTTCTTAGCGAGTTATTTTGATTATTACTTATAAGTTCTCCTTGTTTTGCTGTTTATTTATTTTTATCTCGACATGAATTGGATTTACAGCAACCAGGGACCAGATTCACAAACACACAGTAATTTCTTTGCCGTAACTGTGATTTGTATTACCAGGAAGAACAAGGAGAGGAAAGTGCAAAGTCACCCCCCCCCCATGTCCCTTGTTCCTCCTACAGTAAAAAATATCTTCGTTTTGAGTTGAAAATTATCGATGTTCTACATATATTTTTTAACAGGAAGGACAAGGAAAGGAGAATGCAAAGTCCTCCAATGTTCCTTGTTCCTCCTACATTAAAATATATATATATATATATATATATATATATATATGTATTCGTTAGGAGAGGAAAATGTTGCAGCTTTCTATATTTGTTGTAACAGGAAGAACAAGGAAAGGCTGCTATCATGCCCATACTTCTTCCTGCAAAAAATAGATGTGAGTTACAAAGAGGAGCTCATTGGAAATATGTTTGAGACCCCACCCATGATACAGAAATAATTTGTTAAGGACGAGGTACTGGGGAGCTTTCTTTACTGATGACGAGGTGCTGGGTTTTCTTTACTAATGACGAGGTGCTGGGGAGCTTTCTTTACTGATGACGAAATGCTGGGAAGCTTTCTTTACTGATGACGAGGTGCTGGGGAGCTGTCTTTACTGATGACAATACGACCCTTAGAAAGCGCCCCAGGGACTCACCTTACTACTGGTCCGGGTCTCAGCCACAAATAAGCGTCGTCTTCATCGTCGTCTTTACCCCAGCGCCTCGGCCATCGCTCCCCACCAATTGTAGGCACGCATAGAAGGTCACGGCATGATCTTTTGGTATTCTTTAAACTCTGTGTTCTTGGACTGTTCGACCTTTAACTTGAGGATCGCAGGGTAAAAGTTTCTGAGGAATACACTTTTCTTGATAAAGCACTGGTGGTTTGTTAATACATCTGCAATAGCTGAAGAGTCACTTGCAGATTTAGGACATCATTTGTATTTAACTTTTCATATAAATTAAAACACTACGAGCAGAATTGGACGGTAAAGGTTTCATAAAGAAAGGGAAATCTGTACAAGTTCAAACTGAAGTAATGAATGTGTCTGGAACACCTACACCTTCATCATCTTTGGCCAACCCATCACACGACATCGGATAAAGCGTGTGAAGCCTGGCTCTGAACCATCTCACTTTGGCATATTAGCATTAACTGCCAGGCCCAGCAGATCAGTACAATGGCCGTGTAACGTTTATTCTCGCTCTCGGGAACATTACTGTCACATGGAGAATTCTTATAGTACATAACCTGAACTGTGTTCATTTCCTCTGTAAAGGTTCTATCAGGTTATACATAAATTCACTTCATTCTGTGCTGTATCTTAATGTATTCTTCATTTAAAAATCTCAAAGTCACCGTTGGACCTTAATGATGTCGACTGGCTCAATAAAGATCACTGTATATTAATCTTTTCTTCACACTACTGGAGTTGATTATCCTTCAAAAATATTGGTGACGATGGCTTGTGATGAATCATTGCACATCAGATGTGTTGCAACCTCAAATGTTGTGTGTTATGTAAGATGTGAGGTACAGTACAGTGGGGAATATACCTGGAAGCTTGCGCCCAAAAGGCTTTGTTCCGTATGTTGCAGTCACGTGCCTCGGTGCTGGGCCCCAAACGGATCCAGGGCTCTGTAAAAGCAGAGAGGCATGTTAGACTGTTAAGTATTAAAATGTAGTGTATGTGGTAGGAAGAAAATTTTTGTAGTAACAGTATTCAGGAAATAAATGAAAGGTGTTAAGGCAGTACCTGTTATTGCACTGTATGACCGGAGATAAAGCTAACCGAATTATGGAAACTGTCATTTGTAAAATTAAGTTTTATAAGCATAAAGGGAGAAAGAATGGGTATGATTCTTGATGAATAGTGAACGGAGAGAAATGATGGAGTTCTTTAAAACCAAAAATGCCTATAATGTGTGGAATTTATTGGAATGATGGAGTTCTTTAAAACCAAAAATGCCTATAATGTGTGGAATTTATTTTCAAAACTTAAAAAGGCTAGGGTAATTATAATACCCCTTTGTGATGAAAGGAATGGATGAAAATGGCAGATTCTGTTATAGTTTTCAAATATATGTGGATTGTGGAATAGTTAAACTGTTGGTGATAAGTGATCAGAATGGAAAGGCTGGTGCAATTTTGGTGAATGATAAATGGGCAGCTTTGGTATGCCAGGGGAAAATGCTTAAGGACAGCTGGAATAATCAGGTCCACAATAAGAGCTGTTCTGGCACCGCTACAAAACCATATTGTCAAACTGCTTACTGGCAGACACCAAAAATTACCCCTTTCAGTGGAACAGATTTGAAATATGACAGTTCAGCTCGTTTCAGGCCCTTTATGTTCATCAACTAATTAAGTCAGCATGTGTTAGGAGAGTAATGCTGTATGGTAGTGAGACTTGGGCAGTAAAGGAAGAGGATATTCGCAGGCTCAAACGTACAGAAATGACAATGATTAGGTGGATTTGCGGTGCGTCCTTGAGTGTGAGGCCTGGGGATGCTACGCTTACGATGGAAGTGTTGAGGGGTAGGATGGGACTGGAGTGAATTGGTGTTGTGATGAGGAGAGGTAGATTGAGATGGTCTGGGCACGTGGAGAGGATGAGGAATGAAAATTGTGTGCAGAAAGTGTGAAGTGTTAATGCTGGGGGTAGGGCTGCGAGAGGTAGACCGAAAAAGACCTGGGATGAGGTCATTTAATGTGACCTCAGGGATAAGGGACTGACTAGGGAAGTTGCCAGAGGTCGAGCAGCATGGAGAGCCGCCATTAGGCGACCAACACAGACGCATGCAAGCATGTTGGAGCCTTCAAAAACGAAACGAAACGAAACGAAATAGGTCGCTTCAGGTTGTGCGTATGGAAATGTGTGAAAAAAAAAAAAATCTACCAGAGCAATAATCTAAGAAACAAGGGCTTAATATATTTCAGGATTGAGTGGGTGGGGGGTGGGGGGCAGAAAGGGTGGTCTGGGATGGTGGTGGGTGATGGGGCAGGACGGTGGAAATATGTGCCATGAATATGGGTTTTTTAGGTTGACAGACAATCTAGGCAGTTACTGTTATGATAGTCACCACATCAGGTCAGAGATGAATAGAGCAGGTGGAGAGATGTGGGCGTCTCGGAGCTTATTAATTGTGTGTGGTGGCAAGAGAGTTTTCACCAGACTCTTGGATCATAGCATTCATGAAGTCTCTGTTAAGACTCAGGTAAAATGCTTGTAAATCCTCTGGTAAATCCTTTGTTAACAGACAGCACTGTGCGACCAATATCAATAACGCTTTCAGAACCTTTTTGGCTTCAAGTTTATCAGTGAAAATGTAAATTAATTTCATGTTCAGAGGTACACAAGGCTTTACGTCAGTACGGTAATAACTCTAGGATACACGAATAGGTTATTCCTTGCTTTCAATTTTTTTTTTTTTTTCTGCTAAGCAGAGGACCGACATTATTAGAAGTTTATAACCACTAGCCTACTAATGTACATTTGTTTCATGTTATGCCATTACATTAAGTGAACCAACAGTAATGGAACTCTATTAATATAATTTAATTATCTTAAGTGGGTGTAGCCTACAGAAGTAACTGCAGTAAAATTCCACTAAAAGCGTAATGAGGCGACGGCAAGGGATGGCATGTTTTGTTTCAGTTACAAACTGGCTCTTGAACATGAATTATGTAGGGAGAAAGTGAAACAAAAGTAGAAAAGTAGAGCTCATGTCTACAGTCAGTTGCCTGGATATACACAGGCTGATTTGTAATGCCAACCTACAGAACGTGGTTTCCAGTGGGAGGGGGAATCAGATATATTCAAGACGAAGAATGCTCTCAAAGGTTTTGCGAAATATATGCAGGTTGTATCTGGTAATACATAGCATTGAATCAGGACAATAACCATCTATAGCAAAGTATATCACTTGATACTGGAAAAGATGGCGTACTCTGCTTGGTTTATAATACAATAATACAAAATAATTTGGATGGAAAGGCAACATCCCGCGATTTATTTACCTGCACTCACAAGATGTGTTTCTTAGGTAAAAAATAGAACATATAAGGCTTACTCTGGCTATCACTGGTGATTTACATATATTACAAAATCATAAAACAGTGCATAAATAACCCTGAAGTCAATTTACCTATCAAATAATGATACAAAACGCGTAATGCTACATATTTGGTGAAATTTGCGACGACATAAAACCAAAAACAGGTATGAAACTTTAACAACCAAAGCTATTACTGGTTAGCTAAGTCGGATATGATATGTGTTTATTAAATATCATATCTCTATGATCGTATCGTGAACTACGTTTTCATTACGGTAGTTGTTAGTTGTTTCTGAACATACTGAGGAATTCATTTGGCTCGTCGTTTCTCCTTCCGAACTGGGAACATTATGGAATAAGCAAGTGAGAATTAATTTCCTGGCCAAACGACGTGACTTCCAATAAAATCTCGCTGTCGTGATGCCAACCTGTTATTACCAAGGGTGTCTACAAAATAATCTCTCTCTCTCTCTCTCTCTCTCTCTCTCTCTCTCTCTCTCTCTCTCTCTATGTATGTATGTATGCATGTATGTATAAACAGATAGATAAGTACTGTAGATATATATATATATATATATATATATACTGTATATGGATAGATAGATACAGATATGGAATAATACAAAAATCGTTTGTCTCAAGCCCCCTTACATACATGCATTCATACATCAGCCAGATCTTGTCACTCCTGTGGGCTATTTTCTTGATATACAGGAACTTCCCGACCCTAAAGGTCTATATATTCACTTTTCCCACTTGTTTTTTATGCAAACCAGAAAGAACCAAAGGCTAGAAACCTGCAAAGTTTTTCTTTCCAGGAAAAACGGAACAAAAGAAAACCATATTCAAGATCCAGTCATTCGAGATACTTGGATCCTTTGCATTTAAAGGACTGGAAGTCGTAGGTAGAAGGAAAAACAGACCGAGGAAGCTGGTTCCAGGGTTGACCTGCTGTATATATGTATGCTTGAGAGTATCGGTTAGCTTTTCAGTTAGAGAATTATGCAGAAAAAGGGTGAAAGTGTACTACCAGACGCGTGCCACGTGCTCGCCTTAATGGAGCAGAGATGCAAGCAAACAGTTCACTAGAGATAAAGATGCAACACTGTGGCGAATCGAGGTGAAAGGGAGTCAGTCAGAGAAGGCGAGATGATGTGACAAAAAGACTTTGACACCACCCTGTTCAGAAGACCAGTTAACTGATATACAGAAGCTCACCTTAGCTACCAAAAGTGATGTGTAACCGTCAGTCAAAGTGGCAGTGTGGCGAATTCAATTCTTGTTCGTCGAGTCACCAGAGTACTTGCCAAAGGTAATGTTTCAGTAACATGATATTAAGGCAAAAGTTCTGGTAATTAGACTTATCAGAGCCTTCAGCTTACCAGAGGTCTGGCATCTCCTGCATGAATTCGGACCCCAGCGGGTCGGCGTGGTGCGAATCAAAGGTTACGGAGCAGAAGAATAGATGTGTGGTGGCTAAGTGGTCAGAGAGGTTGTCTGTTGTCTAAAATGACGCTAGTTCACTCTCAGGCTGGAACAGAGAACAATTTGAGAATTTCATCAAAACAGACTTTATTAATCTTCCACAAGGCCCACCGACATTTTGTAGAGGTACCTCTGCAGTCTTTCCTGAATAAGATAGCCCCAGCATGTGTTCAGTATGGACAGTAGGTATGAGTGCCGAAATGGTGACATGATAAGGCGTACGACACGTACGGCTACTGTGCCTCAGGAAACGGGCTGTTAATCTTGTGCACACAGTCAGTCACATTTAAAAATTTATGATGGACCAGACAGGGCAAGTATGTCCTCTGAAGCCTCTGAAGATAGGTGCTGTATGAGGAATAGCGATATTGATGGAAAGGAATCGACACATACTTGTCGCAGACGTTCAGTCGTGGTGGTGGTGGTGGTGGTGGTGGTGGTGGTGGTGGGTGGGGTGGGGTTGGAGGTGTAAATATGATGCGGTGGGTGGGACGGGCTGGGATGATGGAGGGTAATGGGGATGGATGGAGGGTCATACAAACAGGAAATATGCACCTATCATTGCCGTGTATGTTAGCCATATAGCTGTAATATCAATGTTCCCTACTTTGCACCAGTAACATCCAGGATAATGTTAAGGCGCAATATGCGAAATAAATTGATAAAGAAGAGGCGTCTGATATCTTCAAAACCACATGGAATATGAAGTATATTATTTCCTGTGCATCCACTGTATGTATCTGAATATACTGTGCACTATTGTTGCCTTACGCTCCTCTCTTTATCTAATGGTAGGTGGCTATTCTGCCTAGGAATGTATCGTTGGACATCAACATATTATCTGAGTCGTGAGGCGCAAGGTGTATGAGAGCAAATGCATGACTGCTTTCTTGTTAATGTTCCTCTTTTTGTTTTGGCTGGAGAAAACGTTGTCTTACAGCATCGTCACGCCCGTAAAGTAGCCCACCTGCCAACTTACAAGGCCCATCTTCCCAGGGTACTCACTGACTCTCCCAACCCCACCACGCATCACTGTCCTAGCTTGTCCCGCCATCTTCTCTTTACCCTCAACACTTTTTATGTGTCGCCCCCGTCCTCATTCGAAATTTTAAGAGAAATCTGTAATTTTCAGTACACCCCACCGCCACCAGCACCGCCCCTCGTACAACACCCATGTTCACACGGTGTACTCGTAGCGCTATGACATACCACCGTCTACTGCCATCAAATTTCACCTGTCCATAAGAACCACTTATTTTTCTTCTACACGAGCATTTGACGTAAACCTTTCCGGCCTGTACGTCTACATCATCTATCTTCATATAATATACTTTTCCTAGGTTCACCCCATCACCTGCCATCATCCCATTCCACGCACTGTGCTCTTGTGTCATATCATTGTACGACTGACTAGCCAAGGCCAAGCTACAACACCCATATTCACCGGAGCCACAACACAGGTTATTGGGACGATGATATTTTGAGAAAATTGCTCTGTCGCTCGAAACAACACTTCTCCCCAGTCCACAGCGAGATTTTCCGTCATGGTAAAGAAGTTGTATCAACCTGTGCGTACTGAGTTAGGAATAACGTCATCAGCCATCCCAGCCAGTGTCACGCTTAAAAATGCATCAGCCAATCACAAGGCAAAGTCTGCCAGCTGCGTTGTCAAGATGGCATCACTCTGTCATATACTGGTTTTCAGTCAACAAACGATCATTACAGTTAGAACGATGTCACATCAATATAAAGTAACAAAGTAGGCAACTGACAGCCATACTTACTGAAATAGAAAACGTACATATATACTTTAAAATAATAAGTAATCATTTGGCAATTAGCCTATACGTTTGGAAATATGCAAACCTAAGGTGCAAACTCTCAGCACTGAAATTTCTTAACAACACAGACATTCGTTAGACCATAACTGTCGCGTACTTGACATATAATTACACGAATGACAAGGATGAACAGTATGAAGAAAAAAATAAGGGAGGGGGCTGTAATTTGCACAGTTTTAGACACTGAGTGGCGAAGCGGTTTAACGTAACGTGATTTTGTGAGTTTCACTGATAACTACGAAATGAACCAATACTTGTGATTGTAAATCTTTGGGGGATGAAGTGCGTGAAAGGGTACAGCAGAGAAGGAAGGTTGTCGGTTCACTGAAAACAGAGATGAGAAGTAGCGAGGTGAGTATGGAAGTTAAGAAGTCACTGCATGATAGTATAGTGATCCCTACCCTGACGCATGGAAGCGAGGCATGGACCTTGCAAGAGGGGAACAAGTCAAGAGTGAGAGCAGTGGAAATGGGTTACTTGAGAGGAGCATATGGAGTGACATGGAGGGACAGGTTGACGAATGAAGAAGTGAAGGAACTGTTGTGAGGTGGATGTGGATGTGGTTGAGATTAGGAAAAATACACTGAGGTGGTTTGGACATGTGGAGAGAATGGAGAATGAAAGACTGACTAAGAGGGTGTAGGCTATGTAGGTGAGGTGGAGGGAGGCAGAGGGAGGGGTAGACCGAGGATGAGGTGAAGGGATGGAGTTGAGAGGTATATGAGGGAGGTGGGAGTGGGTTGGGGGGAGGGTGGTCAAATGGTGGGTGACAGAGCGACTTGGAGGCGTTTTGTCTGCGGCCACCCTTTGCGGGATTAGGGCGTCGGGCTATAGATAGATGGATAGATAGGAAAATCTACAAATGATCCTATGGTGGAGTTCAAATGAATAAAAATAGTAGCTATCTATCTATCTATAGCCCGACGCCCTAATCCCGCAAAGGGTGACTGCAGACAAAACGCCTCCAAGTCGCTCTGTCACCCACCATTTGACTACCCTCCCCCCCACTCACCCCTCCCTCCCTCATATACCTCTCAACTCCATCCCTCCACCTCATCTTCGGTCTACCCCTCCCTCTCCCTCCCTCCAACTCACCTACATACACCCTCTTAGTCAGTCTTTCACTCTCCATTCTCTCCACATGGCCAAACCACCTCAGTGTATTTCTCCTAATCTTCTCAACCACATCCACAACCACCCCACAACGTTCCTTCACTTCTTCATTCGTCAACCTGTCCCTCCATGTCACTACACATGCTCCTTTCAAGTAACTCATTTCCACTGCTCTCACTCTTGATTTATTCCCCTCTTGCAAGGTCCACGCCTCGCTTCCATTCGTAAGGGTAGGGATCACAATACTATAATGCAGTGACTTCTTAACTTCAATACTCACCTCCTTATTTCTTATCACTGCTTTCAGTGAACCAACAACCTTCCTTCCCTGCTGTACCCTATCACGCACTTCATCCCCCAAAGTTCCATCCTTACTCATCACACTACACAAGTACTTGAATGCACTCACATTCTCCATATCCTCACCATCCAACCTCACTGTACACTCTGTGACTTCATTCCTCTCAAACACCATAACTTTACTTTTGTTTACATTAACTTTCAGCTTCCTCCTCCTACACACTGTCCCAAATTCATTCACCAAACCTTGCAACTCCCATTCATCTTCACTCAACAATACTGTATCATCAGCAAACAGCAGCACCGGAATCTTCCAAATCTCACCCTCATTCATTAGAGCCACCCTCACATCCACTGCCCTACCTTGCACCTCCTTTATAACCCCATCCATGTATATATTAAACAGCCATGGAGACATCACACAACCCTGGTTCAGTCCCACATTGAGATCAAAGAACTCACTCAGCTCACCATCCACTCGCACCGTAGCTCTAGCTCCCTCGTACATACTCTTCACAGCACTCAACAATTTCCCCTCCACTCCATATATTCTTAATACCTTCCACATACCTTGCCTATCTGTTCTGTCATAAGCTTTCTCCAAGTCCATGAAGGCAGCATACACTTTCTTTCCCTTCTCTAGATACATCTCCACTAAACATCTTAAAACAAATATCTGATCTACACACCCTTTTCCCTTCCTAAATCCCCCTTGTTCTTCTCCAACTAGCTCCTCTGTCATATGCCTAACCCTATCAATGAGTATTCTACCATATATTTTACCAGTCACACTAAGAAGGCAAATACCTCTATGGTTACCACATACTTCTCTCTCCCCTTTTCCTTTGTATAAAGGAACAATTATACCTGATTTCCAGTCCTCTGGAACCCTTCCCTTTTGCCAAGCCAATCTACACAACTTCCATATCCACTCCACAACAATCTCACCCCCATACCTAAGCATTTCACCACACACTCCATCAATTCCTGGGGCCTTTCCCAACTTAATCTTCTTCATCACTTCCACTACTTCCGCCCTACTGATCTCTTCCTCCCTCCTCTCATCTCTTCTTCTCCCAGTCATTCCCCAACCACTTATACTCGCACTGCTCTCACTCTCTTCATTCAACAAATCCTCAAAGTGCTCCTTCCATCTCCTCAATTTCTCTTTCTTCTCCACCAACAATCTATTATTCCTATCTTTCACTCCCCTACTATTTCCCCTTTCACAATGCCTTACTTTCTTTAGCTCCTTCCAAAACAATTTCTTACTCTCCCTCCATTTTACACTCAGATTCCTCCTAAACTCTTCATCCACTTTCTTCTTACTCTCCTTCACCAGTCTCTTAACCTCCCTTCTCCTGCTCACATATACCTCTCTCTTCTCTCTCTCATTTTCTCCCCTTCCTCTACTCACTAACCATTCACTATATGCCTTCTTCTTTTGTTCCACAGCTCGTTTCACTTCATCATTCCACAATGCTATCCCTTGCACACCCTTGCATCTCCTCCTCACTCCACAAACCGTCTCACACGCTGCACCCATCTCTTCCCTGAATATCTTACATACGTCTTCCACCCCTTCCATCTGCTCTAGCTCATACTTTCCCAATCTTTCTTCCACTATGCTCTTATACTGTCATTTTCTCACTATCTTGCAATTTCTCCACTCTTCTCACAGGAGATGTTTGCTCCTGTCTTCCCCTTCGTCTCCTCAACCATTTTCTTTGCAGCTTTACCTTGGCCATCACTAAGTGATGGTCTGAGACTCCATTCCCCCACCCTCTCCACACTCTTGCATCCAACACTTGTCTTCTCATTCGCTCATCCACACACGCGTAGTCTATCACTGCCTTTCGTTCAACAAGTTCATCATCCATCCTCTTCATTACTCTCCATGTATACCGGTGGATCATCTTATGACGAAAGTAGGTGTTGGCTATTGCCAACCCCTTACAAGCACAGATGTCCACCAAAGCACTACCATTCCCATCTACTTCAGCTGGCACACCCCACTGACCAACCACTCCATCCAATCGTACATTCCCAACTTTGCCATTCATGTCTCCAAACAAAAGCACTCTCTCGCTCCTTTCAAACTTGTCCATACATGCTTCTACTCGCGCCCAAAACTCATCTTTCACTCTTGCCACTCGGTCCTCTGTCGGGGCATACACACATACAAACGCCCACGCTTGTATACCTACTTTCATCCTCACTCATACAGTCCTTGCACCCACTGTTCCATACTCTCTTATATTCTCCTTCCACTTCTTGCTTATCATCAGACATACTCCCTCTCTTGCCCTCTCATTCTCATTGACTCCCGCACATATACCTAAACCATATTCCCATTCTCTCACCCTTTCACCTTACTATTTAGTTTCAGTCAATCCACATATATCCACTTTTGCATCATCAAGCACCTGAACAATCTCTCTCTCTCTTTCACTTTATCATTCACTCCTCTCACATTCCATGTTCCCACCCTAAGAATGTCCTTTGTCCGTTCCTTAGTAGCTGCTGTGGTAAATTTCAACGAAAACATTCATGAGGAGACGGCAGAAGATGCAGTATTTTGTCCATGATATGTTATTCCTTACTCTGCCTCATGGGCGTCATCCAAGGGGGGGAGGGAGGGAAATGTCCCCCCTAACTTTTCAATCAGCGGGGGACAACATATTGATTCTTGTAACTGATATTTATAATATTAGACAAAAGGGGTGGCCAGACTTGCTTAACTGCGGATTAAATATGAAGTAACTTTATGCTACAATCATTATCTATTTATCTGTTGCACTGAGACATGTTTTTGTAAACCCACAGTTCTCATTAAAACAAGGAAAGCTATTTTTTATTGATTCTTTTTACTTGTTAAGTCTGTAATGTACTGTGCCATGGCCTGTAGTGTCAAGCAAATACTGATTAATGAGGCAATATATAACTACCCTTTGAGTACACTCCAGATAGTTAATGATTTGAGATGAAATACTTTATTCCCTTGGAGAAAATAAGCACCGATGTGGTCACAACCATGCCCACAGATTAGACCATATGAGCTCCCACCAAAATAACCAACGCCCGTATCTTAATGTCACCCCCCTCCCCCTCAACTTGTAAAAAGTAGATGACGCCCATGCTTCACCTCAGAAGCATGAATTATTTACAAAACAGCAGTTAGACTGAACGAGGAAAGGTTGGTTTATTATCTTTTAGTGCCAGAGACTGATTTTTTATGTCTAGCCACTGTTTCAAGACAAAATGGAAGTGCTGATCGTAAGTGCCAAAGTTGCTATCGAAGGTTCTTAAAGACTATATACACAGAAAGTTGCCGATAATCCATAGCATTCTATCTATCTATTGTCAAACGTTTCAATCCCGTAAGGGATGGCCACAAACAAACCGCCTCCATGTCCCCCTGTCCAATGCCACTTCACTGCCTTGCTCTCAGTTCATACCCCTCTCTCTCTCATATACCTCTCCACTCCATCCCTCCATCCCATCCTCGCCCTCCCTCTCCCTCTTTCCCCCTCCACCTCATTCGCATACACTCTCCTCGTTAGTCTTTCGCTCTCCATTCTCTCCACAGAGCATTAAAAGAACATGAAAAACACCCACTGTATAATCTCCAATTTTCTACTGACCACAGAAAGATCTCGTCCATACAGGGCTATTGCAGGCTATATCTACCTTGTCATGTTTAATTCTTCACAAGCTTGATAAACTCATCTGGGTACAGCAAGAATATAATACATAGAAGATACTGTACGTCATCGGACTGAAGTGAAAAAAAAATACTAATTGTCTGCCTTTCCCAACATCATCTGTTATTAGCCAGAATAAAAGTCCGAACTTTTTGAATCCGGGGACGTCTATTTTTCTGTTCTATCTTGTTTTATCTAGTTTTTTAGTTTATTCTTGTCACTTCCAGACGATAATATTCACAAAAGTTAATGCCTTTCATACAAATACAGTTAATGAAGGCTGCATCCAAACCTATCAGTTCGAAGTCTCTCCTGAGCAAAGTCGCCACAGCAGTTTTCAAAACAATCATAAGTCAAGGTCACAGGGCAAGGTCAAATTTCGATCCATATGCCTGTGATGATTATTTGGACCAAACACCGTGGAAGGGCTGAAGATCAGGAAAGGGGCTGACCTAAAGTTTTCGAGAACAATACATTAAAGGTCAAGATCACATGCCAAGGTTATTTTAAACATCTGTTATCCGGTTCAGAGTAAACTTCGTGGAGGAGTTCAGAATAAGGTAAAAATAAAGGGATTCGATCTGGAAAACAACTGAATGTCAAAGCTACATGGAAATGTAAATAATCCTGGCAAGGTCACATGGTTAGGTCAACTAACAGTCTTTATCAGAATTGGTTCACATTCTGTGGGTCGGTTTAGGGTAAAGAAAGGATGAAGGAATTCAGTTTTGAGAACAAATAGTAAAAGATCAAGGTCACAAGGCAAGGTCAAGTATTATGTTCTACTTGTACAGCTCAGACAGTCCCTGATCTATTTGGATCAAACGACGTGGAAGGAGTGAGAGTCAGCCAGGGATGAAGGGCCTTCATTTTGAGAATAAGTCAATGGTCGAAGTTACATGACAGTGTCAGCTCAAAATGGCACTGATTCGAGTTGGACCAAAGCTAATGAAATGTTCGGAGTCAGGCAAGAGTGAGATAATTCGATTTTGAGAGCAATTTGTTTAAGGTGAAGGTCACAGGACAAAGTAAAATGTTCGGCCCTTAAACCAATTGTAAGGCGTGAATACTGCACCGTGAGTTCTCTCTCTCTCTCTCTCTCTCTCTCTCTCTCTCTCTCTCTCTCTCATTCCTAGTAACTCTGGACGATTTTATTCAGCTGCGAAAAGTATTTCGTATTGAAGGATTTAACAAGGGCGCACGGTATCCTCTAAACTAAAAAACTGTTTGAAGGTAGTAAAATTAAAGTAAAAAAAAAAAGTCATGCAACTGAAGTGGTTTATCACTGGTGCGAGAACGAACCTCCCACCGTCGCCATTTTCTGAGGCAGTATGACGTGGGCCCGTGTTCCCGCCAGCCAAGGAGGCACTTCTGCACCTCTGCCTTAACGTTTATTTTTCAGTTTAGACAGTATCTCCACATGGACGGTTAGTACTCTCTTCTATTTTATTTATGTAAACTATGTCGATGTGTGTGTGTGTGTGTGTGTGTGTGTGTGTGTGTGTGTGTGTGTGTGTGTGTGTGTGTGTGTGTGTGTGTAATACTCTCTTCTATTTTATTTATGTAAACTCTGTGTGTGTGTGTGTGTGTGTGTGTGTGTGTGTGTGTGTGTGTGTGTGTGTGTGTGTGTGAGAGAGAGAGAGAGAGAGAGAGAGAGAGAGAGAGAGAGAGAGAGAGAGAGCTGCAAAAGGCACAGAAAAAGAACATTACGGTGAAACATGCAAACTTAATCGCTAAGGAACAGGAGTTGGGAAGCCTCCAGACCCCACAATATAACAGACCGTGATGTGACGTCGTGATGCTGCTTGAACCACTTCAGTCCGATGATATGGCTATTCTTGCTGGCTTCAGACGGTTTAATTCAACATACGACGGACCTTTAGCAGTGAAGGGGTTAATGAAAGCTCTATATAACCTCTCTACTTTGAAAACGCTCACGTTAAAGGAACAATATTGTCTCTAAACGGCAAGGGAAAAAAATTAAGTCGTCGGTCTGAAGGGGTTAATTCTCCTAGTGCTCTCCTAAGTTAGCGTTCATATTCACTGTAATCATTCAGTTTCGCTCTTCCCAGACATTCCGGACAGACCTACGTTTAATCAGTCCAAATATGCGAGATTCACGAATTCGAAAGAAGTGTGAAAATAAACACCAGCTTAAGAGAGCCCTTGGATAAGAGAGTATTTTCTTTTCTTTTTCCAGGATAGCTAAAATTTTCGTTTCGCCAGATTTGTAAAGCCGCTCAAAAACGGTTATTTAGTATATTAAATCCAATGACGCATTCTTTTGTGTATTCTTGATGCCACTGACGATTATATTCACCTTAGAGACTTTTCCAACTGGAGAGGTTGGATAAAGCCTTCATTAATCCGTTCAGTGCGTGAGGTGTTTCCCAGGGAGAATATGATCGACTGGTAGAGGCAAGGGAAAAAAAATGATCGATGCGTCATTGGTCTGAAGGAGGTTAAGCATAGGCCTGTCAGACATCGCCACACTAGAGAAAGCGATCAATATCTAAGGAACCAATCAGAGAACGGGTGGGTGCCATCATGCTCACCGTCACACCCTGCCCTCCCGCTCTCACTTTTTTCTCCATTACCGCGCTCACGGAAGCTGTGTGGAGGCTATGTTTGCGAGCGCGTATGTGTGTGATGGGATGGGGGTGGTGAGGGTGTATGTGTGCGTGTGTAGGGAGGTGGATATGTTCGTGTGTGAAGGGGACAGGTGTGTGTGTGTGTGTGTGTGTGTGTGTGTGTGTGTGTGTGTGTGTGTGTGTGTGTGTGTGTGTGTGTGTGTGTGTGTGTGTGTGGCTGTGTGTGTGTGTGTGGGGTGTGTGGGGGGAATGGTTGTTTATATGGGGGTTGTGTGTGTGTGTGTGTGTGTGTGTGTGTGTGTGTGTGTGTGTGTGTGTGTGTGTGTGTGTGTGTGTGTGTGTGTGTGTGTGTGTGTGTGTGTGTGTGTGTGTGTGTGTGTGCTTTAACTTCTCCTAGGCTATTTCGTGGATTTAAATGAAGCGTACCAGGTGGGCTCGTCTGGTTACTGGGAAGGTCTGCCACTATCCGAGTACACATTTTTCGAGCCATGGCTTTTATCGGGGACAGTCCCCCTCCCCCCGCCAAACAAAACATTCGCAGAAATAGCGAAAGGAGGGCACATATTGCTTTGATGTCTTAGAACAAGCTGTACAAGGAACTCTCATCCGTAATGTGATATTCAGGGAGCGTGACTGCCCCTAATGATTCTACGGGGGTCAGCCCGTTCCCCCTCCCCCCTCAAAAAAAAAAAAAAAAAAAAATAGAAATAAAGCGAGCATTTATTGAAACTTTCCATGTGAGCTCGTCTGGTTTCTCCAAAGGTCTTCCACCACACTAAATATAATTTTCAAATTATGATTTTCAAGGGTGTCAGCCTCCTTCACCAAAATTAAAATTCTCAAAAACAGTGAAAGAAGGCAGATATGTCTTTGATACCTTAGTAAGTGTTGTACAGTGGACTTTCATATTGAATGCGTGACCCCCGAATAATTTTTTGAGGAACAAGGAACAACCCCCTACCCCCCCCCAAAAAAAAAAAAAAAAAGTTCCTGAAACAGGGAACAGATTCGAATGAAACTGCCCAGGTTGGGTGGCCTGGTTACTCCGAAGGTCAAACGCTATTCACGGTATAATTTCCAACCATGATATTTAGTGGGATCAGCCTCTCACCAAAATAAAAATTCCCAGATGTAGTGAAAGGAGGGCAGATATGGCTTCGATATCTTAGTACATGTTGTACAATGGACCCTCATTCATAATGAGATTTTGCGGAGCGTGACCCATCCAATGACTCTTGGGGGGTGGGGAGCAGCCCTCCCAAAAATAAAACGATCAGCAATAGGGGGAACTGAGCACATAGAAATCAACGAAACTTCTCTGGTCAGTTCGTTTGGGTCCTTCATAATGTCTTTCATTGTAGAAAAATTTCCACCATTATTTTTTGGGGAGTTAGCCCCCCCAAAAAAGCTTCAAAAGATACAGAATAGGGGAAGGAGGCTGATACCACTTTGATATCTTAGTTCATGCTGTACTATGGACTCCAGGGGCGTCCGCAGGATTTTTGTAAGGAAGGGGAAAAATGAAAGAATTTATACATATATGTACGGTTATAATATAACAAAATACACACACTCCAAACAGGCATAGGCATATACTTACATGAGTTACATGACTTACATCAAATGCATAGTGGCAGAATGCATGAATCGACTCAAATCACTCACTCATCCTTGAACAAGAACTGAAGCTGTCGAATTCCAAGGGGGGGCAACTGCCCCCCTTGCCCCCCCCCCTCCGGACGCCCATGATCGACTCTTATCCATAATGTGATATCTGATGAGCGTGACCCTCTCAGAGAATCATGGGGGTTCAGCCCCTTCCCAAAAATAAAAACGATCAGGAATAGGGAAGTGAGCAAATGGATTTCAACAAATCTGGCATACATAACGCAAGATTGGGTATACAATTTCCATGATTTCTCTGAATGCACAAGAAGAAACTGCGCATCTACTTTAATGGTTTCTTTATTTATTTTTATTCTTGTTCTCCTGATGATTATTATTTACCACAGACATTTCAAATCGGAAATATTAGGTATAGCCTTCATCAACCCTTTCAGTGTGATGTTTCCTAAGCCATAAAAATAATTTGGAGTTAACAAGAAAAAAAATTAAAATATGTTGGTGAAGGGGTTTATTTAATCACTTATGAAGCATAATTAACTGTTTGTTTCTCATGCAAAAACGGAGGCAGAATAACAGCGCGCTTGTACTAACCTGATGAGGATACCTAACCCCCCTCAGCTCAGTTGATGGCATAATGTCGTCATTCCTGCCTTATACAATGTTCATCGAATTTCATGCAACCACAACTAAGTACTGAATTTGTGGGAGTACACCAGTTCCACCAGGTGAAAGCAAAATCATTATTGCAACCAAGAGGACTCATATCTACCTTATAACTCATTATTGCAACCAAAGGGACTCACATTTACCTCATAACTCATTATTGCAACCAAAAGGACTCATAGATACCTCATAACTCATTACTGCAACCAAAAGGACTCATATATACCTCATAACTCATTATTACAACCAAAAAGACTCATATCTACTTCGTACTCATCACTGCAACCAAAAGGACTCATATCTACCTCATAACCAAGACTCATCAAATATGATGCAACCACCACTTACCATTCAAGTTGAGAGAGTGGCCCATGTCCGTCCGATGAAAAAAAAAGAAAAAAGAAACCGACTTTAGTAAAATTTTAATTCTTTCTTCCCGAGCCTTTTATTTATTCCAGCCGATTCACTAAATGGATAAGAAAAAAAAAAAATGAAGTCATGAATCGAGAAAATAAACTGATTTATTAAAGGCCATATACCCGTTATCGGAGTTTTCATAACAACTCTTAAGTGATTTGTTTCGCTTATTGTGCCTTTGCATTTTCTTGCATGTTACTGATGCAAACTATGTCGATATCAGAAAAATACAAACCGCAATAAGTTGGGGTTGAGAGCAAGCGAAGTGAGCGAAGGTGATCCTCCGCACTAAGCTGAATAAATCCAAAAGGGTATGGGGAATATGGGAGCACCTAATGAAAATCCGCTGGGAAAGACGATTACAATTTATCTTCGTTGTGATATGAAAACAGTTTTAAAGCAGTCTCATTAAATATTATTTTCTACAATTATTCTTTAAGTTTTTTTTTTTAATAAGTTAAAATTTAAGATATTAAACAATCACACTTGATGATGAACATTTTGTTATCACACATTAAACATAAATATAATTCCAAGATGACTTTTTCATATGTTTTTCTCTAAAGTAACTCGTTAATGTATACTGTATATTAAAAAGGTACAGTTTAAGAAAATTGAAAATTCCTGCCCAACTTAACGTAACCGAGAAATATAGAAACATCTGTTATGAAGGTTAAAGTCTGATATGTTTCATTCATGCAATATAAGAGTCTTGGTAAAAAAAAAAAAAAAAAAGTATAATAAAGTATTCGAAATTAGTATTTTCAGTATGTTTATCTTTGAGTTCGCTCCGAGCCCCATGTTTCGATCTTTAGGGCGAATGACTACCCGGTATGCAAGAATGAATCGCTAAGGAAAAGTTGTTACTAAGCCTCCTATGTCCACTAGATAACCGCTCTAAAGAAGACAGGATTACAAATGATAGTAATGTTTTTGGAGATATCACAGCTAGATGCAGATGATAATGTGTCAATAATAATTTAACTTGGTGCTCCATAACGACGACGTATTTCAAATTAAATTCCTGCTACTACCAGATGATTTTATTCAGCTTAGGAGAGTCCCCCAACAATGCAGAAGTTAATGAAGGCTTTGTCCAACCTCTCCAGTTCAAAAAGTCTATCCTAATTCAGATCGGTATAAAACCTCAACGATAATATAAATATGACGTTCTCGGAATGAAAAGGTTTAATATTTGCCCGGTCAGTGGACATCCGGAATTTTCTTATGACCACCGACAAACGACCTTCTTCACCAGTGGGATATCTTGGCGGCTAAAATAAAAGAAAATAAAAATGTAGATAAATGTACAGCAGCAACAAGAATATGAAATTATTACGACTTATGAATAGTGGAACAGAACTGAGTAATAGCCAAAGAATCATTAATCCATCCATCCATCCATCATCCAATCCTACATTGCCCCATGAGGAGCGCAGGAGTCCGGGGCTAAGCAGTTGGTCCCGACATTTAAGATGAGAGTGACCAGCCTCACTCATCCCTGAGTGGCATTACATGAGCAATCAACCCCAACCACCCCTTGGATATAAACCTTCACCGGCTCAATCCGATTGGAGTGCAATAATTACTCACTAAACCACCAGGCGCCAAAATATGCACATAATTAATGGGTATGGGAAATTTATTACCGGTAAAGTGATATCCTCAAAGTTCAGCTGGGTACGGCAGAACAATGAAACAAATGAAATATCTTAAAGCAAAGTTGACATGTGCAATTAAAATCTGATGCAGAGCAGTGAGTCACGGGTGGCCGATAGGTTTGTACTGAGCATTCTATGACCCAAGACTTTACAATGGCTGACCGCAGAAAATGACAGCTTAGATAATGGAGGGCTGTCCTCTGTAACCATCGCTGATGTTCTGCAATCCTGATTTTCAACTCTCGGTTTCAGTGTTCAGAGTACTCTTCTTTATGTTGCACTACAGGTACTAAACGTGTATTTATAAACAATACAGGGCTGTAAGACATCAGAGACAATATCTCTCAAATAAAACCACTGTCTCAGAGTGTAGGTATGCTTAAATTTCTCTTCTTAGTGAAATTTGGGTGTGTGTATATATCTGAGTAGTTATGATAATTTATGCTTAATAGTAAAGCTTTGGTGAGAAAGGAATGTCTACCCTGCTATCTGTCTGTCTGTCAAACTACCTACCTACCTACGGTACCAATCGATCTGCTATCTATCTATCTATCGATATATATATATATATATATATATATATATATATATATATATATATATATATATATATATATATATATATATATAACACCGTAAGAACTGGCCACAAACAAATCACCTCCATGTCACCCAGTTCTCTGCAGTTTGGCTACCCTCCCTCCAGCTTACACACCCCTCCCTTATAATATCTCCTCACCTCATCCCTCAGGCTGGACCTCGGTCTCTCCCTCCCCCTCTCTGTTCACTTCACTCATTTACACCCTGCTAGTCAAGCCTCTCATTCTTCATCATCTCCACATGGTCAAACTATGGAAAGTAGCAAAAATTTAAGTTCTAGTAAAGCGATTACACAGGGGACAAAGAACACACTGAGATATTGTGGAACACTCAGGGAGTTAACACTTTCAAAGATAAATAAATACATTACTTAACAATAAGCGGTTCTTCGTTATGTCTCATGGATGATGTGGTAAGGAGTATTTTATCAAATGGTTTAATCCTCAAAATTATCTATATTTTTAAAAAGGTCACTTTAAAGAAAAGGTATTAAGAATGCTTTGTAGAAAATATATTGCTCTTTAATTGTTCTCCATTGTCTTTGTACTCAGATCAACCGTTTTCATGAAAAAAGCCATAACTAAAATTTGGTCGCCATTGTCCAAGATGACGGAGGAAGCTCACGGTGGATTAATGGTGACTTTTCGTACTTCATTTCTATACGCTTACAGAACTTACATGGCAGTCTTCAGATTCCTGTAAATTAATCTATTTATAAAATTAATGTATGCCTAATTTGGCTGAACCACTTGCCATTCCTTGGACACAGACATTTTTACTCTGGACGGGAACTCTTGTGGTGAATGAGTGATAAACTGTCTTCATTAACCGCTTCATTTTGATGACTTCTTTTAGCAACTACCAGAAAATTTTATTCAACTTAAGAGAGAAAGCTCAGACTGAAAACATCTGAAGTTATTTTCATTTACCTATTATGAGCTTTTGTTTTAATTGGTACACGTATAGGCTACTTTAGGCTGTTTTTGTTGTTTATTCGTCTTTTTTTAATTCTATACTTTAATGCCATTTAACAGAGTGATGATAACCACCGGCTAAGCAGTCTCCCAATGTGTGTGTGTGTGTGTGTGTGTGTGTGTGTGTGTGTGTTTTACCATAACGAAAAGAAATACTAATACAACTGTTTTGGAAAGTATGGGCTTATCAGCATTTTTGTTTTTTTTTCAAGATACGAAGAACGGGGGCATTACTTAATCCTCTTCATTCCAATGACGTCTTTTCTTTTTATTAGTTTTTGTCTCTTTACACTTGACCATTTTGTTCATCTTAAGTTACAATTTTCGAACGTGAGGGGGTGGGGGTACATACGGCCTTCATAATCGCCTTCAGCAAGAAAAACCTTTGTTCAGCCTGATAAAGTCGTCTGTCGACAGCAGAGTGAGGGAGTTAAAACAGAGAGGAATAACTATAGTGGCAACAGAAAACGAAATCGACGATGTATTTTCAAATTTACATAGACTCCTATTATGGGTGGCATAGGAGGCTTCCTAACACCTCTTTCATTTTTTTATTTTTTTTTCATATTTTACCTTAACATTTCTCTCAGGTCGTTATAATATTGACACAGTTACCATAAATACCAGGCAAGAGGTTATAAGGGTTATATGTGCAGAATAATCTGCCAGGGAAGAGGTGCAACGAAATCTCCAAAGCTACCACGGATACAAACTGATGTCATATTGGGCCATTCTAAGTGCTTTTGTAGACTTTGCAACACCACTTCCTTAGTGGTTTACTCCGCACATATATCTCAGTATCCTCTTGTATTGAGCTCCTGACTGGAAGATCTCGAGTTCAAGTCTTACACCTGTCAGACTTTTGGACAAATATTATTTCCCCTTTTCCACACTAACTCAACAGTACAGTAGGGACCCTGATGTTAATACGAGTGTCACATTCTAGGAGAAGATTGGTAAAAAGGGTAAAGGTGGGAGCGGACGCCATGAGGTGCCTTGCCACAGTATTCGACCTTAGCTAAAATTTAATATCAGCCTCAATGACCCCGTGTGTAGTCGATAATCATTAATCTCATACCTACTGTCTGATCGTACACCCGTCAAAAAAAGTATCGTTAGGGATGGGGTTGGTAGATCCCAGGTTTTTTGAGCACTGTTACTCGACCTTAGTCTGTACGGTTGGTACCTTCACATTCTCGGCCTGTAGGCATGAATGAGTTTATCCGTTCTCGAGGAATGCGAATCCAACAAAGCTTCATAAAATATATTAGGAGATTCGGAGGTGATGTAACTGCAGAGGAACGGGCACTAACATCGACGCAGGCTGCATCCATGCCACGACGACTGAATGCTGTGGTTGGGGCAGGAGGACCTTGCACTAAGTGCTAGAAGGGATTAGAAATAAAATGCACAAGTGTTTATCGCTCTTAATTTCCTATTTCTTACTCACTGCAATGCGTTTTAAACTCTTGGTTGGCGGAAGGGGTTACGTAATGTTTCTAGATATTTATTTAAATATATGATTATGATGATTTTATTTTTATTATTATTATTATTATTATTTGTGTTTTATACCGGTATATATAATAATTATTGGGTTTTTTATATTCTATGATAGTTTATGTACTACTGGTGTCCGTGTTGACATCTCATTTTTAATGGTTCTGATTCGTTCGTCCATTCATTCGTTCCAGGATTTGTTTCATTCTTGAAGGCGGAACCTCTCCCTGGGCTGCCTCCACAGCCATCTGTCTTTTCTAAATACCATTAAATATATCAAAGTATTGTTGTATTCACTCGCTCGTGGCTTCTTTTTTCCTTACTTCTAAGCATCTCTTAACAATAAGCATCTGTAGCTTCATGGAATTCTTGCTATGCTGAGACGAATCTAATTTACCTTACATGGGTCATCCTCTGTTCTCTCCCATCCCCGACCCCAGCAGCCCAGCAGCAGCTACTGATATGGAACACAGTCGTACCATCTGTTGACGAGACTCTGGGAATCATATCAGCCACTTCGTCTACTGTTTCAAAATGGAGCTTCGGAAAAAGTAACGATGCCTTTTTTGACGGGTGTAGGTGTGGCTGGTTTGAGGGGTACTTGATCCAGAACTTGTGGGAGGGTCTACGTAAATAAACAATTGCGCCGACTAGCTTGACATTATAAAGCCGTGGAAGTAAGTGAAGCTGGCGGGAAGTTTAATTAGTATTAGATAAAATGGCAGGGAAAAGGTTAAGGAGTAAACTTGAGGGAACTGTTGAATAATGCTCATGACAAGGGGTATGAAGCGAGGTAAACTTTCTCACGAAGACTGCATGGCTAATTCCCGTGGGACTGAGGAGGGGCAGGGGGAGGCTCCGTGTTCTTTTCGGTTAACCTCTCAGACCAAAGGACTCTCTCTCTCTCTCTCTCTCTCTCTCTCTCTCTCTCTCTCTCTCTCCTTACCTCAGCCACAAGGATTAATGGAGGTTCTATCTAACCCCTGATGTTCCAGAAGTCTCCTACAAGCTGAATAAAATCGTCTGGAGAGAGCAAGAATATAACAGAAAATGCGTCATCAGATGGAAGGCGGGCCGAAGTCTCTCTGTTACCACCTCTCCCCTATCACATCAATCAGTATTTGACGAGTTAGTTTTTTTTTTTCTTTAAACACTGGTAATTTAATTTGTGTCGATATAAAAATAAATAAATAACGTACAAGAGAATAATACGGAATAATAGATAAATACAAGTGCTCGTGGGCCCTTCAGGCCCCTCGCACTTGCACCTGCGGAGGGCTCTCACGTTTATGTGCTGTTCTAGTGTAACGTTGTCACTTAGATTTTTTGCAGCTAATCAATTGATCGTGTTATTTGCAGCTTCGGGAATGGAACCCAGTTTATTATAGTTCTACCTCTGGGCAAAAAATTCTACGGAGATCCTATGACGAGCTCCGGGAGCGGGGTTTTTTGGTCAAAATGTCATCGCTCATTAAATACTGTAAAAGTTTTTCAATCGTGATGGAACCAAGTTTTTTCACATCAGCGAATTTTTTGCGATTTTGTGTCAATTTTGGTGTGATTTGAATGTGTAGTTTCGGCTGCCCTAAATACACACACACATAGACACACGGCTAGTTCTACAGAATATTTGACTTGGTTAGTGAAGAAGTGCCAAAAATATAGAGAGCTTTGAGTCATGTTTGCATTCTCCACTAACAACTCTGTGCATGATACAGTCATATGAGAAATATATTTACTTATACATTTAATACAAAGAAATGACATAACCTTTAATGGTGGTAGAGTTCACCTTAATAAGTCAGTTATAGTTAACAATTTGGCATCGCTCATTTTCAGTATTAACAGGCACTGTTTTTTGTATAAATAACTTTAGTTTTAATGTAGTGTGGGATATTATGGGTATATAATTTAAAACAGCAAGAAATATTAATTTAGCTGTTATGTTTGGGTTAACAAATATCGGAGTACGGTATTGTTACGGAACAGAGAAAGATAACGTACACTTTCAGTGAGAATGCTAAAAATCACTACTGTCCCGTAAAGTTCCAGGTTCAAAACAAAAGAGTTAGGTAAAATTACAAGTTAAAGTTTAATGCTCAAACTAACAACAAAACATTCAGGACTCATAAGGATAATGTAATGGCAAATAAACAGGTTAAATATATGGTTAACTGCAATAGCCTCTATTAACACGAAGTTAGCAAGAGTAAATTTATCTAAGTCAGCCCTGATAAAATGAGATACCAGATAATACTCAGTGAATGCCAGATAAATTATTACAGATACAAACTATTATCAAAAATGACTGACAAAGAACCCTACATAAATTACAATTTCACTAGGCCTACAAATTAAACTTATGCTATACAGTACAAGAACAAAATGCAACAACAGTTATACTCAAATTACACACAGCTGCTAGATGGTTGGAGATTTCTTGAGCACTCACAATAATAATAATATCTGTACAGGGGAGGACAGAGATGTGAACAAAATGAGGAGCAGATCTAAGTGGCCATGATGCAGAGACTGAGCTCATTATATAGGGGCCAGCAGAGCCTGATACAACTTGTAAGCAGGACGCGCAAATGAAGCGATGGGGACAAACGGTCGACAATCCCGCACTGAATAACAGAAAGGACGACTTACTCTACTATAACGGTAGAAGGGGGGAACTGAGGCAGAACACGCTCGTGATCAAACATGCAGCATACTGTGCGTTAAAATTACACAATGGATGATGAAATCATAGGCTATGTAACACCTCCCCACAAAGAAAAAAGAAATTTACAAAGGAAATTTCTTATTACTCTAAAACAATCTGTACATGGCATTACAGAACATGCAAAAGTCCCTCCTAATTTCACAAAACATGAGATCTCCCTAGCACGTTCAGTCATAGGTACTTGCCAGTATCCCTTTAACAAATCAAACTTACTTATGTACCTAGCCTTTCCGATCTTGTCTATGCAATCTTCCACACAAGGGAGAGGGTAAGTGTCTGTTTTGGTTATCTGATTAACACGTCTGTAGTCAATGCAAAGCCGCTGTGACCCACCTGGCTTAGGGACCAGAGTGACAGGAGAACTCCACTCGCTCTGACAGGGCTCAATCATCTTGTGGTCCAACAGGCAGCCAAGCTCCTTCTGGATGAGAGGAACTTTCACTGGGTTCACACGGTAAGGAGGCAATTTAATTGGCTTTGCGTCTTCAACATCGACATCATGCATCAACACAGTGGTTCTTCCTGGAGTAGCACGGAACACTTGCGGGTACTCCTGCAGTAATGCCGAAAACTCCTGCCTTTCCTTAGGAGGTAGATGAGAAAGCTTAGTCTGGAGATCATTCATGATATCAGGATTCTTCCCCAAACTATCACTCAGGCTCATGCTGCATGGGAGAGCTTCACTTGCAGACTCGGGTGGAACAGCTACAGTGCAGACTGGATTATTTTCGTCCCGCCTGTGATATAACTTTAGCATGTTGATGTGACATAGTTGCTTGCTCTTTCTACGATCTGGTGTGGCGATGACATAGCTGACATCACTGAGTTTCTTCTCCACGAAATAAGGGCCACTAAACTTGGCTTGAAGAGGTTGCCCATGAACTGGTAGCAGAATCAAAACCTGATCTCCTGGCTGAAAGTGGCGTAACCTGGACTTCTTATCATACCAAGTCTTCATCTTCTCCTGAGCAGCTCCTAAATTCTCTCTCGCCAGCTGTAAAGCAGTGGACAGCCGTTCTTTGAACTTCATCACATACTCCAGCAGGTTGACGTCATCTTCCTCCGACAGCCAGCATTCCTTGAGTAACTTAAGGGGTCCTCTTACTTCATGGCCAAACAGTAGTTCAAAAGGTGAGAAGCCCAGTGATTCATTTGGAGATTCTCTTGCGGCAAACACAACGAATGGAAGACCTTTATCCCAGTCTTTCTGATGTTCCAAACAGTATTTCTTGAGCATCGATCTGAGTGTTTGATGATATCTCTCCAACGCTCCTTGGGTCTGGGGATGGTAAGCTGAAGACGTGATCTGGGTGATGCCCAACTCTTTCAGAGACTGCTTGAAAACATTCGACATGAAATTACTTCCCCGGTCTGACTGTACCTCCTTGGGCAGACCAAACTTTGTGAAGAACCCTAGCATTTCCTTAACCACGTTCTTTGCTGAGATATTTCTAAGTGGAATGGCTTCAGGATAACGAGTAGCCATATCAATCATGGTCAACACATAAGAAAATCCTGAAGAAGTCTTAGGAAGAGGGCCCACAATATCCACCAACACACGGGTGAAAAGCGCCTCAAAAGGAGGAATGGGAACTAGGGGTGCAACCTTTTCGGTCTGATTACACTTCCCCACAACTTGACAGGTGTGACAAGACTTACAATACCAGGAAACATCCCTGAAGATACCTGGCCAGTAGAAGTGTTTCAAAATGCGTGCCACAGTCTTCCTCACTCCAAGGTGTCCTGCCAAACTGGAATCATGAGCCACTCGAATGATATCCTGCCTACAAACACGAGGGATGACAACTTGATGTACAACCTCCCATTCACAGTCGGCTGATGCTGTTGGGGGTCTCCACTTCCTCATAAGTACTCCTGACTTTACATAATAACAAGTAGAAGCACCGGCTGACTCTTCTTCACTGTAAGCAGAGTTAGCTAGACCTTTCAACTCAGGGTCAGCAACCTGCAACTCAACCAACTCTTGACGAGACATATTATCAACACTACGGGGTACTGCCTCATCTGGTGAGTGGTCCAAATTAGCAAGAAAAGTGTCAGCTAGGATAACATCATCATCATCATTATCCTCTAAATCACCAGTAACTTTAGACTTAGCCCTAGTGACAGCACATGCAGGGAACACATCAGGGACACCACAATCCCGGGACGCAGCCACTGGCTCACTAGACAACTGAGGAGCTGGACACACTTGACTTCCACCAATATCATTTCCAAGTAAGAAAGTTACACCTGACATTGGGAGTGTCTCAACCAACCCAACCATAACGGAACCATTAACAAAACCAGACTCTAAATTCACTCTGCACAGAGGGACAGAGAAGTAATTATTCCCTACACCTTGTAAGATTACAGTTTCATCAGAGGAATTAAAATTAGAGCCTAGAACACTGGTCAGCATAAGGGATTGGCAAGCACCTGTATCACGATATATTTTAACTGATTTCCTGTCATTACTGTCCAGAGGACTGACAAAACCATCAGACAGGAAATTAGCACATGAACTCTTGAGAGTGTCACCTATGTTACTGCTCAAAAGAGGAGCTTCATCATGAGAATTTAAGTTACCCCTCAAATCAGGTTCATTTAACTCAGTTAAAGAATTCTGGTAACTCTCAAGAGTGGACACTAGACCAATTGACTGAATATTTAAAGACTCCTTTTGTTCACATCACGCTGTCTCCTGAAACATCTCTCCGTAGTATGACCAAGCTTACTACAATAAGTACATTTACTTTTCTGAAATCTAGAGGTGAAGCTGGTATTTACTTCCTGAGAAACATCATCCTTATTCTCTTTCCTGTTACCTGTACTCTGAGTAGAGGCAACGTACTCTCAGCTTTCCCTTTTTCTCTAGAATATCTCTTGTGAGTGAGAACATACTCATCAGCTAAAACTGCAGCATCAGACAAATTATCTATTCTTTTCTCATCAAGATATAGGCTTACATCTTTATAAATACACCTTTTGAAATCCTCCAGCAAAATCATCTGCTTAAATTTACCAAAATCAGAATCCACATTCTTAGAATTTAACCACTGCTCTAACAGATCTTCTTTGATTTTTGCATACTCAACATGGGATTGCTTATCTTGCTTATAAGTTGTCCTAAATTTTACTCTATAGGCTTCAGGAACAAGCTCATAGGCCTTAAGAATCAAGCTCTTAACTACATCATAATTATCAGATTGATCCTGAGGCAAAGATGCATAAGTTACTTGAGCTTTACCGGTGAGAACAGTTTGAAGGAGTACTGGCCAATACTCCTTAGGCCAATTAAAACCTGTAGCTACCCTCTCAAACAACTGAAAATACTTTGTTAAATCAGATTCATTAAAAGGAGGGACAAGTTTAACATTTTTAGCCACATCAAAATCATCAGAGCTAGATGATCCAGTTCCACCTTGTTTCATGCGATACTCATGGTCTGCCTGAATCCTGGCAAGTTCAACTTGTGCCTGAGCCTGTATCTGTGCCTCTTCAATACGAGCCTGAGATTCCGCCTGCTTAGCATTTGCCTGAAATTCAGCTTCTTTAGCACGAGCCTCCTGCAGAGCTAGCTGTAACTTAGCTAATTCAATCTGCGTTTGCTCATTTGGAGGAGTTACATTAAACAAGCTTTTATTAATCATGCCAACAATTTGATCCTTAGAATGATGAGAGTGAACTGCAATTCCCAATTGTTGAGCAACAAGCTTAAGTTCATTCTTTGTTCTGTTTTCTATATCACACACTGTTTGCACATTTGACAAAAAGTCCTTGGCTTCATCAAGTGTAGTAATAGTAGACATAATGAATAAGTAACAGTCACAAAATATCAAGCAATATCCTTATGATAATATCCTGAATATCCTGATATGAGGTCGCCAAATTTATGTTACGGAACAGAGAAAGATAACGTACACTTTCAGTGAGAATGCTAAAAATCACTACTGTCCCGTAAAGTTCCAGGTTCAAAACAAAAGAGTTAGGTAAAATTACAAGTTAAAGTTTAATGCTCAAACTAACAACAAAACATTCAGGACTCATAAGGATAATGTAATGGCAAATAAACAGGTTAAATATATGGTTAACTGCAATAGCCTCTATTAACACGAAGTTAGCAAGAGTAAATTTATCTAAGTCAGCCCTGATAAAATGAGATACCAGATAATACTCAGTGAATGCCAGATAAATTATTACAGATACAAACTATTATCAAAAATGACTGACAAAGAACCCTACATAAATTACAATTTCACTAGGCCTACAAATTAAACTTATGCTATACAGTACAAGAACAAAATGCAACAACAGTTATACTCAAATTACACACAGCTGCTAGATGGTTGGAGATTTCTTGAGCACTCACAATAATAATAATATCTGTACAGGGGAGGACAGAGATGTGAACAAAATGAGGAGCAGATCTAAGTGGCCATGATGCAGAGACTGAGCTCATTATATAGGGGCCAGCAGAGCCTGATACAACTTGTAAGCAGGACGCGCAAATGAAGCGATGGGGACAAACGGTCGACAATCCCGCACTGAATAACAGAAAGGACGACTTACTCTACTATAACGGTAGAAGGGGGGAACTGAGGCAGAACACGCTCGTGATCAAACATGCAGCATACTGTGCGTTAAAATTACACAATGGATGATGAAATCATAGGCTATGTAACAGTATTTAAATGTATCGCATGCAAAAAGACGGCAAGAATAGCACCTGTTTGCTAGCACTCACCGTACTCTCACGGGAGTATAGGTATTAATTGTCAGGAATCACACACTTAGAAAATTAACTGTTGCAAACTGATTTATTTTAGAGTACTTTTCGAGTTATAATGCTACGAGTAATAGTAATTATGCCTCCTCCCACCTATGGTGGAGCAGTCTTTAGATATTGAGATGGAGGAGGCATTAAGTGATTGGTCTGTCCGTCCGTACGTGCTTGGGTGCTTGCGTGCGTCCGCACCACTCTTGTGGGGGCGATTGTCTCCTGAACCCATCGACGGATTTCCACCAACCTTTTATCAGTGATGCAGTATGAGATGATGAACTGATTAGGACAGCTGTGTCGAGGTCTAAGGTCAAGGTCATATGGAGTCGATTTAATTTCTCTTCGTGGGTGCAGTATCTCCTGAACCCCTCAACAGATTTCGACCAAACTTTTGTCAGCGATACTATACGAAGGGACGATGAACTGATTAGGTCAGCAAGGTCAAGAGATCAAAGGTCAGGATCATGTGGGTGTGGGTGGGATATCTCTTGAATCCCACAACGAATTTCGACCAAACTTTTGTCAGTGATACAGTATGAAAGGATGATCATGAACTGGTTATGATTGCAAGGTCAAGGGGTCAAAGGTCAAAGTCATGTCGGTGTAGGTGCGATATCACCTGAACCCACCGGTGGATTTCGACCAAACTGTTTTCAGCTATACAGTATAAAGGGATGACCTAATTAGGTCAGCAGGGTCAAGGGGTCAAAGATCAAGGTCATATGGGGTCGACTTAGTTTATCTTTAGTCTCATTTCGACACATAATGAACCCTGTTATGGCGAGTCCGTGCGCAAGACTTGGAGGAGGCACGCCGAGCAACGCTTTGCGTCGACAGTTCGGGGCCCGAGTTCTCGGCGTTTCATTTAACATATTCCTGTCTAAAAACGATGGAGAAATTAAAACATGATGTGTGCAGACAACTGACACTCCTTGAGGTGACTGAAGCTTTGTGTGTGTGTGTGTGTGTGTGTGTGTGTGTGTGTGTGTGTGTAAGTACTGCCATGGGTGGAAGTAGATCGGTTTCCTACCCGTAAATCCACTGAACTACTTTATCCTAGTCCAGGGCCCCTAAATCACTAAAAGGGAGTGTGATCGGTTGTCATCTTTACCGACGAATATAAACTGCAAAGTAGGGCGGAAACATACATCACAGTGCACTGCACAAATAAAACTAATTCGACAATAAAAATATTGTCCTACCCTGCCCTGCCCTGCCCTACCCACTCCTATTCTAGCCTGCCCTGCCCTGCCCTACCCCTCCTTGCTCTTCCATGCTCTACCTTGTCCTACCTATCCTCCCCGGTTCATCCCTGTCCTACCCTAACCTGTCCTACCTTACACTCTCCTGCCCTAACCTAAGTTGTTCTGCCCTGTCCTGCCTTGCCATGTCTTGCACTACCTTCTCCCACCCTCCCTACCATGCACTGTCCAGCACTGACTTACTATATCTTGACCTGCCCTACCATTCTCTTCTCTACCCTACCCCATCCTGCCCTGTCCAGCCGTGTCCTGTCCTGTCCTATTTTGTCCTACACTACCCTACTTTATCCTGTCCTATCCTACCCTACTTTCTCCTATCCTACCCTGCTCTAGTAAGTCCTGTCCTAAGCTGCACTGCCGTAGCCTACCCTGTCCAGTATTGTACCGACTCCCTCCACTGCCATACCATTCCATGCCCTACTCTGCCATGCCTTGACATTTCCTAACCTACCTTGCTTCTGCCCTGCCCTGCCCGCCTCGGACATCTTTACCCAAGCTACACTGTCAGGCGCTTCTCTGCCCTACCCTACCTGATCCAGCTCTGGCCTGGCCTCCCTTGCCTTACCCTGCCGTTCATTGCCCTACCTTACCTTCTCCCTCCCTGCCCTGCCTTGTCTTATCCTGCTCCTTTCTTCCCTACTCCATTCTGTCCTGCCCTGCCCCATCATGCTCTGCCATGCCGTCATGCCAGCCCTGCCATGCCCTACTATGCCTTGCTCTTCCTTGTCCTGCCCACTCCTACCCTAATCTGTCCTGCCTTGCCTTGCTCTTCCTTGTCCTTCCCTGTCCTACCTGCCCCCCTCCTCTGTCTTATCCTCTCCCCTGCACTGTTCCATATTACCCTATCATACTCAACTCTTCCCTGCCCTTGCCTGCTCTGCCCCACCATACACTGCCATATGCTGTCTTACACTGCTTTGTCTTACTCTACCATACCTTACTCTGTCTTATCCTCCCATCCCCTTTCCTGCTCTTCTCTGTCCTGCCATATCCTATCGTGTCAAATTTCCCTTGTCTTGCCTTGCCCTGCTCTGCCCTGCCCTGCCCTGACCTGACCTGACTTGCCTTGCCCTGCCTTGCCCTACCCCATCTTAATTTGCCTTGTACAGCCCTACCCTACTGCGCCTTATTCTGCCCTGCCCAGCCCAACCTGTCCTGTCCTACCCTACTCTGTCCTATCCTATCGTGCCCTATCCTGCCAGTCCCGCTATGCCCTACCCTGCCATATCCTGTCCTGTCCAACCCTACTCTAACCTTTCTGCCCTGCCCTGCCCTACCCCGCCCTTCCTTGTCCTGTCCTACCGTGCCCTACTTTTCCTGTCGTGGCCAGCCCTGCCTTACCCTGCCCGGCCATACATTGCACTGCCCTGCCCTGTCTTATCCTGCCCTACCGTGCCAGCTCTGTCTTGCCCTACTCTTCCCTACCTTTCCTGTCGTGGCCAGCCCAGCCTTAGCCTGCCCGGTCATTCACTGCACTTCCCAGCCCTGCCCTAAACTGTCCTGTTCTACTTTGTCTTACCCTGTCCTGTCCTATCACAGTGTCTTATAGAAAGAGCTACCCTACCCTGTCCTACCCTACAGTATTCTGGCCTGCTGGCTAACCCCTACGTACCTTGCCCAGCCCTTCTTTGCCCTACTCTACTCTACCCTTCCCAGTTGTACCCTACTCACCTCTGCCCTTCTCTGTCGTGCGCCAAGCTAGCCTGCCTTGCACTGCCTTGGTCCATCCAACCTTGCCCTTCTCTGCCCCGCATTTTCCTACCATGCTCTACCCTACATTGTCCTGTCCTGCCGTTCCTTACCCTCCCCTGCTCTACCAAGCCCTGGTCTGCCGTATCCTACTGTACTCAGCTCTTCCCTGCCCTGCCTTAGCCTGCCTTCCTTGTCGTACACTACTTTATTCAACCATGCCTGCCCTACCCTGTCCGGTCCTGCTGTGTTCATCCCCAACGTGGCCTACCCTACCATGTCCTGCCTCCCCTGTCCTACTCTATCTTGCATTCCCTGCCCTGCCATACCTGTTCCTTCTCTCCCCTTCCTTATCCTGCCCTGCACTGCTCTTACCTACCCCACTCTGCCTTACTCTGCCGTGCCGTGCCCTGCCCTGCCCTGCCCTGCCCTCCCCTCCCCTCCCCTGCTCTGCTCCACCCTGCTCTGTCCTTTGCTGCCATAACCTGCCATGCCCTGCCTTACTCGGCCCCTCCCTGCCCTGCCTTGCTCTGCCTTACCTGCCCCACCAGATCTACTCTGCCCTCCCGCCTTACCCTGTCCTACTCTGCCAGTCCTGATCTGCGTTTCCCTGTCCTGCTTCGTTCTACCCTGCCCTGCCCTGCCCTGACTTCTCCTGCACTGACCTGCCCTGCCTTGCCCTACACCCGTCTGCCTTGTCCTTTTCAGCCGTAGCCTACCCAACCCTACATTGTTCTGCCCAACCTTCTCCTACCCTAAAATACCCAGCCCTTCCTCTGTCTACCATGCCCTGCCTTGCCTTCGCTTGTCTGGTTGTGTTCTCCCGTCCTGCCTTTCTCTACCCCGACATGCTCTTCCTCCTACCCCCGCACTGCCTGCCCTGCCCTGCCCCGCCCTGTCCTGTTCTGCCCTACCCTGTCTTCCCCCGCCCTACCCTGTCTTCCCCCGCCCTGCCCTGTTCTACCCTACCCTGTTCTTCCCTGCCCTACCTTACCCTACCTTGTACTCCTCCGCTCTGCCCTTGCCTGTCCTGCTTTGCCCTATCCTGCCTTTCCCTGCCCTTCTCAACCCTCTTATGATTTACCTACCCTACCCTGTCCTGCATTACCCTGCCCTGCCCTTTACTACTCTATCCTACCTTACCCTACCTTGCTCTGCCCTGCACTACCCAGTCCTTCCCTACCCTGCCCTACTCTGGCCTGCCTCATCCTGCCTGTCTTGTCTTGTCCTGCCCTGCCCTGTCCTGCCAATCCTGCCATAACGTGTCCTTCTTTACCCTGTCCTTCCATACCCTGCCTTACCTACTCGGCCTTGCCCTGCCATAACCTGCCCGTCCCTATCCTGTCCAACATTTGCCATGTCCTCCTTTACCCTGCCCGTCCCTACCCCGTCCATCGATGCCCTTCCCTACCCTGTCCTGCCCTATCCTGCCATACCCTGTCCAGTTCTGCCTTGCCCTGCCTACTTTGATCTGACATACCTTCCTCTGCCCTACGCCACCCTGCTCTAACTTACCGTGAACTGTTCCTATTCTGCCCCGCCCCACACACCCCTGTCCTATCTTGCCCTATCCTTCCTTACCCTTCCCTGCCATGTAAGGGTTCCTCCTTCTGTCTTGATTCCCCTCTCGTCAATCTCTCTTACCTCAAACTTTAGGGAATCCTCGATCCAAGTTGACCCTTGTGATTAAAAATATTCATCTTCCATTTACTAATTAAATGGATAACTGTGAGAGGGTCATTATCAAGGAAAGTCAAACTGAGACTTTCATTGCTTGTTAACACTAGAATCGTACAATATAAACACGAGAAAAATATACCAAGTACAACATAACACCACAGGTAATGAGGTCAATCATTTCCCTCCTTGTTTAACTCGGCTCCACAATTTCTCCTTTGACTTGGGTGGGGGCAGGGTGGCACGATGGTAAAGCGTCGGACTCGGGACCGGGGGATCGTAAGTGCCAGCCACGCCCGGTAGCTGCCATGCCGGGAGGGGTAGCGCCCTCCTGTCACCTAGCAGGGCTAGCCTATATGATCTAATAAGGTCTAGCTCAGGGGAACATTTCCCTTTTTCCCTGGACTTGGCTCCCTTGGCTGTCCATGACCTAGAAACCGTTCCTTAAGACTCTGGGGTCCAAATCTCGACAAATCTTCCCCAAACCTCGGAACCGTTCCTATAAATTCAACATTACCCTACTTAGGAACACAATCATTAACGTGACGTATTGTCTGACCAAAATTTAGCTTTACTTTGGATCACAAGGAACATAAATTGAGTGTTCTTATTCCTTGACTTAACTAAGTATTGCAAAGTTAAATGCATCTCTATGTCATGGGATAATATAACTTACATAAACGGGTTCCTGTCTTTGCTCTCTTAATAACTTGGGGCCTCATCTGCGTCACAAACATGCCTCCTAAGTGAAAAGAACGGGCTTTGTATAGTTTTGGGATACTGGTATGATATTTTCGCTGTATATACCATAACACCAATTACTCATTAGTTTAACTTACTTAAACTTTGGGCACAGAGAAATAATCTTACCTCTAATATTCCAAGAAAGAACTTAGACCCAAGCAATCCTTCTGTAGCGACACGCCGACACCACATTTCCCAAACATAGACACTTAAGGGCATGGTTCTTTCATACTCCGTATTAGGTTATGTAATAGAAAATTACAGACTCCTCTGCAAGTAACTCTTGACTATTTGTCAGATTTTATATTATCATTAGCGGTGGGAAAATCTCCATATTTTCTAAGTTTAAAAAGTAAACAAACGAATTTTCTCCTTCTTGCTAAAGGACAACTAAAATATTATCTCCTTTCACATTCAGTAGTAAATTACAATATGCACCTTGAACTTATATCCTAATGACATCAATTACGAACCAGCAACTAGGGAAAACAGTTATACCATGTTTTTCGGAGGGATTTCGGTCATAATATCAATGAAAAACCCTTAGGGTCTCTATAATGTCATGTCCTGTCAAACCTGCCCTGTCTTGCCCTGCACTGCCCTGTCTTGCCGTCTCATGCACTACTCTGCCGGGTGACCTACCTTGTACTTCCCCATCCTACCCTATCTTTCCCTGCCTTGCCCTGCCCTGCCATGTCATGCAACCTCCCCTGCCTTTCCTTACTTTACCCTAACCTGTCTTATCCTGCCCTGTTCTGTCCAATACCATACTTCCATACAATTTCCTGCCATATCTTGCAATGCTCTACCCTTCCCTACCCTGCTCTGCCATGTCTTGGCTTACCCTGTCTTGCCCTGCCCTGCTTTGTCTTGCCCTGTCATACCCTGCCCTGCTCTGACCTACCTTGCCCTGTCTTAATCTGCCATGCCCTGTCCTGCATTGCCTTATCCGTCCATACCCAGCCCTGTCCTACCGTACCCTGCCCAACCCTCCACACTCATGCTTTGCCCAACCTTGTCCTGCCCATTTCTACCCTACTCTCTCCTGCCCAATGCTGCACTGCCATGCTTGCCTTATCCAACCCTGCCTTATCTTGCCCTATCCTGCCCTGCCTTGAACTACCCTATCTTGACCTATCCTGCTCTATTCTACCCTGGCCTTTCTTGTCCCGCCTTGCCATGCCCTGCCCAGTCATGCCGTGCCTTGCCTGACTATACCGTGGCCTGTCCAGTCCTGCCTCGCCCAACCCTACCCTGTCCTGTCCTACTTTGCCCTACCCTGACCTGCTCTACCCTGTCCTGCCTTACCCTGTTCAACATTATTTGAAGCTAGGAATTCAAGATGGAGAGACTTCAAACAGGCCAGAAAAGATAGTTTGAAAAGCCTTGAGTAACCTTTAGTAGAGTCACCATTAATAACTGTTTTCTAAGAATTAAATATCGGCTGAGAAGTGGACTTGCTAGATAGGACGTACTGGAACGTTCTCAGTACTTCTCGTATTTTCCAGTTACGAGTCGAAGCTGCCAGTTAGCCTGCTATTTGTGAGCGGCAGTATTTTCTAAAGTTATGCATTATATTTTATGCACTATTTCTCTCTAATGTTTCATTTATGTGACTGTTAAATTATGTACTTTTCTTTCAGTTTGTATGCTAAATAATTTAGTGTTATGTGGTGTAAGAAAACTCTGGAGTGTTTTTAATGTCTCCGTGTGGTAACTGGTGCCCCTTCGAGAATGTATTCGAACTCTGGAGAAGTAGGGAAGGCAATATAAGGAGGTGGAAGAGACTAGGGGGGTCAGTTTTGTTTCACTTTTAGTTTCAGTGCAGTTCAGTGTCAGTGTGGTCTAATGAAGGTTGTATAGCTCGTGTGGTAACTGGTGCCCCTTCGAGAATGTATTCGAACTCTGGAGAAGTAGGGAAGGCAATATAAGGAGGTGGAAGAGACTAGGGGGGTCAGTTTTGTTTCACTTTTAGTTTCAGTGCAGTTCAGTGTCAGTGTGGTCTAATGAAGGTTGTATAGCTCCAGTACTTGTGAGAGCAGAGAAGTGAAGTTGGCAAGCATTAAATGTAATGATTTTGTGAATAAAGACTGCGAACTTGAGAATCTATCTATCTATTGCCAGACGCCACAATCCCGTAAGGGGTGGCCATTTGACTTTGAGTTATTTGTTTTATGGGGAGGGACACTAATCCTCCACCAACCCACTTGTTGACACGTAGGGAGCACGTATGGTTTGGTTATATGGTTACCACCCAGCGTATAAATGGTTTCTTGGTTTACAGGAAACCATTTGGCTTGTCACTCAATGTAAAGCCACCTGTAAAGGAAAGAAAAGCAATAAGATGTGACAGGACAGATGGGAGAAATATGAAGAGAGGAGGGCAGACACAGAAAAAGAATGATAAAGGCTAAGGAAGAAGTAGGCAGCTCTACATCAAGTGAGTGGATGATGGTCGCCACCACCTACCACATAAAACTTGAGAAACCAGTGTTTATTTACCACGCCTGAGCTGATCTTGTTGTTGCACAATGAAAGGCTGAGCATAGGAAGAACAACTCACTGGGCAATGTCCTTTCTATACTGAACTACTACTGTTGAAGCCTGTGGCTGTGTGGGATGGATACATAACAGTGGTGTCAGGAGTGTGGATCATTAGAAATGTGCTACAAAGAGTCTAATCTTTGATATGGAGCAAGGGGGTGTACAGACAAGGAGCCATGCTAGGCAGGAGGAGGAGGTGTCCCTGGCTGCAATCATGAAGCTGTTACAACCACAAAGTGTACAACTACAAGCACAAAATTAAAGAACAGCTAAAGGCACAAAGTGAACGGCTACAGGCACAGAATGAACAGAAAGAACGATATGAACGACTTCAAGAGGCATTCCAGGGGCAACAGGAGTTGCAACTAAGGATGCAGGGACAGCTTGATGCTTTCATGGGGGAAATGAAGGAAGAACAGCAACAGTTGAAGAAGGAAGTATACACTGAGCTACAGCAGCAGAAGTGTGAGGTAAGCAATAATGTGATGAAGAGCAGACAGCATGTAGACGACCAGTTGAAGATTAGTGAGGGAATAGTGATGGAGTGCAGACAGCATGCAGATGACCAGTTGATATATGTAGTCGACCATGTGAAGATAATTAGTGAGAGGATTGAGGCTGTAGAGAAATATTGCACTGCTGAGCCTCAGGTTAGTATACAAGGAGCATATTAAAAAAAATAAATAAAAATAAAAATGGACAGTGTATGTTGAGCCTTGACGAATCCCAAGCATCTAAAGATAGCATTAAAGGGCTGAGTAATCAGAATGCAGGAGTTTTGAGCCCTGGACTAAATTATGATGCCCCAGTTTTTAGGCCCCAAACCAGTGAAGTGCATGGTTATAATGGGGATCCAACTAAAAAGAAACCTCAGGAATTTGATGGCAAAGTATCTTTGGAAGCTTACTGTGCACAGTGTGAGTTACATGCTGATCAGAATGGTTGGGATGATTGGCAGAGGGCAGTGCAGCTTGCTACAAGCCTTAAGGGTGCCACAATAGAGATTCTTGGGCAGATATCGGTAGAGGAAAGAAACAATTATCAGTCCCTAGCAGAAGTGCGGGAGCGTAGATATGGGACCACGTACCAGACCTTGGCTTATGGGACAAGATTCCAGACCCATGTACGGGCTTAAGGCGAATCCACCCAGCAGCTTGCTCATGACCTGGAGAGTATGGCATACAAGGAGTACCCTGGAGTAGCACCTAACTTGTTGGATATTCTTCTAAGGGACCAGAACATCAATGTTCTTGATAGTGCTGAGTTGAGAGTGCAAGTGAAGCAGGCAAAACCCAGAAACATGCAAGAAACACTAGCCAGGGCTCTGGAATTTGAGTCCTACATCAGGTCCAGTACATCCACTTTTCAGGCAGGTCATAGTGCAGGATTCAAGACAAAAAAAGGGCAGGTATGTGAAGCGGAAAAATTTAAAGGAAGTTGCTGGTACTGTGAAAAGCCAGGACATTGGAAAGAGGACTGCTACAAGTGGAAGAGGGAACAGAAGATCACAGAAGTTGCTGGTATTGTGAGAAGCCAGGACATAGGAAAATGTACTGCTACAAGTGGAAGAGAGAACAGGAGATCAGAGGAGGTTGCTGGTTCTGCAAGAAGCCAGGACACAAGAAGGTGAATTGTTACAATTTTTTTTTTTTTTTTATGTGTCTGACTCTGGGCATAGGCTTCACAGCCTGCTCTTAAGGCCCAGTAGCCCTCCTACATACCATACCTCTCTCAGCATGTCACCACTTCGGCGCTAACACCCACCGTCCATATTGAATACATGCTAGGGCTGTCTCATACAGGACTGGTGTATTGGTATTAGTGGGGGTACTTTTATGACATGTCGGCGGGTCATCTGGTAGATCAGGAAAGTCTGCTATTATGAAATTCAAATCCTTAAACTGTTCCCTGCCCCAGCCGGGATTCGAGCCTGGGTCCATCAGGACTGCAGGCCGCCTCTCTACCGATTCAGCCACCGCCTCCCCCTACTGGAAGGAGAAAGAATGGAACAGTGAAAGAAAACCTATTATTACAACAAACAGGTGTTGGACGAGGTGAGGTGGGACACTTCAGCTATGATTGTCCACATGAGAGGGACGGCAAGAAGAAGGCTGCAGAAGATGAGAAGGATGAGGGCAAATTGGTAAAGACTGGTGACAAGAGGCAACAACCTCCCAGTTCTCCCAAGAAGCTCTACCACTGAGGAAATGCAGGAGAACCTTGATTGATAGTGTGCTAGAAGATGGAAGAACAGACAGTAAGCAGGGTAGGAATGGAAATCTTAGCAAGAAATACGCTGTACCACCTTACTGTAGTAGTGACAGCGTCAGTGTCAGCTGAAGAAGACCTGAAGAGGATGCAGATGGAGGAAGCTGATTTACAACCAGTGCTAGAGTGGCTGCTGTGGAGAACAGTGCGTCCATCTTGGGAAGAGGTTTCCAGGTTCAGCTCTGTGACTAAGAGCTACTGTAGTCAATGGAACCTTCTTCATTTGGACAGTGGACTACTGGAGCATCAGTGGGAGATGCCCAATGGCCTCAGCAAGTATTGGCAACTGGTGGCTCCAAAGAAAATGAGGTCTGAGGCCTTAAAAACAGTCCCATAACCTTATCACTAGAAGTGAAGAAAACTCTAAATCGGCTGTGACAGAGGTTCTACTGGATTGGCATGTGGCAGGATGTTGACAAGTGGTGTCGTGCCTGTGATGTATGCTGTGCCAAGAACGGTCCCAAGAAACATGGTTGTGCCCCTCTTCAGCCATACCAAATGGATGCACCAATGAAAAGGGTCGCGGTGGACATTGCTTGACCTCTGCCACTCACTGAAAGAGGAAACCGGTACACAGTATACTCTTATGTGTCGCCATGGACTACTTTACAAAGTGACCAGAAGCCTATGCCATCCTCAACCAAGAGGCTGTGACTGTTGCTCAGGTGTTGGTTGACCAGTTTTTCTGTCCTTTTGGGATGCCACAAGAGCTACATTCAGACGAGGATAGAAACTTCGAGTCTGCTGTTCCGTAAGTGCTGCAAGTACTGAGGATCAAGAAGACCAGAACAACCCCACTAAGGCCACAGTCAGATGGGATGGTGGAGGAATTCAATTGTTCCCTGGGACAAGAACTGACCAAGTACTGTGTAGGGGGACAGAGGGAATGGGTCCAGAAATTACATGCGTTGATGATGGCATATCGGTCTGCATCCCACGAGTCTACTGTCTACTGTACATCCCTGCAAAACTTATGTTGGGCCAAAAATTACGACTGCCAGTTGACCTGTTAATAGGAAGACCACCTGGTGAAGTGCTGCCTACTGACACCTTCAGCTATGCAAAGCATCTTCAGGAACAGCCGGCTGAGGTACATCATGTGTGAGGAGCCCTTAAGTTTTCAGAAGTGATGAAGCACAAGTATGATGCCAAGGCAAGTGAGATGAGCTTAAAGTATGATGGCAAAGTGGCTATACAATCCTCAGCGGAAGAAGGGAGTCACTGAAGCTGCAGAGCCCGTGGGATGGGCCCTACACTGTGATAGACTGCCTGTCAGATATAATGTACCAGATTTGGGGAGACAGGAAATCTCACCCAAAGGTGGTACACGTTAATCATCTGTGGCAGTACCATAGGCCAGAACAGTACAGCTAGGACGTCTCCAAGGCATCGTGTTCACCCCCAGCCGATGATGTTGAGAAGGACCAAGAAGCTGAAGTACAAGAGTATTATGACAGTTTCCCGAGGGAAGAAGTGAATGAGGAAGAGGACCAAGACCTTCCAGGAGGAGAGGACTGTATGGAGGATCTAGGAGTTAGAAAAACACTCTTTCAAGTGTTGTGACATTTCTTTTGGCCTGGGATACGATATCATGTCTCCCACTATTGCCTTACCTGCCACATCTGCCAGCTAGTAGGAAAAAGCAACAAGCAGATCCCTGCTGCACCTTTAGTGTCTTTGCCAGTGTTCGAGGCACTCTTTACTAGAGTCCTCGCCAACACTGTTGGACCTCTACCGAAAACCTAGTCAGGTCACCAGTATATCCTAACGTGATTGACATGCTCACTCAATATGTTGAGGCCACCCCTCTTAGACACCCCAAACAGTGATATGAGATGCTAATTTTTTCCACTCGTTTTGGTCTCCAAAAGGAAGTACAGACAGACCAAGGTAGCAACTTCACTTCCAAGCTATTCAAACAGTCTCTAGAAGAATTAGTATCTCCCAAACTGCTTCAGCCACATATAACCCCAAAGTCAAAGAGCCCTAGAGATATCACCAAACTCTTAAAGCAATGTTGTGAAAGCTGTCAGTGCAGGAAAAAGTCTGGGATCAATGTTTACCATTCTTGTTGTTCTCAATGAGAGAGACACCGAGTGATTCTCTGGGCTACTCCCCCTTTGAATTATTTTTGGTCATGAGATGAGGGGTCCCCCTTAAGTTAGTGAAAAAACAGTGGATCCAGGAAGACCCTCAAGTTAATCTCCTTACATATGTTTCCAAGTCCAAGGAAAGACTGTTGAGATGTTGGAAGCTAGCGCAAGAAAACCTGGAGTCCTCTTGTACCTGAATGAAGAAGTGGTATGACCGCTCTCACAAAACTGTAAGCTGTCAGATCCAGCCAGGAGTTAAAGTATTGCTCTCATTGCCTGTACCAGGTCATCCATTGCAAGTGAGTTTCTCGGGCCCTTATCAAGTGGAAAGGAGAAATGGAGAGGTTAACTATGTCATTCCGACCCCAGATCGGAGAAAGCCCCGCAGGTTGTGCCAAGTCAACATACTAAAGGAATACCACGGTCTTCTCCGGTTGTCCTCGTCCCTAAGCCCAGTGGGTCACCTGGGCTACACATAGAGTACAGGAAGGTGAATGCCCTCACAAAAGCAGACACCTACCCCTTTTCTCATATTGACGACTGCATGGATGCCATAGGTAACACACAGTTCATCTCTAAGATTAACAAAATGAAAGGTTATTGGCAAGTCCCTCTCTCCCCTAGGGCACAAGAAATCTCGGCTTCTGTTGTCGGAGGTAGGACAGAGAACATGACTTCAGAAAAGGACTTCCATGGGAGATGTTGTATGCTGGTGACTTTGTGCTGACTGCGGAGACTGAGATGGAGGCGGAGGAAAAATTTAGGAATTGGAGAGACAGAATGGGGTACAAGGGTTTGACAGAAAATGTGGATAAAACAGAAGTGTGATATCTATGGCTGGTAGTGGTACTATCAAAGCAGAGGGAATGTGGCCCTGTGCAGTTTGCCACATGGTTGTGGGAAGCAACTCCATCTTTTGCAGTGTTTGTGATAAGTGGGTGCATAAGAGATGTAGTGGTAATAGAGGTAAGGGCTCAAGACTGACCCTTGATGTGTGCCAACATTCACAGATAACACACAACTCAAAACTCTGTTTACTCACACCTGGGTGCAAGCACCCTCATACACTGCCACTGCCACTCTTAACTGGCCATTCATTGATCACAGGCTGTCTCACTGCTCATTTTACCACCTCCCTAGGAACTCTATCAAAGGCCTCTTCTCATCAACAAAAACAAAGTACAGCACAGTACAGCTCCTTCTCATCACCATCATTTGGACCTCCTTTCCCACCCTATGGCAGGGTGAGGTATAGCACATCCAGACAGCCAAAGTTTGCCCATTCACTCATCATTCAAGCCCCCAGAATCCTGGCTCTACCTGATAATGCCAAAAACTTTTACTACATTCTGTAGCTTCACATAAACATACCCAACAGAGTCAATCCGGATTCTGTCACGTTTCAAAGGGATGCCAAATCCCTGTTCGTGCACTTCTCACCAATTTCATCCAGCCAGCTCAATCTCTCGTCAGTCCCCTAGCCTCACCGACTTCCATACCTCTCTTCCTCACACACTCAGTCATCATATCCCCCAACCTTTTCCTTGGCCTACCTCGCCTCCTCCCGCCTTCAAATTCGTTCAGATATACAGTAATCCCTGTAATAACCGGACGCCCAATTCCCAGACACCCCAATTTCCGGACATTTTGGGCCCGGGCCTTCGGAACCCCAAAGTGGCAAAAAAAAAAAAAAAAAAAAAAAAAAAAAAAATCCATTTTCTTCAACCATACTCTGAACTTGGTGCACAGCACCGAACAGCTGTTTTCGCTTATAATAGGGCGGCCCCCTGCTTCCTCCCCTCCCCAGTTACCGCTTAACTACCATCCTGACTAGACGCTCATTGCAATGGCTGCTGCACGTGCTCGTGTTGTGAATAAACAGTGAATAAACTGCAATACCTCGCCACTAGACCACATGGGAATTTACAGTGTTGTGCAGTGTTAGGAAATTAGAATTCAGAGTGCAAAGGATTAACCCGTGGACTGCGAGCCACAGCTCAGGCTGCGCTGGCAATGCATTACAGTTCACTCAACCCTTGGCTATCACTCCCAATTGGTCCTGCTATGGCTGTGCTATAGCCGAAACCGTGATAGCCAAATTGAAGAACTTATGGAAATAATTCTAATTGGTGCCATGACCTCAATCTTTACCCCTAAGATACCCATTTTGTACCACATATTAACATACAATAGTCCAAAAATGAGCATGTTTTATGATGTGATCATGATTCTTATAAATACCCCTCACAGTTGATTCACTGATGTTATATTTCTTCCCCACACTTCGCTTGGTCTCTCCATTGTCTATAAGTTTCACATTTCCAGTTTATCTGCATAACTTAGGTTCTTCCTTTTCTTTATTTCCCTGCCAGGTGTCGCAGCATTATGTTGGGTGATGGTAGTGGGACAGGGAGGGGGTACGTTGGCCATGGTCATATCATAAAAAAGGTTATTGTTCTCGCTGTCACTGTTCACGGTCTGAGGGTGCGCACTTGAATGGTTTAGCGGGCAGGAGCCTCAGTTGGGCGGCCAATCAGCACTTGGCTGGCGTTGATGTCACACGACCTATCACGGAGTGAAGCTTTTGTTGGCTGGGCGGAGCACCGGAGCCCGGCCTTCTTGAAAATTTCAAGCATTTCCGGTGCGCGATAGCGGTCATTTAGTGCGTGATAAAGGTATTTGGGTAGTTTTTTATATAGGCGTGATAGCGTGATACGCTATAGCGGAACCCGTGATAGCCGAGGGTTGAGTGTAAACAACTTGACCCCTACATAAACTTACACATGGCGCTACGCAAAGACGGAGAGAGAGAGATTTTTTTCTTTTCACCAGATGATGCCCTGGATGTTTATCTTCAAGTTTATAATAAACAAAAACAAAAAATTCTTTTTTTTTTTTTCTTTTTTTTTCACTACTCCCGTACATAAAGTTACGCATGGCCCTACACAAAGACAGAGAGAGATTTTTTTTCTTTTCACCAGATGATACCCTGGATGTTTATCTTCAAGTTCATAATAAACAAAACTAAAGAAAAAAAAAAAATCCTTTGTTTTTTGCACACCATGGGGTGGGATAAAAAAAGGTTATCGTGCAATCCACAGGTTAAGTGCAGAGTGGAAACTCGCGTGTTGTAATTGGCATGGCGCAAGTAAGAACAGAATGTGCAATGTTAAACTGTTATAATTCACAGTGCAAAGGATTAAGTGCAGCACAACACTGGATAGAACATGCTTCAAGAGCATTTTCACCACTGCCAGAGCCTTAGAGGAGGCGGGTTAATCTTCCTAACAGCCATGGACATGTTGTAAGTACCCTGTACACTGCTAAATATTGTCCATACTCACTTCTAATTCCTTATTCTCTGGTTCCTTTTCATTTATTTCATGCTTTCTGTCCCTTATTTGTGTGAATAGGGTCTTAAATAGGTGCTATGCATGTCCGGTTGGGAGTTATGTAAGTGGCTTTCTGAGTTAGGCTAGGTTATGGTCCATATGTACCTGTCCAGGAGGCATTTTCCTAATTCCTGGACAAACCCAATTTCCAGACATGCCTTTGGCTCTATTACATCAGCTGTTGGGGGGATTACTGTACTTTCTTTCACCACTTCATTGTTATCCATTCTGTCCACATGACCATACTATCTCAGTCCAGTACACTCTCTTCGATTCTGGTGTCCACAGACTTCCTCACCCCGCATCTTTCATGAATCACATTATTTAGCATCCTGTCCACTCTCTGTATTTTACATACATTCCTCAGCAGTCCCATCTCCACTGCTCTCACTCTTGAGTTTTCATTTTCATGCCACACCATAATCTCACATACATATGTTAAAGTTGGCACTAATACGCCTTCATGTGAGCCTCGCACTGCGCAACACTCAAGCCTCTGTTTCTTATCAGGGCCTTAATAGCACCAACTACCTTCCTTCCTTGTGTCACTCTACTTTTCGCTTTTTTTTGCACATTTTCCTCTCTTTTCTATCATTATGCCCAGGTATTTGAACCTCATCAATTCCAGTCTCTCTCTATTCACTGTAACATCACACTGGAAGTTATCTTCTCTCTTGATAACCATCACTTTACTCCTTTCTACATTAGTCTACCAAGTTCTTGTCTGGTATTAGCTACTAGCACTGCATCATCAGTAGACAACAAATTTGAGATATTCCATTAATCACCATTTATTACCAATGCCACCCCTCTCTCCATTACTCGTGTTTTTACTTCTCTCATCACCCTATCCAGAGATATATTGAACAACCCTGGGGACATCACACAACCTTGTCACATGCCCACATTAATCGTGAACCATTCACACAAATGCCCATTTACCCTTACACATGCCTCACTACCATCACAGAAACTCTTGACAACACCTAACAGCTTACCATCTACACCGTACATGTGCAAAACCTTCCACAATCCTTCTCTGTCTACTTTGTCATATGCTTTATCCAGATCCATAAATGCCACAAACACCTTATACATGGATGGGGTAATAAAAGAGGTACAAGGTAGGGTAGTGGATGTTGGAGTGGCCCTGATGAGAGAGGATAGTGTTTGGAAACTCCCTGTACTGTTGTTTGCAGATGATACTGTGTTGCTGAGTGAAGACGAAGGGGAGCTGCAAGGCTTGGTGGATGAGTTTGGGAGAGTGTGTAAGAAATGGAATCTAAAGGTGAATGTAGGGAAGAGTAAAGTGATGGTCTTTGAGAGAGGTGAAGTCAGTGAATGTACAGCGAGGTTGGATGGTGAGGAATTGGAAAATGTGAGTACGTTTAAGTACTTGGGTAGTGTGATGAGTAAGGATGGAGGTTTGGAGGGTGAAGTGCTTGAAAGGGTACAGTAGGGAAGAAAGGTTGCTGGTTCTTTGAAAGCAGTGATAAAAAACAGGGAAGTGAGCATGGAAGTGAAAAAGTTACTACATGACAGTATTGTGATACCAACTCTAATGTACGGAAGTGAAGCTTGGACGTTGCTGGAAGGACACAAGTCAAGAGTGAGAGCAGTGGAAATGAGTTATTTAAGAGGAGCCTGTGGAGTCACATGGAGAGACAGGCTGACGAATGAGGATATAAAGGAGCGTTGTGGTGTTGATGTGGATGTGATAGGAAACATTATGAGGAACACACTGAGGTGGTTTGGTCATGTGGAGAAGATGGAGGGTGAAAGACTGACGAAGAGAGTGTATGTGAGTGAGATGGATAGGGGAAGAGGGAGGGGGAGGCCGAGGATGAGATGGAGGGATGGGGTGGAGAGGTATATGAGAGAGGGGGGTGTGAGTTGGGAGCAGGGCAGTGAGATGGCGGGGGACAGGGCGACTTGGAGGCGATTTGTTTGTGGCCACCCCAAACGGGATTGAGGCGTCTGGCAATAGATAGACCTTATAGACCATCTCGCAAGTTTCTCCACTATCTGTCTCACAGCAACTATTTGATCTATACATCCTCACCACTGCTCGTCACTCACTGATATCTTTCTTACTTTATAACAATTCTTCCGTATACCTTCCCTACAACACTCAATAAACTTATGCCATAATTATTCTTGAACTCACTTCGTTCACCTTTAGTTTTGTACAGGGGTACAATCACAGCCTTTTTCCACTCTGCTGGCACAATTTTGCTCATCCATGCCTTCTTACATATCTCCAACAAGCACTTCATTCCACTCTCTCCACGACACTTAATCAACTCTGCATACACCTCATCTACCCCAACTGCTTTCCCATTTTTTAGCCGCTTCACAGCATTCTTCACCTCTGTGAGAGTATGTTTCCTAGCACTGCCTTCCTTCTCTGCACACCCCCAAAACCAATCATGTTTACAGTCACTCAGCTCTCTCTTTTCCCATTCATCAGGCTTTCAAAATACTTATTCGATCTGGTCCTTACTTCATCCCCACAGATTAATAATCTACCACATACGTCCCTCGCACTTTCACATTTCTTTCAACTGTCACTTCTACAGTGCCATACATCTTTCCAAAATAACTTCCCATTTTCAGATTAAGCTGTATTCATTTTTCTTCCTAGATCATCATTTACCACCTCCTGTTTCCTCTTCACTAGTCTCTTTACATGCTTCTTGTTCACAATATACTGTATTCAGTTCTTATTTCAGTTGAACCCCTGTTCTGTAACCACTCTAGTCACTTCTCCCTCTTTTCTTCTACTGCTCTCTTAACCTCCTCTTCCCACCATCCCGTATCGTTTTTCTTTGTTGTTACTCTTGCTACACCACACACCACTTTAGCATTCCTAAGCAATCCCTATATGCATGCCACAGGCTGTCCACATCCATTTAATTCCAATTCACTGATTCCAACTCTTCTCCTACTTTGGTCTTGGATTCATCTGCCATTTCTTTGATCCTCAGCTTCTCAACTTTCAGTCTTTCTCCCGTACTGCTCCTCTCTCTCTTGGCCCACCTCATTCCTCTCAGCTTGATCTTGCATACCACAATCATATGATCTGACAGAACTCAACATCATCCTCTCACGGCCCTTGTATCAGCAACCTTTCCCAGCATCAACCTCTCTAAGAGCACGTAATCAATCAGGCTCCTTTCAACATGATCCCCATTCCGTCTACTGTATACTGTGTATATTTATGTGCGCGTGTCTTTGTTTGAAATATGGGTTACAAATGCACGACCTCCTTTCCTGACACACAACCTTCAGTCAATTCCCATTATAATTTTCTCCTGGTACTCCATTACAACCCATTATGTCATCCTCAGGACTAGTGCCTACTCTTCCATTTATATCACCCATTACAGTCGCTTTATAAGTACTAGGCATTTCTCCCACCACTTCATCCAACTCATCCCAAAACCTGTTTTTCTGTGTCTCACTCCTGTCATCACACAGTGCATACGCTACAATCACTGCCACTCACCATCTCAGACTTGAACTTGACATACGGTACAAACATCTCAAGCTGACAAATCTGTAATCTCCCACTCCACTCTGCCGCACTTCACTGATCAACAAAGCAACTTCTTCCTTGCATCTTCCTCGCCCATTCATGCCTGATCTTACACATTTCACACTCTCCTACTCCTCCACTTCACACCCTTTCTTCTTTGTTTCACACGATGTCATTACAGCTCCCCTTATTCACACTTCTCACATTCCACATGGCCATGTGGGCAAGTATTGGGCCCTCCGAGGCTCTCCGATATGTCTGCCATGATTTAGTGATATTAGGAGAATCTAGGGAACACTTAAACCCATCCAAAACCTCAGATACATAGTTACCACCCAGTGTAGTAAATGGTTTCCTGGGTACAGGAGGTGATAGAATGACTGTTTTTGTATATACTGTTGGTGGTTGAGGAGAAAGTTTGGCAATAATTCCGAACCTCAGTTTTTAAAATCCAAGAAAGGTATGATAGCTGTGAATAAATGTGTCAGTTTTTTGTAAGAGTTCAGTCAGCTGAGAAAATATGAAAGCTTTGCTGGACTGTGTTTGTTTTCCCGGCAGTAGCTAATCTTTACAAACTCCACTCTCAGAAACACATTAAAATTGGGGAGGTTTTACATCAGTAGACAATTTACAAAAGACTTTTTTAAAAATACATATATGAGGCATCATCAAAGAAATATACCAATTATGATTTATTTACAAATTGGGTATCTAAAACTTACTTGGCTCTGGCTCATACACTCTGCAGTGGGTTGATATGGGACTGATTGTTAGCACTTTTACTTTCCAATGCAAAATGCAGAGAAAATCTGGTTGAGGACATCTTCCGTTGTGATGTGACCAGTGACGTGGCCGAGACTGTTGGCTGCACGCTGGAGATGATGGGCAGCTTCCAAGATTGTTTCCTCGTTCTGTAGTAAGCTAACTGTACCCTCCATTGACCCATTAGTTATATTTCTATCATTCACATGTACACTGAATTTACTAGATGCTATCGGATCATGAGGATTCCAGTTTGCCTTTACATCATTTTTTGAACATTGTACTTGCTTTTCTGAGTCACCAGAACTGAAGAGCATCTCATCCGGATATAATATATTTTGTAAAGCATTTAAACAAGCTGATATATGTGTTCTATGTCTAGCTGCTGTCAAAGTTGGGTTTTCTGCCATTTCCACATTACAAAGTGAAGCACAGTGTCCCTGTAACATCTGTAGAGACAAATCAAACCCTTCTAGTGTCTTCAGTGACATCAACACAGTAGACTCTCCAACAGCACTGATTAGTAAATCTTTGTCACAGTTATTAGTCACAACATCAATCTTATTTACTAAAGTTACATAGGAGTTATTGTTAATCCACTGTGGTCTGCTTGCTAAACCATCACCCTCAGTTCCCTTACATTCAGTTTCTATATCCAAAATTCCCAAGTTGGTCAAGTGTGTTTGGAGAAAACAATCCCATTTGAAGCCTTGTAATTTTACTGCCTGCAGAACCTCACTTGCCTCCAGCACCACAACCACAACATCTGCCTGGTGAGCCCTGGCCAGTGCCCGTCTGACCCCCTCTTTTTCTACCACATCACCTGTTGTCCTTAGTCCAGCCGTGTCACTCACCACCACAGGATAACCTCCAAGGTCCACTACAGTTTCCACAATATCTCGTGTTGTACCTGTAAAGCCAGAGAGTGTCTCAGATGTGTATACAGTATTCTGTCTTGGCAAATTTAATCCATTCATATCAATCAACTGTCAAGTCTTTTACTTAACACCTATACCTCGTCTTCTCACGCATTCATTTATGTATCACACCATTTTCTTGCCCTTCCACAATTCTTTCCTTTAAATTCATAACATATACTGTACAGTGTTTATATCTTCTTCATCATCCTAGTCACAATCATCCCCTGCATGTCTAAGCAAATAATCTACCTCATGAGACGGAGAATTTATTAGCTGACGTCATTCAAGAATCTCCATATTTTCTGCTTGATATTTTTTACCCAAATGAATTTAAGCTGCCCACATACTAGCTATGTTCTTTATGAGTCCCAATGCTGCTATGCTTATTTTGGATTTTTCATGCTCAGGTCACACAAGTCTTTAATTCATTCTTAATGTGGTTTCTAGCAATAATGCAAGTTTGTCAAGTCTGTCCAGAGGAATTATGCCTGAAGACTGGATATCAAACAGCTGTGTACATAAGACTGAAAATTTATATTAATTATGGCATCTGAGAGCAGTACAGTAATGGGAGAAGAATTTGTGGATACTCTGGTCATCATCATCGTCAGTGTCATTGTCACAGTTGTTGTCATCCAGACCTCCTTTCCCACCACAAAGTGGGGTGAGGTAGGTCTAAAGAACTAGAAAAAAACTGACAGAATAAGATACAAACAATTGTTTCCCCAACTGAATATGCCACACTCCCACTCACTCATCACTGAAGCCCCTGGAAACTTGGCTCCACCTGACAGGTAAAAGAAATATTCCACATGTAGCTTCACATTTACCTGTCTGACATAGTCAATCGGATAACTGTCAAGTTAAAAAGGGGTGATAAACCCTGGTCATATATTCCTCCACATAAAATACATCCGGTCAGCTCAATCACTAGTCAGTTCCCTAGCCTTGTTAGCTTGTACACCTCTCTTTCTCACACACTCATTTACCATATGTATCCACCTTCTTCTGGTCCTACCATGTCTCCTCTCATCATCAAATATGCTCACAAATACTCTTTTCATCACTCTATTCACACACATTCTCTCCACATGCCCATACCATCTAGGCACGCTCTCTTCAATTCTGGTGCCACGACTTCCTAACTCTGCAAATTTCACGGATCATGTTACTGTATTCCTTATCTTATCCATTCTCCAAACTCCATACACATTCCTCAACAGTCCCACCTCCACTGCTCTTGCTCTTGATTTTACATTTTCATCATCATCATCATCATCATCTAATCCTGTATTGCCCCATGAGAAGCATAGAAGCCCGGGGCTAGGCAAGCTGGTCCTGACATTTAAGATGAGAGTGACCAGCCTCCCTCATCCCTGAGTGGCATTAGGTGAGTAATAAACCCCAACCACCCCCTGCTTATAAATCTTCACAGGTTCAATACAATTGGAGCACCTTAATTACCCACTAAACTACCAGGCACCATAATTTGGTTATATGGTTAATGCCCAGCATAGTGAATGGTTTTCCTGGTGTACAGGAAACCATTTGGCTTGTCACTCAGTGTAGTCACCCGTATACAGAAGGAAGGGAAAAGAATGAAGGAATGAAAGACAAAAGAGGAGGGAAGGAAGGGAGGAAAGGGCAGTTACCTGAGAGCGGCATTACACTGAGTGAGTGGATGGTGAGTGCCTCCACCTCACACCATATTCTCACACTCATATGTTAGAGTAGGCACTAAAACTCCTTCATACAAGTCTCTCACAGCCACCACACTAGGACCTCTGTTTCTCATTGTAATGAAGTGCATGAAAGCCCGCACTGCTTAGAGGCAATGTGGGGATCCTCTCATTGGCTCAGATGTAACGTGCGCGTATGAGGTGTGAGGGCCTGCGTTCAAATCCCAGCCAGACCAGTAATTAATTTGTTAAGTTTCAGTTGGGGCCTTTACATTGGTTGGCAGCGGTGTGGGATGTGAATCAAGCGGGGCTTAGGGGGCCATGATGTTGAAAGTATCTTAAACCTTACATTCCGGGAGTGGGCTGTCTGTGAGGTTCACAGGCTCCCCCTAATGGTGGCCTCCAGAGTGCTACGCTACCACGTGTGTTCGAAACTGACCAAATTAATCACCAAAGGGAGAAATTTTATAATAATTTTATTAATCTCCAAGCTAGACCTCATCAGATCATATAGCCCTGCTAGGGTTACAGGAGAGAGCTACCCCTCCCAGCATAGCAGCCACCGGGCGGGGCGCGAACTTGCAACCTCACGATCACGAGCCCGACACCCTACCATCGAGCTACCGCGCTCCATCCAAGGGGAGAAAACAGTGGTGTAATGGGGTGTTTAATAGCCCGCATTGCTTAGAGGCAATGTGGGGATCCTCTCTTTGACTCAGTGATAACGTGAGCGCGTATGAGGCGCGAGGGCCTGAGTTCAAATCCCGGCCAGACCAGTGATTAATCTGTTAAGTTTCAGATGGGGCCTTTACATTATCATGGCCATCATAGCACCAGCCACTTTCCTTCCATGTAGCACTGTACTTTCCATTTGTTTTGCAATATTACCTCTTTTCTATCACTGCACCCAAGTACTTAAACTCTCTCACCACTTAAAGTCTCTCTCATTTCATCAAAACATCATCTCACGGATAAGAGACTGAATAGAGAAGCTGCCAGAGATTGAGCAGTGTGGACAGCTGCCATTAGGTGACCAACCCCAACACATGGAAGCATGTTGGAGGCTTTTAAACAATACAAATAATACCATCATGCTGGGAATCACCTCTCTCAAAAACTCTGTCTCACTGCAAATATTTGATCCATACATCCTTCACCACTCCTAAAGCCACCCTGTTCATACTTACAAGGTATTCTGATACAGTATATCTCTTACTTTCTCTATGATAATTCTTCCATATATCCTTCCTACTGAACATAAACCTTAGAAGAAGATGCTTGCAGCCAGAGGGAAGACTGGCAGTGTCCAATTTAACTCCTACACTATAAAGATATCGATATTATTACTGCCAACCCCATATGAATATACTGTACTGTATTAACCTTAGAGACTTTTCAAACAAGTGGAATTTTGTAAAAACCTTTAATAATACCTACAATATGCAAGTATTTCTGAAAATAAATACAACTGTCTGGTGGTAGTGTTATAAAAAAAATAAAAAAAAATGTCAGTGAAGGGTTAGATGCTTATTACATAGGGAAAATAATGGGACTGGAAAAAGTTTGTTGAAATTAGTGAGATGAACCTGGAACTGGTGAAACAATGGCAGCTGGGCGCTGGACAAGGGTGTTGAGGAAGCTACTCTTTCCTACATTTGGCCTGCCCAGAATGGCCAACTGCAGACCTGAACGAAGTCGCTCTCCCCGCCGCCCATCAGCCAAGTGATGTTCAATTGCAGTCACCAGTTCTTTTATCTTACTCTCCACGTCTGCCACTACACCTGCCTGATACAATATTATGACAGGGAATCCTCCTTACAGGTCAAAGATGTACTCCAAAACATCACAACTGTTTAAATACAACTGGAATGGGGAAAACTTGGCAATCCAGTTTTACACACAACAGTGGAACTTTTTCAAAAATTTATTGTGGACTTAATAAGGAAAAAAAAAGCAACCCACAGTGGGGGTTTACTGAACAAAACAATCATCATCATCCTAGACTTACTATGGTAATACAGTATTGTACAGTCACCATTAAAAATCCTCTCATCATCTCCAACTTTTCTCTTTATAGATCTAGAAAACATGTGTGGGTAATGAGAAGCAGGCAGCACTAATACATATTTTGGCCAGTCGTTTGGTGAGGATTCAGAAGACTATAAAGTTCATGGAGAAAAAAAAAATAAGGAAGCATAAGAGACAGGACTTTGGACACTGACTGTACACTGGATAGAAAGTATCCACACATGGGAAAAATAAAGCAGAAATAAAGAGACCTTTCAAATGAGTACCCAGCCAAACAGAAAAACACACACACACACACACACACACACACACAAGATGGAAGAGGGGAAATGTGGTACCAATTTATAGGGGAGGAAACAGGGAAGAACCCCTGAATTACAGGCCAGTGTCTCTAACCAGCATGGTTGCAAAATTGTGTGAGAGAATCCTGAAAGACAGATGGATAAAATATCTGGAAGAGATATTTTGGCTGAATGTCAGTTTGGATTCAGAAGTGGAAGGTCATGTGTTTCTAACTTGTTGAGCTTTTACTCAAGAGCGATTGACGTGGTACAGGAGAGAGATGGTTGGGTGGATTGTGTGTACTTAGACTTAAAGAAGGCCTTTGACAAGGTACCTCATAAGAGACTAATGTGGAAACTAGAATATATAGGAGGACTGAAGGGGAAACTTCTGGAATGGATGAGAGACTTTTTGAGAGACAGACAAATGAGGACAGTAATAAAGGATAGGATGTCTGGATGGAGGGAAGTAACAAGTGGAGTCCCTCAAGGCTCGGTGTTGGCACCAGTAATGTTCCTGATTTACATAAATGATATGGTAGATGGAGTGAACAGTTATGCAAGTCTGTTTGCTGATGATGTAAAGATCTTGAGGAAGGTAGAGGTTGAGGAGGATTGTAAAATACTGCAGGAGGATTTGGATAGGATACATGATTGGAGCCAGACGTGGGAAATGAAATTTAATGTAAAGAAATGTAAAATATTGGAAATGGGTAAAAGTACCAGGAGGCCATCACTGAATTATTTGTTGGGTAATGAATTAATTACAAAAAGGAGAGAAGAGAAAGATTTGGGAGTGCTGGTCCAAGATAGTTTGTCACCAGAAAAGCACATTAACAAGATAGTTGGAGAGACTCATAAACTCTTGACTAACATAAGAGTAGCACTTCATTATATGGATGAGAAGATGATGAAAAAATTGATAGTGGCCATGATCCGCCCCAGGTTAGAATATGCAGCGGTAGTGTGGTCCCCACACAAAAAGAAAGATATAAACAAGATTGAGAGAATACAAAGAACAGCAACCAAGATGGTCCCCAGTCTGGCAGACCTGTCATACAGAGAGAGGCTGGAAAAGCTGGATTTGCCTTCCTTAGAGGAAAGGAGAAAGAGGGGAGACGTGATTGCAGTGTTCCGGACCATGGTGGGAGTAGATAAAATTGACAAAGAAGATCTGTTTGTATGGGATAAGAGAGCAACAAAAGGACACGGAATGAAATTGAAAAAGTCAAGCTGCTTGAAGGATATCAAGAAATATAGCTTTCCTTACAGATGCATAGACTTATGGAATAGCCTGGGCAAAGAGATCGTCCAGTCTAAAAACTTAAATGAGTTTAAAGCTAAATTTGACCTATTGAGAAACAGCGACAGAAACCCACGAGCATAGTACATTCCATGTATATCACAATTAGGTATATTAGGTAAATATTTAAATATTTGGAACAACTTAGACAAAGAGGTGGTGCATGAGAAAAACATTCATGTGTGTAAAGGTAGACTTGATAAATGTGGATATGGAGACAGGACAACACGAGCATTGCTCAATTCCTGTATACTACAAATAGGTAAATACAAATAGGTAAATACACACACACACACACACACACACACACACACACACACAAACTCTTAATGCTCTCACCTCAATATTATCATCCTCACTGAAGTCAATATACGCCTCGAGTGCAGCACGACAGTGCAGGAGAGTTGTGCGCCAACCCCCATACAGCTGTCCCAGGGCTCCCTTCATCTGCCGCAGGGCCTGTTTACGTTGGGCCTCTGTTTCTGCATGGATTAGGTCACCCAAGCCTTCCACTGCTGTTAGGTCCAACTTGCCATGATGGAAAGCTCGACGGGTGAAGTCACCTGGGAGTTTCTATAGTCAGGGACAAAATTTCACCTACTATTTCACTGGTTTTACCTCACACCTATTGCCACAGTGAATTACAAAAATTGTCTGTTAAAGTTACACTGCTGCCTATGAATATGTTTTACTAGTTTTCTCCAATTTAGAGTATGAACTGTATGGAACACCATAATGGAAAATGTTGTGATATTTTAGAACATATCCCTGACTTATAACACACTTCCCTCTCCACTGTGGCAATGGAAGGTGTTACATGAAATACTTTAAGTGATGTAAATAATATTCATCATCATCACCATCATCTTCTGGACCTCCTTTCCCACTCAATGGCAGGGTGAGGAAGGGAAAAAAAAAATGCAAGGATACACCTATTTTGAGGAGGCATGAGCACTGAAAGGCATGACACAATTCTGGCTGGGGAGTGTCAGTGAATTTTTGCTTGCAACGATACTGTACCGTGCTAGCAGCTGAATATCCAGTCAGGTTATTTCACTGACAACACAGCGACGATAACTACCACTTCCTCCTGTATAGGCAGTCCTCAATATAAGTAGCCTGTCATGACATCCTTTTTTTTTTTCCTTTTATGTACACAAGCATAGGCTATAACAGAATATTGCCTATTAAAGTTTTACTGCTATCTACAAAGTTGATTTGCCAGATTCCCCTCAAAATTATAGAACCAGCTATATGGAAGAACTTGTAATACATTATTTACTTTAAGAACATATCCCTGACATAATGAACAGAACTGCCTGAACATACAATTATGGCACAGCTACAGAGGTCAGTAAATAATGAAGATACATACCTGACTGACATGGTGAGTATCCCAACAAGGCACTGAGATCTGATACGACTGCAGCAATTACCAACATTTCATGTACAGTATGTTTAACTAGGATTCGCAACTATATCTACCTATCTATCTATAGCCACACATAATAATCCCAAAGGGAATGACCACATATGAATCACCTCCAGGTCACCCTGTTTTTATGTCATCAAGCTGCCTCCCCTCCAAATCACACCACCCTCATTCATATACCTCTCCAGCAAATAGTGTATGTACTGTATCTGACTATACAGGTTTGCATCCAAGCAGGATACTGAGCACCAACAACACAGCAGCAATGACTGCCACTCCTCATGTACAATATGTGCAAGTAAGATATTCACAACTGGAGACATCAGTTTAAATGGTGCAAATACCATACCTCGTTGGGTCGGTGTGTATCCGCAGCAGTTACTGAGCACTGACCACACAGCAGTCATGACCACCACTTCCCCATGAACGTATAACTAATATATTCTGAGAAGTGATAAGTATCCAGGGTTGGGCAGAACTGAACCTTTGCTCAAGAAAGTACTGTACCTGGTTGTGCAGGAGAGTATCCAGGGAGGGTACTAAGTGCTGACAACACCGCAGCAATAACCGCCACTCCCCCATGTATGTGTAATTCACAGCTGTCCTCCCCAGTGAAGCTGTGAGGTCCCGGAAACCACAGTACCAGCCCACGGTCCAGAGCCTCACCTGTATACATGTGTGGATTGTACTCAAGGTAGCTAATGGTAATGAAGAGGAACACTTTCATGCAGTTGTTCAGATATAACCAGGTGGATCTACTGCCCAGTTATACAAACATCCCTCAACTCCCTCCCTGTGCTCCAAAAGGAGGATAGGGTATCAACCTAACTTCACCTTCTAGCCCATTGGGTTAATGTCTAGATGAGCCTGGGGCCACAGCATCATACTCAAGGTACTGCTCAGTAATCTTGAAGCTAATAGATGTTATAGGTAATCCCTTAAAAAAAAAAAAAAAAAAAAAAAAAAAAAGCTTGAAGGGTTAAAAAGGTAACAGTCAGTTCCACACTACTCCCTTATGAGATGCAGGAGACTAAGCTCTCAAATGTACAACAATTAAAGAAATGTAACATAGTGATATTAGAGTAGACTGCAAGAAAATGCTGATTTCATGTGTGTGGTGTCTCGGGGAGAGCATGGGGACTGTCAGGCTTGAAAGGACTGATCTTACTGGTGAGTCTCTCAAGTGTGTGGAAGAATTTTGTTATTTGGGAGACATGATATGTGCAGGAGGTGGGGCTGGAACTAGCTCTGTGGCTTGAGTGGGAAGTATTTGGAAGAAGTTCAGGGAGCTGTTGCCTCTCCTGACACAGAAAGCTCTGGAACTAGCTCTGTGGCTTGAGTGGGAAGTATTTGGAAGAAGTTCAGGGAGCTGTTGCCTCTCCTGACACAGAAAGCTCTCCCTCCATGCTAAGGGACCTTTGTATGCAGCATGTGTTTGGAGTGTAATGCTGTATGGTAGTGAGACCTGGGAAGGCAAGGAAGAGGAAATTCGCCGGCTCAAATGCACAGAAATTACAGCAATTCGGTGGATGTGCAGTGCGTCCTTGAGTGCGAGGCCTGGGGAGACTAGGTTTATGATGGAGGAGTTAAGAGGTAGGATGGGACTGGAGTGTATTGGTGCTGTGATAAGTAGAGGTAGATTGAGATGGCTGGGGCATATGGAGGGGATGGGTGATGATGATTGGGTGCAGAAAGTGAGAAGTGTTAACGTTAGGGATAGGGTTGTGAGAAGAAGACCGAAAAAGGCCTGGGACAAGGTCACTGAGTGTGACCTTAGGGACAGGGGCTGAATAGGGAAGCTGCCAGAAGTTGAGCAGCATGGACAGCTGCCATTAGATAACCAAGGCTGATGCATGCAAGCATGCTGGATCCTTTCAAAACAAAATCAATCAATCAAATCAATCAATTGCCGGACGCCATAATCCCGTAAGGGGTGGCCATTGACTTTGAGTTATTTGTTTTACAGGGAGGGGCACTAACCCTGCACCAACCCACTTGCTGACACGTAGGGAGAACGTATGGTTTGGTTATATGGTTACCACCCAAGCGTTGTAAATGGTTTCTTGGCTTACAGGAAACCATTTGGTTTGTCACTCAATGTAAAGCCACCTGTAAAAGAAAGAAAAGCAATAAGAAGAGACAGGAAAGATGGGAGAAATAGGAAGAGAGGAAGGCAGCCACAGAAAAAATAAATAAATAAATAAAGGCTGAGGAAGAAGTAGGCAGCACTACATCAAGTGAGTGGATGATGGTCGCCACCACCTACCAAACAAAACAATAATGAATTATAGAGTAAATTACTGTAATGCTCAGCATATAACTGGCTTATGCCACAAGTGGAATTATATAAGCCTTGTACTTTACAGGATGCAAAGAACCACACTAACTCCCCATTTCAGTCCAAGACTCAATCCTTCATGTACACCTTTGTCATCTCTCTCTCCTTACTAACTTCTTCATACATTTTTTACTAATATATATGTCCTCCTTTCATCAGAATGCCTTGCATCCATCCCAATTACTTTTTCTTTTTCCATTTTCTCCCAATTCTCTGTCCCCACAATCCACCAGTTGTTTTTCCTTACTATATGATACCTTTGAAACACCACACACACACACCTTTAGCACTCCTAGCCAAACACTCCTTGCATGGCTGCAGTAACCATTACAATTACACTTGCTCCCAGTTCAGTAAAATTACTCAATACTTTTTTTGTTCATATTCATCTGCTATTAATTTGTCTGTCAGCTTCTCCACTTTCTGTCTTTCATTTTCAGTATTTCTCCTACAAGTTATCCTTCACATTCCACTAAGTTTCACCTTGCATTCCACAATCATATGGTCAAGCAAACTTCCATACAGTCCTCTCACTGTCCATCATTCCGTAACATTGTTCTCTATACAAGAACATAAACAATTGTTTCACTATCAACAGCCTCTCCAGTCTCTCTATACCATGTTTATTTATGTGCTTCTCCTGTTTCAAGTATGAATTATTAATGTATAACATTCAGTCATGACATCTCCTGCAGTCAGTATCCACTAGTGATCTTCCCTGTCACCCAAAAATGCTCCATTGATAACTCTTTCATTACCTACCATCACAAACACACTACAACTGATTAGCAGGTATTTTATCACTCTTTCAAGTTGGTCCCAAAACCTGCCTTCTCTTCCTCACCTCTATCAATGCCAGGTGCTATGCAACAATCAGCTCAGCATTCACCATCTCATGCTTTAAATCTGATGTACATGCACTTTGTGTTGATACATTTATTCTTTCATTCCCTTCGGCCCTAATTCATTATTACCCAAGCAACTCACTCTTAACTCTCCCCACTTATTCTCATACCTGACCTTACATGGCTCGGCTTCCCGTTACCCATCTACTTCATGTTTGTACATGACGTTACAAACTTATTCTACAAATGATACATTAGATCACTGATATGATAAAACTAAAGTCCTCTCTGTCAGAGACTATCCTAATATAAGGGGCACACAAATCTATCCAGCAGCCTGTTTCAATACACAACACCCCTACCACACCAAAGAACATAAAACAACCACCACACAAACATTATCAAACCCTCTACAACAATATCTGACCTCTTGATATTCCACACTAGCAAAGAAAAAACACCTACATAATCAGTTCATAATCAATTCATATTCACAGCCACAACACCATACTACAAGCCTCCCCTCCTGACATCCACCCACTAGAGGTGTCCTTGAATACAGATGACTGACTTCACCTGGCTAGGCTTAGAGCAGGACATCACCCAGCCCTCCTCAACTACCAGCTTAGATTTGGGTTGGGCGGAATCACAGTTGACACGTGCCCAGCTTGTAGATTAGACCTACACAATACACTACACACATAATGGTGCACTGCACAGCACATGCCACACTAAGATGCAGGCACAACATCAATGGTGCAGGGAACCTATGGGACAACCCCATGGAGCACTTGCTTACCTGAGGTCAGTGAGTCTGCTTGATCAGACACACCGGGGTTGAGCAACAACAACAACCTGACCTTAGACAGCACACCTTCCCATTCACCCATTTCATGCTCACACCTGACCTTACAAAACACACCTTCCCATTCATCCACTTCATGCTCACACCTGACCTTACACAACACACCTTTCCATTCATCCACTTCATGCTCACACCTGACCTTACACAACACACTTTCCCATTCATCCACTTACGCTCACACCTGACCTTACACAACACACTTTCCCATTCATCCACTTCATGCTCACACCTGACCTTACACAACACACCTTCCCATTCATCCACTTCATGCTCACACCTGACCTTACATGGCACACCTTCCCATTCACCCACCTCATGCTCACACCTGACCTTACATAGCACACCTTCCCAACAACCCACCTCATAGTCACTTGACCTTACACTGCACATTTTCCTTTTTACCCACTTCAAGCTGTCTCATCACTGTCTCTCACAGTGCCATCATTCTACAGTATACATGACTTCCTTAACCCTGGCACTACCACAGGTGCACTGGGTTATTTTATTCCGATGAACACCAGATAATTTTGTTTACCTAAGATAAATCCTGGAAGTCTGAAGCTGTAAAACAAACTTGGGTAACCATACTGGTGTATTGTTCACAAAGAAATGTTATTTTGACTAACAACAGACTATTCACCTGAGAAAAAATAGTGGTCAAGCAGTTTAAAACTTTCACTACTACTCTATTACAGTCTTACTTACACATCATTATCACAATCATCATTACCATCATCTTGACTTTTTTTCCCCCCCTAACAATTGGGTGAGGTAACCTACAGAAAAGGAAGAAACTAATCTACAAACAACATGGAAAGAACTACCAACACCATGCCCTGTGATATAGGATGAAACCAACATAAAAGAATAAAGTGAATGTGCAATACCTGTTGTTGGATGGACGATGTGCCTGAGGGTGGCAACACGAGGGGATGGAATGGTGGATGGTTTTGTCATGTGGCTGAACACATCCCTCACCTGGCTGCCTGTCACCCGCACCACTGCCACACCACACTTGCCCTGACCTCAGGACATAGAGAAAGCACTGCTCCAGTACCCAAGACATTCAGAGTAAACAAAGTCCATAGGTAATGGCCAAGAAATAAGGAATCCATATTATAAACCTACTAAAGCCGGAGCATTTTATTCAGCTCACAGACTTACTGCTGCCAAACTGTTAACCCACTGCACCACCATGCATTCATTTGTTTCCATCCAAATTATGAAATGGTTCCCTGGCACCATATTTATAAACCATCCTAAGCTCACGTCATATACCTGATTTTTAAATACAGTACTGTATATGCATTTATCTTCACTAGTACACTACCAAGCTCTTTATAATTAGAATGCAAAAGCAAAACAAAATTACAACAAATGACATATGAAAATGTGATTATTGTAAGAACTGGCTGAAAATTTTTAAACACACAGCCTCTGGGTTACACAAATTACCTGAAGATAGAGCGAACACTGTTGAGGCGCTGCGTGTGGTAACTGGTCTGGTATGGTGATGACTATGCAGCCTCAGTCTCGTCATGCTCCTTGCTGTCACAACTATTGATTAATTTAGTTATTGCAGTACTGGTACCAGTAGCTAATCCTGGCAGATTAAAGGCCTGCAATGAAACTTTGGCAGGCAAATTTTCTGACTTACTGATGACATGGTAAAAAAAAAAAAAAAAAGCAATATAACAAGGATATATGGTATTGTAGCTACATTATATAACAAGGATATATGGTATTGTAGCTACATTATATAACATAATAATAATAACAATACAAAGGAAATTATACACTTCATATTCTACCTCCATCAACCGCTTCAAAAAATTACAAAAAAATGGAGACTTGCCTTCTCCTCTAATATAGTAAGTGTTAATAATACTCTCCTGCCACACAAATTACCTGAAAAGATGGAGAAGACCGTTGACGCACAGCGTGTGGTGAGCAGTATGGTGTGGTGGTGACACAGCAGCCTCAGCCTTATCATACCCCTTGCCATCATAACTACAGTTGGCTTATTTATATCTGACTCAACTGGGCCACACTGCAACTGCTTGAACACTAAGTTGTGGTTGCATGAAATGTGATAAGCCTTCCTTATGAGATAAGAATAAATCTCCTTGGTTACTAGTCAACTGACCTGAAAGGAGTTAGGGGTTATTGTCAGGCTAAAACATAAATATTGATTCAATCATCAATTAAGGTAGCTAATCCTGAAGAAATAACATCAAAGGTGACTGCTACCAACTACCGTAAGTGCTGTATGCAGCTAGTGGGAGTAGTCACTGTAGACCCAGGTTCCTCCAGGATGTGATCCCAGTAGACTGTGGGATAAAGTCACTTTTCTACAGTCCACCATCAAACTTTTGGGGGATAGGGAGGGAGTTGCAGAACATTTGTATAACTGGGCAGCAAAGCCACCCAGTTATATCTGTGCAATCACATGATGGTGTCTCTATAAAGCATCATATAGCTTGTAAAATAAAAATATAAAGAAAACATAATACTTCACATCCTATCATCACACAAATCAGAAAATGTCAAAAAATTCTGTAATCTTGTCTTCCCCTTTGTCCTCTAAGCTTTACCAAGAGACAAAATATGAAATTTAAACTAAATTTACATTGTCTGAAAATGAAACAAAAACTCTCAAAAACCTACATCTAAGCAAAATTCTTCCCTACAGAGTTAGGCTTTTGGATAAGTTTATTTTTTAAATTAGCTTAGGTCTAGATTACATTAAGGTGGTTAGTGTACACCTGGATGGCTCTTTCATATTTTCTGGGATTATTTTCATTGACTTCTAGTTAATGCTATTGTTTGTTAAGTTTATGGCCATGTCTCCTCCAGCCCACAAGAAGAATGGTCAAGCTTTCTTATCCTTAAATTTTGGGAGTTTAAGATTAAAGCACAAATGATGTATTAGGATCCTCCAATAATAATGTACCATAGTATTACAAGGAAGTTGTAACCGCATTACTGATCCAGTAGTTTATGATCAACAAGGATATACAGCAACAGCTTCTGTTGACTTTATGTTGGTTTTACATTTACCATACCTTGTGGATTACTTTTTTGTGCTCCTACCATACTCAGGAGGCTTAGTGATTCAAATAAAGGTTTTTAAGAATATAAAATAACCTCATCTAACATAATCAAAAGCAACTTTATCACAATAAGCTACTACACATCGCACTACAAGTATTGCCTACAATATACTTTGCTATGTGCGACAACAATGATGTCACACATTCCTCACCAAAACAACTCATACTCCTCATTAGGTATCTTAAAGATTAGAGTAGATGATGCTAGCTAAAAACGAAAAAAAAAAAGAAAAATAAAAAGTAAAAAGCTTTCCACAGATAAGTATGGCATCTTGAATTAGAAAACCACAAAATGTGACTCCACATTGTTTTCAATTTCAGATAATGGTTATTTTGACGTGTTTTCTTAACTAGCCTACTCTTGCCTAACTATATTCATCAAAGTGATCTAACCCAGGAAAGCTAACTTAGCCAACTAAACTTATCATTAAAATATGAGGACAACCATGCAGTATTTCCCAATTCCCAACTTGAATGGGTTTTTCACAAGACTATTTATTTCTGTATTTTAGCATTACATAGCAGGCTTTTTTTTAATGTTTGTTTTGAAAAAGTTCATACATAGGGAATTTCATTATTATACTTTATACAGTGCAACTTAAATTTTACGGAATATCAAGTGTTCTGTTTTATTCGTCAAGCTTAATTTACTAACTGATGTGATTTATGTATGAATGTCTCCTGTCCGATGAACATAAATATCTGCTTTATGATCACACTTACCTTTGCCATCGCATGGTCATGTGATTACTACTGAATGCACCATTAGTACGGTACTGAATGCTCTTAATACACAATACAATCTATCTATCTACCATATAGCCAGATACCTTAACTCCACAAGGGATGGTCACAAACAAACTGCCTCCATGTCACCATCCCCTGCCATTTTGATGCCCTCCCCCAAACTTATCCTTCACTTTCTCATATACAGTACCTCTCTACTCCATCCCTCCATCTCACCCTCAGTCTCCCCCTCCCTCTCCTCCCCTCCATCTCACTCATACTCTCCATCCTCTCTTCATAGGCTTCTCAGCCTCTGCCCACAGCCCAGAGTACCTGTACAGCACATACCTACACCTCCATGTATGTTAGGTTTCATCGCCCCTCTACTTCAGTTTCCACTGCCATTTATGGTTTTCAAACTGTGTACATTCAAGTCTGTTTGATGCACTGATGTGTCCAGCAGGTGGGTTCAACTGTAAACTAACTGCCACAGGCATTCAGGCAGGTTTCTTTAATATTGCAAGTTATGTATATTTTGCTTGTTCTCTTCAACTTTTTTTTTTTTTTTTGTCAAAAATCAAATGTTAATCATCATTGATGTATCCAGTACTAAAATTATTTTCCTTAAGAATGTGGGTTTGTTAGGAAACCGGTTGAAGTGCTGCATAACTGTCCTCATGTACAGTATCAGCAACCAATCTAATCCAACCACTTTGTCTAACTAAGAAGCATGATTATCCAGAACTACAAAAATACCCCATTTCTGTAAAATAACCAAGAATTAGACCTTGAACCATCACAGTACTGGTGAGACTGCGAAACACATATCACCTGCAAAAGATAAAGTGCCATGATGATTGACAACACTAGTACTAGCACTGACGAACCTATGCTATGAAGAGAAGCTCAGACAATCAGACCCAACTCTTGTCTATCGAAGACACCATGGTGACATGATCAAAACATATAGCTAACTCACAAAATATAAAACCAGGAGGCATCTCTAGAGATGCCAAAACTAACACACCAAATCATCAGTCTGACAGAACATCTATCTATCTGTCTATTGCCAGATGCCTTAATCCCATATGGGGTGGCCACAAACAAATCACCTCCACGTTGTCCTGTCCCCCGCCATTTCACTGCCATGCTCCCAACTCACACTCCCCTCTCTCATATACCTCTCCACTCCATCCCTCCATCACATCCTCGGCCTCCCCCTCCCTCTGCCCCCCTCCACCTCACTCACATACACTCTCCTCGTCAGTCGCTCACCCTACATCCTCTCCACATGGCCAAACCACCTCAGTGTGTTCCTCCTAATGCTTCCCATCACATCCACACCCATACCACAACGCTCCTTTATATCCTCATTTGTCAGCCTGTCTCTCCATGTGACTCCACAGGCTCCTCTTAAATAACTCATTTCCACTGCTCTCACTCTTGACTTGTGTCCTTCCAACAAGGTCCAAGCTTCACATCCATACGTTAGAGCTGGTATCACAATACTGTCATGTAGTAACTTTTTCACTTCCATGCTCACTTCCCTGTTTCTTATCACTGCTTTCAAGGATCAAGCAACCTTTCTTCCTCGTTGTACACTTTCAAGCACTTCACCCTCCAAACTTCCATCCTTACTCATCACACTCCCCAAGTACTTAAACATACTCACATTTTCCATTTACTCACCATCCAACCTCATTGTACATTCACTGACTTCACCTCTCTCAAAGACCATCACTTTACTCTTCCCTACATTCACCTTTAGATTCCGTTTCTTACACACTCACCCAAACTCGTCCACCAAGCCTTGCAGCCCCCCTTCATCTTCACTTAACAACACAGTATCATCTCCAAACAACAGTACAAGTAGTTTCCAAACACTATCCTCTCTCTCTAGAGCCACTCCAACATCCACTGCCCTACCTTGTATCTCTTTTATTACCCCATCCATGTACAGACTGAACAACCATGGAGACATAACACATCCCTGTTTCAACCCAAACTTCAAAGAGAAAATTTCACTCAGTTCACCATCCACACACACTGCAGCCTTATCCACACACACTGCAGCCTTAGCACCATCATACATACTCTTCACAGCATTCAACAACTTCCCATCTACTTCATACATTCTTAATAATTTCCACAATCCTTGTCTATCCACCCTGTCATATGCTTTCTCCAAATCCATGAAGGCTGCATACAACTTCTTTCCCTTCTCTAGACACTTTTCCACTAAAGATCTAAGAATGAATATCTGATCTACAAAACCTCTTCCCTTCCTAAAGCCTACCTGTTCTTCTCCAACTATTTCTTCTGTTATTTCCCTAACTCTGTCAATAAGTATCCTACCATACACTTTTCCTATTACACTAAGAAGACAAATGCCACTATGATTACCACACACTTCTTTTTCCCCTTTTCCTTTGTACAAGGGAATAATTATACCTGACTTCCAATCCTCCGGGACTCTACCTTCCTCCCAGGCCAATCTGCACATCTTCCACATCCATTCTACTACTATCTCTCCCCCATGCTTCAGCATTTCACCACACATTCCATCAATTCCTGGGGCTTTCCCCAATTTGACTTTCTTCATTGCTTCCACAACTTCTGTCCTACTGATTTCTTCCTGTCTTCTCACCTCCCTCCTTCTCCCAGCCACTTATACTCGCATTACTTCCATTCTCTATGTTCAACAATTCCTTAAAGTGTTCTCTCCATCTGCTCACTTTTTCTCCCTTCTCCACTAGTAATCTACCATTTTTATCTTTCACTCCCCTACTAACTTCACTACCCCCCTGTCTTACTTTCTTCACCTCTTTCCAGAACATTTTCTTACAGTTCCTCCACTTTACACTCATAACTTTAATATATTTTAGACCAGACCGAATATTAGGCTCAGGCAGCATCAATTCACCCACAGAATTGTCGACTGGAGCAACTTACCAAGCACTGCCGCTGAGGTCCCACTGGCCGTAAGCCCATAGGCTAGCCTTCGAGAAATGGCTGAACAAGATGTCAGATTCTGTTTCAATGAGAAACTACAAGTAAGTGGCAGAGGAAAATATGAAACTGATTGTCAAATTTAAATACAAAAATCCAGTTCAATACTGGGGGGCATTCTCTGGAGCTTTCAGTCACAAATGCTTCATTTAGTCAATCTGTCTATCTGTTGCCAGACGCCTCAATCCCGTTCGGGGTGGCCACATACAAATCGCCTCCACGTCGCCCTGTCCCCCACCATTTCACTGCCCCACTCCCAACTCACACCCCCCTCTCTCATATACCTCTCCACCCCATCCCTCCATCTCATCCTCGGCCTCCCCCTCCCTCTCCCCCCCTCCACCTCACTCATATACACTCTCTTCGTCAGTCTTTCACCCTCCATCCTCTCCACATGGCCAAACCACCTCAGTGTATTCCTCTTAACGCTTCCAATCACATCCACATCCACACCACAACACTCCTTTATATCCTCATTTGTCAGGCTGTCTCTCTATGTGACTCCACAGGCTCCTCTTAATTAACTCATTTCCACTGCTCTCACTCTTGACTTGTGCCCTTCCAACAACATCCAAGCTTCACTTCCATACGTTAGAGTTGGTATCACAATACTGTCATGTAGTAACTTTTTCACTTCCATGCTCACTTCCCTGTTTCTTATCACTGCTTTCAAGGAACCAGCAACCTTTCTTCCCTGCTGTACCCTTTCAAGCACTTCACCCTCCATCCTTACTCATCACACTACCCAAGTACTTAAACATACTCACATTTGCCAATTCCTCACCATCCAACCTTGCTGTACATTCACTGACTTCACCTCTCTCAAAGGCCATCACTTTGCTCTTCCCTACATTCACCTTTAGATTCCGTTTCTTACACCCACTCCCAAACTCATCCACCAAGCCTTGCAGCTCCATTTCGTCTTCACTCAACAACACAGTATCAACTGCAAACAACAGTACAGGGAGTTTCCAAACACTACCCTCTCTAATCAGGGCCACTCCGACATCCACTACCCTACCTTGTACCTCTTTCATTACCCCATCCATGTACTGATTGAACAACCATGGAGACATGACACATCCCTGTTTCAACCCAACCTTTAAAGAGAAAAATTCACTCAGTTCACCATCCACATGCACTGCAGCCTTAACACCATCATATATACTCTTCACAGCATTCAACAACTTCCCATCTACTCCACATATTCTTAATACTTTCCACAATCCTTGTCTATCCACCCTGTCATATGCTTTCTCTAAATCCATGAAAGCCAGATACAACTTCTTTCCCTTCTCTAGAAACTTTTCCACTAAAGATCTAAGAATGAATATCTCATCTACACAACCTCTTCCCTTCCTAAAGCCTACCTGTTCTTCTCCAACTAATTTCTCAGTTATTTCCCTAACTCAGTCAATAAGTATCCTACCATACACTTTTCCTATTATACTAAGAAGATAAATGCCCCTATGATTACCACACACTTCTTTTTCCCCTTTTCCTTTGTACAAGAGAATAATTATACCTGACTTCCAATCCTCCGGAACTCTACCTTCCTCCCAGGCCAATCTGCACATCTTCCACATCCATTCTACTACTATCTCTCCCCCATGCTTCAACATTTCACCACACACTCCATCAATTCCAGGGGCTTTCCCCAATATAACTTTCTTCAATGCTTCCACAACTTCTATCCTACTGATTTCTTCCTGTTTTCTCACCTCCCTCCTTCTCCCACTCACTTATACTCGCATCATTTCCATCCTCTATGTTCAACAATTCCTTAAAGTATTCTCTCCATCTGCCCACTCTGTCATTTAGTACAGTACTTAATAAATACGGAGATGGAGGAGTATTCAACGTCTAGCTGCATTCATTCATGCATATACAACTAAATATCCTAACCTAACTATATACTATACATTAATGTAGCTATATGCAACAGGTGACAGCTACAGTAGGAGCTGCAGAATCCCCCTCCATACTAAGTAAAGTACTACACAAAGCTTTGCATCATAAAAGTAATAGTGAGGACCCCCTCAGTTTCAGCCTGAAAATGTCCAAAAACACTTTGTAAAATTTTTGCTAATTTGGAGGCTTAAACTAGTTTATACCACCATTTACCATGTCAGCCTGGGTACAAAACCAGACCACTCAGACAATGATGTTGCAGATGTACACACAAGATCACCAACATCCAGAGCTAATCTATGTAATTCTGTTATGACAATTTACAACCACTGTCATATGCACAAAGTGACTTTATGCAGGAAGGTACCCTTCCGCTAAGTGCCATGCGCCGAGTGCCCTTTTAGTTGCTGTGCTGAAAGTATCTGCATGTTATCTCAAGTACGGTACTGTGCCATTTATCAACAACATTTTAAGAAATATATGTGTCATGGAGATATGGAGAAAGTTGGATGTCTTATCAGCCTATATGTAACTATAGGTCGATATATTGATATATATAAATAAATATACATATGTACTGTACATTACAGACATTGTGAAATCAGTCACTTCGTCAAGTAAGGTTAGTTTAATTTAGGTTAGGTTGATCTAGGATAAGATTAGGTTAGGTTTGTATAGGTTTGGTTAGGCTTTATTAATTTTGGCTAAATAGAGAAGGGAACGGTAACTTCTTGCATCAAGTCACTCCGTGCATATGACACCGGGTACAGCAATTCCCATTTCGACCCGCAGTCTTACGAACGCTGAACATTTTAGCAACAAAAACACTCAACTGCTGATCTTACATATGAATGGATGTATTGATCATGCAAATTCCAAATTTAACATAAATTTTGACAATTACAGGTATAGATTTATCTACTGAAACTTAGCTGACATTTGTACTCCCAATAGACAAAAAACTGCCTACTGCCGACGCTTATTTGACGCCCTTTTATGGTTATTCATGTCTTGTGGAAGAGGCTATTACACCTTTGACAGTACAATACCTATTTATCAACCAAAACGTTACTAAATGATCGAGTTGCGTTTGTTTACATTTTTGCATTGCCTTTTGTTTACATTTTGAGTTTGCTTTCACAATTGCACTTAATTTAGTCATGTCAAAAAACTTGTTCACTGATCAAACAAATAAGTAAATTCTTTTTTATTCCAGTATTTTTAAATTATATGTTTATAATTAAAATCATACTGACTGGTTGACTACGTTTATTGTAAAAGTATTAATAAATCTTATCAATCAATCAATCAAGTATTAATGGTAAAGGTACGCTCTTATTCCTCCAGTTCATTTTCTGTATATTTCTAACTATTTTCATGGTGCCTTCTTTTGCTGTATTAGCACACTGTACCTTTTACAACAATAAATATTCAATGGTAAATTATTACCTTTTCCTGCTGAAAATGTCACACTGTTTTTATCATAACATTCCATATGGCATTCCTACGGTTGTTTGTTGACGGCGTAATAGAAATGAGTTGAAATACAAAAGGTACAGAGTGATTATACAACAAAAATAGGTGGTGGGTCTTGCCAACTGAGCTCTAATAGAGGCAATCTCATGGGTAGCACCGCGTAATTTGCGTGTCCGCCGTCAGGGCGGCGCTGGTGTAGCGGCAAACATGTTACACCACGCCCGATGCCCGCGTTTTTTGTACTGAACTGCTCGGTGCCCACACTGCCCAGTGGGTTTTTTAAAGCACCCGATGATTCCGGAAAATATAGTGCCATGGTCCACTGTGCAGCTTATGGATGCTAAAAACTGGCACAGAAATTCATCGAAGAGAGGTGACATTACATTTCACAAGTAAAAAATATATCGATGCTAATTCAATAATATACTGTCCCCTGGGGAGGGGCGGGAAGATTCTTCCCCAGTATCCCTGCATGAATGAGGTGACTAAAAAGGGCCTATTTATCTCCGGTCTTTCTCTCCATCTCTTCTCTTCTGTTCACACTCTCTTGTAGTTATTTCCATGTTTCTTCCGGCCTTCATCAGTTTGGACATTCGGCTTCACGGCATGGATAATTTAAGAACTTCCCACACCATTACTTCTATACAAAACAGCTTCAACATCACTGTCATTTCAGCGTTAATACCACATTATCTTTTCCTTTCTGCCATTACCTTTCACTGCCTTAATGCCATAAAGGATAAGTTCTGCACTGCAGCAACCTAAGGCGTTGTTTTATACTCGTGGCTAAATGTACCCCACATAATTCGTTGAACTAGACAGAAAAAAAAATATTATAATTGTAATGCTAGGTGTTTTAGGGTTGGCTTCCCGTCCCTCTAACGCCTCATGGCTTATGGTACTGAGTGGTGCGGGTCCTCTGGCTGAATCCTGGCGAGCAGTGAGGTGCCCAGGGTTTTATGAGGGAGCCTGCAGGAGGTGCGGTCCTTCCCCCTAGGGAATTTGGTGGGTGGAAGTTTCCATTGGGCCTGTTGCAGGGTGAGAGTGATAGGGGTTATGTTGGGGGAGTTGGAGGTAGTTGTGGGTCAGTGGGGTGATGTGGGGGGCGTAGGTGAGGGTGTAGGGGCGTACCTGGGTGGTGGGCAAGAGGTGCACCCGGTGGTGGTGGTGAGGACGGGGGTGGAGGGTGAGGTGGTGGAGCCACGTGGTGGTTTTGAGTCGTGCTTTTGGGTGGTGGTATTGGGCAGGGGGAGGGGGCAACGACGGGTATAGTTGGCATGATCGTGGGGAATGTGGTTGGAGCATGAGGGCGTGTGGGCGATGGTCGGAGGGGTGGAAATTGTTGTACGTGGATGGAGGGTTGGCGGCGTGAGGGGAGGAGAGTGTGAGGGGGTGGAGGGGGTGCGGGGCGACGTGCTGAGATGAGGTGCGGAGCGGCAGGACGACGCTGCGGGTGTAGCACGTGGTCGTGGAGGAGTGTTGCAAGGGGTGTGGGTGGATTGTGTGGCGTTATTGGGTGTGTTGGGTGGTGGTGGTGAGGTGGTGCGGGGTGATGGGTGGGGTGGGGTTGTCGTGGGGTCATTCTGGTCGGGGGAGGTTGTGGAGGGGTTAGGTGATGGTGAAGTAGGGGGGGAGTGGTAGAGGGTGAGGCGGAGGAGGAGGGCGGGAAAGAGTAGTGGAATGAGTCAAGGGGTGGTTTCTGAGAAGGAAGAGAAGGCGGCACGGTGGGTGGAGAGGAAAAGGGGGCAGGTGGTGAGGGAGGGTTGGTGGAGGTGGGGTGGAATGGGCGTACGTGCCGATTGCGGTACGTGCGGGTTTTGCCGTGGTGTTGTATAATGACATGGTAAGGGTTGGGGACTTTGACGATGGTGAAGGGCCCCTTGAACCGGGGCGAGACTTTATCAGGGACTGGCAGGCGCGTCACTACCACTGAATCTCCCGGCTTGTAGGGGTTGGGTGGCGTGGTGTTGGGCTGTAGATCTTGTTGCTGCTGTAGGTGATACAGCCGTCTCTTGAGGTGGTGTAGGGGGTCGGTTGTTGGGGGCGGGGAGGGAGGCTGGAGGTGGTGACGTAAGGGTAGGAAGAGGGGAGCTTCCCCGAATACTCATTCGTGTGAACATAAGAACATAAGAAGAGAGGATAACTGCAGTAGGCCGGTTGGCCCATGCTAGGCAGCTCCTAGAAGAGTAACTGAACTACTAGAATGAGATAAGGACAGCAAAGAAGAAGGCTCTCCCCCGCCCTCCAAACCCTCCAGCCGAAGCCGGCAGGAAAAAGTCAGAAAGAACACCACGCCGTATAGAAAAACTGGCGTGGACATTTTACAGGAAAGTGTGAAAGGAAATAGAGACTATCATAGTGTAACCTGAAAAGAAAATTTTTTTGAATTAGTATTGGTTATAAGTTTTTCTTTATTCTATATCCACCCCTTATTTGTCATATGCTTATCTAGCCTATGCTTGAAACTCTCAATGGAAGAGGCAGCAACTACTTTACTAGGTAGCTTATTCCATTCGTCTACTACTCTATTACCAAACCAATTTCTACCGATTTCCTTACTGAAACGGAATTTTTCTAGTTTGAAACCATTATTTCTAGTTCTATCCTGTATGCTCACTTTAAGTACCTTGCTAATATCTCCCTTATTTATACCATTCATCCACTTAAACACCTCAATTAAGTCTCCCCTTACTCTACGCCTCTCTAGCGAATGCAGACTTAGTCTTTTCAGTCTGTCTTCATATGACAGGTTCCGGACGTCATGTATCATTTTAGTCATTCTTCTCTGTACATTTTCTAACGAATTAATATCCATTCTATAGTAAGGACACCAGAATTGTACTGCGTAGTCTAAATGTGGCCTTACTAATGCTAGATAAAGTTTTAGTATTACTTTAGATGATCTATTGCTCACGCTTCTCGAAATAAATCCTAGGACCCTATTTGCTTTATTTCTCGCATTAATACACTGTTGCCTAGGTTTAAGGTCGTTACTAATCATAACTCCTAGATCTCTCTCGCATTCCGATTTGCTAATTTCTTTGTTATCTAAGCTGTATTTAGTATCTCCAATGGTCTTGCCTACGTTAAGTACTTTACATTTTTCAACGTTAAATTCCATTTGCCAAGTTTTAGACCATTTGGACAATGTATCGAGGTCTTTCTGTAAGTTATGGCAATCGTCAGTCGAGTTAATGATACGCCCTATTTTTGTATCGTCGGCAAATTTGCTGATGCTGCTATTGACTCCTAAGTCTAGATCATTTATATATATGATAAATAATAAGGGACCGAGTACTGAACCCTGTGGTACACCGCTAGTTACTAATCCCCAGTCCGACTTAGTTCCATTTATTAATACTCTCTGCTTTCGTCCTTTCAGCCAGGATTCTATCCATTTTAAGATATCGCCGTCTATACCGTGTGCTCGAACCTTTCTAACTAGCCTTTCGTGTGGGACCCTATCAAAAGCTTTACTAAAGTCCAGATAAATAACATCGTAAGCTTTATCGCTATCTACTGCCTCATAGACCTCCGAGTAGAATGACAACAAATTTGTGAGGCAGGATCGTCCTTGCCTGAATCCGTGCTGACTTTCGTTTATAAGATTAAATCTTTCTAAGTGCTCTCTAATCTTATTTGCCAAAATTGACTCTAACATTTTTCCTACTATTGACGTTAGACTTATCGGACGATAATTCGACGCAGCTGATTTATCACCCTTTTTAAAGATGGGCACTACGTTTGCGGTTTTCCACGCCTCTGGAACTTCTCCTGAACTCAAAGAGTCATTAAATAACGTTAAAAGTGGCTGACATAATTCTTCTTTGGTTTCTTTCATAATTTTTGCATATATATCGTCCGGACCTGGCGATTTTTGAGGTTTTAACTTATTAATTTCTTTCAATACGTCCTCCTTACTAATGGTTATTTTACTAAGAATATTTTCCGTATTCTCATGGTAAATATTTGCTGCTTGAGGGACCAGGCTTAGATTTTCCTTGGTGAATACTGATATGAAATAATTATTTAGGATGGGGTGACCTCGTCGTCTCTCGGGCAGGTGTTCATGCCCCACTGTATTATTTTAACATGTGCTGGTCAGTCTTCATTCCCCCTTTCTAGTACTCACGCCCGCACCTGGTTGAGGAGGGTGCAATGGCTTCTTTCACATACTCCAATTCTCTGGGGCCAGTAGGGGGAGGAGTGGGAGATTCGATAGCCGAGCAGGGTGGCTATATTCTGTCCAGGCTTTGCCGGTGAATTCGGGGGCGTTGTCTGAAGGTATGGCCTGGGGAATTCCAAAATAGGGGAAGACGTGGCGGAATAGGGCGTCAGCTACAGCCACGGCGTGGTGTTAATTTGCAGGGCAGGCGATGAGGAACTTAGAATAGACGTCAACGAAGGTTATAATGTATTTGTAGCCGGTTTTAGGTGGTAAGGGCCCGACTACGTCGACAGACAATAGCTACCATGGCTTGTGGGTGGTGATTTTCCCCACCAGTCCCGGCGTACGGGTGACGTCCTTCCGTAATGAGCAGGCTCGGCAGGCTTGGATGACTTTCTTGGCTATTTTGGAGGGGCCAGGTGTCCAATAAATGTCGTTAAAGGCCTGCAAGAGTTTCTTTGTGCCGAGGTGGATGCCGTTGTGAGGGTGGAGGTAGGCCATGCCTCCTGGGTGAAGAGATGGTCGCCGTGTTGGTACATTTTAGTGAAGGTGTGGGGAGGCATCCAGGTAGGGCACTGCTTAGCCTACCACCACTGTAGGAAGTCAGGGCTGGCTCGGATGGAGTTGATGGGGAATCGTGATAGGGCGTCGGCGTTGGTATGCAATTTTCAGGGCTGATAGGCACTCTCAAAGTCAAATTCTTCTAGTGCTTCCCTCCACCTGAGGAGCTGTGCGTTGCTGGTGCTAGACTGACGTAATCACTGAAGGGATTGATGGTCAGTGATGATGGTCACGTGGATGCCTAATATGTACGCCCAGAAGTGGTGTAGGGCCCATTTGATGCCCAGGCATTCACGTTTGGTGGCTGCGTAGTTTTTCTCAGGTTGGTTGAGGGTACGGCTAGCACAGGCGATGATATGTTACCGTCCGTCCTGAACCTGAGCCAGCACAACACCAATTGCAACCAGAGATACATCCGTGTACAAGCGGAAAGGTAGGGTGTAATCTGGGAAGGCGACGACAGGTGCGGTGATTAATTTGTTCTATAGGGTGTTGAAGGCTGTTATTTGGGCCTTGCTTCAGAGGAATGGTCGCCCTTCTTGGTTAGGTCACAGAGGAGCTTGGCAATGTCACCAAAACCCTTCACGAAACATCGATAGTAGGAGGTCAGGCCGAGGAAGGCGCACACATCATGGACATCTTTGGGTAAGGGCAGGTCCGCGATTGCGTGCAGCTTGTCTGGGTTGGGGAAGATTCCTTGTGTGGATATAACGTGCCCCAGAAAAGACAAGGATCTTGCAGCAAGGATGCACTCGGATGGTTTAAGTTTGAGCCCTGCTTGGTGTATACGCGTGAAGACTTGTCTGAGGCATTGGAGATGGTCCGCCCAAGTGCGACTGAACACAATAACGTCATCCAGATATGCCAGGCAGATCTCCCAGGTCAGGCCACAGAGGACTGACTCCATCAGGCGGGGGAACATGGTTGGGGCATTGGAAAGTCCAAAAGGGAGGACATTAAACTCATAATGTTTGCCATTGCTGTTAGAGAAGTCTGTCTTCTGTCTGTCCTCTGGGTGGACGGGGACTTGCCACTACCCCGACTGGAGGTCCAGGGTGGAGAACCATGAATAGACGCCAAGTGAGTCAAGAAAGTCATCTGTTCCGGGCAAGGGTGTGGTGTCCTTCGTAGTCACGTCATTGAGTTTCCTGTAGTCAACACAGAACCGCATGGAGCCATCCTTTTTCTTAACAAGCACAACAGGTGAAGACCATGGGCTAGTGCAGGTGCAGAGGGGTTGAACAAGGGGGGCTGGATCTTTTTGGAACTGTAGGCACCGCTTGTGGCAGTCGATGGTAGTGTGGAGTTTCTGTAGGAGATCTAGCCCCAGGTAGCCATCATAGGCATGACAGGTGGAGTCAGACATGATGAATTTGTGTTTGGTGGAGACATTTTGGTGGGTATCGGTCCAAAAGGCCCAGGTCTCCCCACATATGGGCAGGGGGCCATCCCCCACCTCTACGAGGTGGGCTGAGGTGGGGAGAAGTGGGCCGAAGGTGGGGGGGGTGGCGGGAGTAGAAATGGGTATAGAGGCAAGATCTTGCCACTCCCGTGTCCACTAACAGTCTCGCCTTAACCTTGTTCAGCCTCATCTTGTCGTAGACTGCGGGGCAATATTTCTGCAAGATAGACCCCGCCACTGTGAGGAAGTGCGGGGGCGGACCTAAAAATTCATTTGTTGTGCAGTGTTTTCCTCTTCATGCTCCATCTCCCCTGGATCCGTGTAAGTGGCGAGTGGAGCATCCTCTTCCAGGCCATCGTCTTCTAGGGAAGAAACCATCTGGTGCCCTTGTGTAGCCACCCTGTGTCGTGCAACCTTCAGCTGTTCGCGTATGTCATGGAGAGGACATGTACGGCTGCAGGCGGTGAAATCCCAAGGATTTATAGATATTAAGTTTGAGTTCTCCTTGGGGTTGGGACTTTTCTTGGGAGGGTGTGTTCGTGGTACGAATGGTGGCGGCTCATGTTTGAGTAGGGATGGAGGTGACTGTTGCAGTTGCTGAGCCGTCCTGTGGGTGGGGAAGTTGCTGACAGCATTTATCGGCTGGGGGTGGGGCAAGCAGCGAGGAGTCGTCGCACAAGTTGCATGTCCCAGTCAAGATCTCCTGAAGGGTCATATACTATATAATGAAATGTTCCCTTATGGTGCTCGGGAGGACCCTCAAGAGGGTGTTGAATATATGTTGCTCCCGGGTGGTTGTGTTGGTCTTCGGGTATGCGGCGGTGACGAGCCGCCTTGCCTGGATGAACGTGTCATCCAGGTTGCCGTCATAGGTGAGGGCGTCCAGTTGTGACAGGGTGACAACTTTGCCTGGGGATGGCGTGATTGCCTGTTTCACTATTTGCACAAATTGTTCCCATTTCAGTTCTGGGACGATCTTAACAGCTGGGAGTAACAGCAGAAGGTCGTACGGTGGCTGATCCTTCCCTGACATAGACGGTGGCTGATGCCGTGGTGCTGTCTGGGACTGTGCAAGCACAAGTCCCACCCCGATCCTGGCGAGCGTTCCCTCCGCTGCAGTGTAGTGTATTTTTCCTGTAAGGGTGGTGCTGGTTACGTTGAGGGGAAGAGGGGCGTAAGGGCGTGACGTACTGGGGCCCGTCTCACTCGGACACGGTGTATACTTTTCCTACCCCACCGTGGTGTCTTCCTGGGGTGGGGGTGGGGTTGGGGCTCCATCCTAGGGTGGGTGATTGCTCGGGGGTGCATACAGTATCTCAATTAGGCTTGACAAATCATGCTAACTGACCAGTGGAATTGACACTGTGGAACAAAGCTAAAAGCAACGACGAAATAAATTTCGCAAGACGCGCTTATATACCACCCCAAAAGTAATATTTGAAAAATATAACGGTCTGTCAGGAAGAAGACTGATTCAAATAAAGCGTTCCATTACCTGATTAATAACAGTCATAAAACTTTCTGTAATGCTAGGTGTTTTAGGGTCGGCCTCCTGTTCCGCTAAGGCCTAGTGTGTAGCTGGGTTCTCTTTCTAGACCAAAGCTTAGACAAATAAGAGAGAGGCAGAACACAAAAACTCAGGGCAACAACCTTACACGTGTATTGCTAAATTCTACAAGTGGAACGGGTAGATGTCACAAGAGTAATTATTCTGTGCAATTTTAAGAATTATGTCTAGATCTTGGTTAGCAGTAGCACACAGGATACTATTTGAGACAAGTTCAGGCAGAAGTGAATTGTACGTTAACTAAGATCAGGAGTCCTAGGGCAGAGATATCAAGCACTGTCACTTGTGGGAAGTCTAGACTTTATCTGTTGCGCGGAGTTTCGTTCACTGGGGCCGAGGTACTGTTGTCACTGTTGGGCTGTCTACTTCTTTTGTCTGTTACGCTGTTAATTATTACTTTGGTTCTAGGAGCCTCTGATTGATCTTAGTGTGAGGCTACGTCACTGTTATGGGATTACATTCACTCAGACAGACATTTTATTCACTGCTCGGCCGTGTTCACTGTCTCGCGGTTACCTTACCTATTCCACCTTTCTTTCACATTAACACTGACAGGTTTTACTCCTGACTTCCCGTATTTTAGTGACTCACTGTTCTGCCCTCGCTTCACTGTATCACTTTCACTGTACTTACTACTTTCACTGTCATTCACTATCAGGACTGGCGGTCAGGTACAAGGGAGGTCAGGTACAAGGGCGGCGGGGACAGTTCAGTCTGATTACTGACGGGGCTGAGTTCCGCTGGGGACCTCCGTATTCAGGGGCCACAGGATCACTCGTAGGGGCGTTCTCTCTCTTGTCCGGGGCTGTGGGTGGCGAAGGACCCTGTGCTCTCAGGGCTTGGGGCTGGAGTCTGGCCCTCTGGACTGGGGCTGAACAGCTGCCTGAATCGTTCACTCAGGCGCCTGACAGAGGACGAGGGTCTCTGGCGTCGAGGTGTGGGGATGTCCTGCCCAGGGGTCCTGGGGACGGTCTCGAGGTCCTGCGGGCTGCGGTCTCTGGTGGTCTGTGACGCCTTCAGGAACAGGCTGCGGCATCAGCCTCCGTCAGGGTCCATCAGGCGAGGCCCCTCAGGGACTGGCTGTAGAGAGAAGAGCCCGGTGGTGGTCACAGGGCCTCTCCAGCAGTCCTCCAGGCTGGGACCTCCCTCTGGGTAGTAGTCTCGTGGAGGGGAGGCAGCACCTGACGGAGGAACGGCTACTGGTCGTCTCCTCTTGTAGGGCCTGGCTACTGGCCATGGCCTTCTAAATGTGCAGCTACCGGCCGTCACAAAGGCCTGACTACTGGCCGTGGCCTGTGTGGGGGAGCAGCTACAGGCCGACTCAAGGGCACCTTCAGAGCAGCTGCTGGCCGTCTCCTAACGAAGGCAGGAGCAGCTACTGACTGTCTCCTGATTACCTCCGGAGCAGCTAATGGCCGTCTCTTGTAGGAGGGTCGAGCGGCTACTGGCCATCTCCAGGGCACCTTCAGAGCGGCTACCGGCTGTCTCCTAACGAAGGCGGGAGCAGCTACTGGCTGTCTCCTGATTACCTTCAGAGCAGCTACCAGCCGTCTCCTGTAGGAGGGTCGAGCAGCTACCGGCCGTCTATTGTAGTGCACCTACAGAATGGCTTCTGGCCGTCTCCTGACCAAGGCAGGAGCGACTACCGGCAGTCTCCTGTTTACCTCTAGAGTGGCTGCAGGCCGTCTCCTATAGCAGGGTTGAGAGGCTACCGGCCGTTTCAAGGGCGCTGCCTGGAGCTAGAGTAATAGCTCCACCCCGATCCTGTCAGTGGTCGGCTCGCCTTGAAGGTAGTCTCTTTTTCCTACTATGGTGGCGGCGGGCGAGTTCCGGGTCATAGGGATGCGCGGCCCGGGCGGACTTATGTCCCTGTCGGCCGGAGTCAGGTCGCGCTCTGTTTGCCCCTCCGTAGGCTCCTTCTGGGGTTGTTGATATGCCCTCAGCAAAACTATTCAGCATTTTACTTTCCTTTTTATTTATTTTATACGAAGCCTGCATTCATTGGTTCACACTAACGCTTCTTTATTTACACTGGTTTGAATGGTATATACTCGTATGTTAACGACTACGGCTAGGTAGTGGAAGACGTCGAGGCTATGATGTACTGTACTGAAGAAGATGTGTGATAAGACCCGCCACCTTCTTTTATTGTATTAGCGCTCTGTACCTTTTACAGCAATAAATATTGCAATTCATTTCACTTCTTACAGAATAATTATACAACAAAAGAAAGTGGTGGATCTTGCCACTCACCTCCTTCAACAAGTAAAATGATATACAGTCGCCTTATAAAAATAACAAAAGGGGGTGGTGGATTTTGCCACACATTTTATCCCATATACTGACTGCAGGAGGACATTTGGTAGCGACTCCGGCTATGTAGCGTAAAGCTTGATGAATGCTGCTGACAGAGCAGGGTTTTTATGTATAAATATACATGTTTGAATGTAGTGCTTCTAGAACTGTGGTACAAATTCAGGATATTCACGGAGAATGGGAAGTAACAGATGTTCATTGATCAACCATGTGATTTCCTCAGTCAGCGCCAAATGTTGTGGGTTTCTGTACTTAGCAGTTAGTGGACATTCCATGTAATGATGCAGTGTGTGTGCCGCAGGCGCCCCACAAACTGCACATGATACTGGATCTTCCCTAGTGAATTCCCAATAATATAACCTAGTTTCAGTCTCATGCCAACAGCGTCATGAAGTCCGCCTCTTAGGCCTCATGTTACTAGAGTTTTGTGAGACATATTTACGTAGTGAAGAGAGCTGGCTTGGTACTGACGAGTGCCATGCTATCATGAAGCTGTCTAGCTAGTAATATCCTGGCTAACAAGAGAGCTGATCGTACTTTTGATGGAAGTATATTTATATTCAGCATGAATATCAGGAGAGCCATAGTTTTCCAGCAGAGCTTTACGAGTATATGAGAAGGAATCCATGTGATGTAGACTTTATGGCCTGTCCTTTCAATACACCGGATGACTGATAGTCATCTATCCACAGTATCACAGTCTGTGGGAGTAGCAGACAGTAATTCGTATAGAGCTCCTTGGCTGTCCACAAAAAAGTAAACAACCTCATATAAAGACAATACAGCCTAACCCCTCTTCTATCGAATATAGCTCTGCCCTTGTGGAAGAGTCAGGAAGTTTACACACACACACACACACACACACACACATATATATATATATATATATATATATATATATATATATATATATATATATATATATTACAGTGTCTACATACTGTGTGGGCGACTCATACTCCCTAATGAACAGACCACACCCAGACTTGGTCCCATCTACAGACCCGTCACAATACATGTGTACAGTCTGGTGACGACCTATTGTCTCCAAGTTTGTCATGAAGTGTGATTTAATGTCACAGGGTAGCCAATGATCCTTGGGCTTGCGGAGTTTCTCTATGTCAACAGTCACTCTACGAGGACTCCAGGCAACCCGACCTTGTGCTTGTATTAAATTAATGCAAGGAGTTATGGCATTAAACTTGCTCAAGAGCTTGTTCATACGACGATGATACGGTAAGTTTTTGGAGGAGAACGAGCGTTGTTATGAAAGTTCGTCAGGGATTGTCTCAGTTGTTCAGACCCGTCTTTAATCATCCTGGGCCTTTGTGATAGCTAAGCTGGATCCCGAGGTATTTGTAGGAATTTACTCTTTCTGATTTAACGGAATATATAGTAGGAAGTTTGCATTCCATCTCTAATCCCTGAAATTTTGTTTTTGATTCATTAATAACGAAACCCATGTACACATACACAGCCTCCAACTGGTACAGGGCTGCACATAAAATGGAAGGGGATTCGCACTGGAGTACGATGTCATCAACACAGATAATTACCTCCGTACCTGGGGGGAAAATGTGGCGTGCATTTTTGTCCATTAATATATTGAAGAGCATAAGACTGAGAACACCATCTTGTGGAGTCCCCAGTTCAATTTCTCTTTCGTCAGAAAACTCCCTGCAACCAAACCCTTGCTGACCTTTGATAGAGATAGGATCTAATCCACCCAAGTAATTTCCCTTTAACCCCTTTGGCCACGAGTTCCTCCAAAATTACCTTCCTGTTTGCTTGTCAAATGCCCCTTTCAAGTCAATGAATGCCCTGCACGTTGATTTAGTATCGCTGAGACACTTTACAAAATAATCACTCGTTGCCCTCCCTTTCAAAAAAACCATGTAAGTTAGGAGACAACTTATCGTTAATCATGTACAACAACCTATTAAGAGTAACCCTTTCCAACATTTTGCAGATACAGGTAACTACCGAAATGGGACGATAACCACTACAGCCCTTTGGAATTGGAATTATGACCTCTTTTCCAGGATGTGGGCAATTCACTGTCCGCATGTGAGATATTGAACAAATCCAGCAGGGGTATCATATGGGGCAAGGAGGGCATTTACTATAAGTTATACCATCCTGGCCTGGAGCGGTTGACTTACCTTTTTACAGCACAAAGCAGTTCATCGTGCGTTATGGAAGACAGGTTTCATCCCTCACATTAATATTGGCATCAACCAGGGAATTCCTGAAAGGCCTGTGGTGGTCAAGGCTCTCTCTATGACAGGCAGGTAGGCTTGACTGTGCAGAAGCACTGGCCCACTGGGTGACCAATGCATGTGCTTTGTCACCAGGGTTTGGTACGGAGATACGCTTATTTTTCCCTCTTATCCTGTGTAGCCTACATGGTACCTCACTCCCTGGAAGGACTTGATCCTCCCACTGGACGTGAGGACGTTATCCTAGTGCCGTTTTCTGGCCTCCTGACATAGTTCAGTCAGGTAGTGTGACTGCCACGATACCATCACGCAACTCTGTCGCTAGGATTGTTTTGACAGCGCCTCTGTAAGTTAGCCAGTGTCTTCTGCCATCCTAGTATTGCTGGATCAGTAGCATATGCAAGTTTACTACTTGTCACTGTTTTGGGTAGCTTACTTGAGCCGAGGTGCTTTGTAATTTTTTTTTTTTTTATGACAATAACCAGATTTTCACAGAAGTGTTTGCATTCGAAAAAGACCCCCGTATGGTCTGATACCAATTCTGGACATAGTAACTGAGTTTAGGCAATTTTACACTGGGAATGACTAACCTTTTCCTTGGGTTGTAAATATTACTACATAAAGGAAGGGAGGTTTCAGCTGCGGAATGATCACTAAGTACATGAGTTTCAGAAGGACTTGTTTCGAAGTTGAACAAAACTACATATAGTAAAGCCTGCCTCCTTGAATATGAGTAGGAACATTATCAGATGTAAGTAGCGCTGTATCTACAGCATCAGGAAAATGTTTCCAACGCACACCATTAATATTTGAGGTTTTGATGCCGCCTAGGTCTGTATGCCTGACATTGAGGTCTCCATGTAAAATGTGTGGCAGGGTGGCACTGTGGGAGAGCGTCGGACTCAGGACCGGGGGGGTCGTGAGTTCGAGTCACGCCCGGTAGCTGCCATGCCGGGAGGGGTAGCACCTTACTGTCACCTATAGCAGGACTATATGATCTAATAAGGTCTAGCTCGGGGGAACAATGCCTTTTTTTTCCAAGTAAAATGGTCCTCTTCTCGAGAATCCAAGTGGGAAAGGAGTCCGTATTACAGCAACTAGCATGAACATATATATTCACAATATAAATGAGTGTAGTATTAAGATGTAAGCAGACAACAATATATCCTGTTCCACTGCGAACACCGTTTTCAACGAATGTGAGAGGGAGATTTGACTTAACTTACACTGCCAAGCCCCTGGAGCTACCGTCTTCTTGATCAAGGATGAATACACTGTAACCTCCCAGGTGGGGCACATCTCGTCCTACCTCCTGTAAGGCGACCAAGTTCGGTTTGTGTAGTATGGCGTAAGAGTGTAGGTCAGTAAAGCGAGTCCGTAAGCCGTTAACATTCCAGGTCAGGAAGGTATAGAGGTAGCTATCCATTGGACTGGAATCTCGCCACCATCTACTGTGCTGCTGGCGTCACCTGCTCCATCAAAGTTCTCATTCCAGCCATGTCTCGCGTCAGGGCATCGTAGTCCCGTGTAAGCTTGTCAACGTGGATACAGAGAGCTGGCCTGGTTTTCCCTTTGCACGAGTCCCCTTCTTGTTCACTTGTCCATCGCTAGGCTCCTCTCCGCTGCCATGACCTGGAGGAATGGAAGCCTCTGCGGCAGAATAGTCGTTTTCTATGCCTGACTCAACAAAGAAGTCCTCCTGTTGTTGCAAACGCGTCTCGACTCACTGGATTCTCCGGGACAGGTCCTGCACTGCCAAGGGGAGATGCCTGATGACATCCCGTAGACTGGTGTCGTGCTGGATGGAACCGCCATTGGAAGGTTGACTTGCCGAGGATTCAGCAGGACATACTGATGGCTGACTGTGCGCAGATGCAGTAGTAGGTGTTTTCCCCGGCTGTGAGAAATTCGAGGCCTGTGGAAGGGCCTCCCAGAAATTGTTCGGTGGCGACGGTGGTGGTTGAGCTACCTGGGCTTCAACTGCAGTGTGCCGTGGTGCCGAGGTCGTCTGTGGTTTCTGGGGACACACGGACGAGTAGGCTTTGTGTTCCCCTCCATAGTTGCAGCACTTTGATTTAAAGTGTTCGCCTCTCGCGATTTTTTCGAGACAGGTGTTACCTTCGTGCCTCCCAGCATAGAAGCGACACTTGTTTGCTGCACTACACTTCCAAATCAGATGTCCCTACCTGCCGCAGCGGTAGCAGAGGTCAAGTTCCGAAACACAGTGTCCCTGTGTCCTAATGAATACTGTCTCCGGGATCTCCCTCTCTAACAGAGCAATAAACTGCGGTCTGGGATCCTTGCCAACCATTCTTCTCTTCATCCACAGGACATTTTCTGGAGCCTCAAGGTCCTCCACCGCCCAATAGACAGGAACATTATGAATAATAATCCTGGTTTGGGGGCAGTTGGTGACAGCTTCCAAAATAACGTCATTAAATCTACCTCTGGTCAGGTATTCCACAGCATGGCCGCTTCTCACAGTCACATACGGATGTGTCCTACCTTCTTTGAACAGTACCTCAAATTCAGGAAACTTTTGCCACGGAAATGGCCCACTTTGTTATTTGAGATAGGGAGAGCTCGCAATCCAAGGGGAAATTCAGCTTCACTCCAACATCCTGATGTTCCTCCAGTGAACTGCATTTCATTTCGTGTTCATTAGCTGGCACATCGCCATTTTCCCCTGTGCGATGTCGTTTGCTGACGCTTGGTCCTGTGTCATTCGTGATACATGGTGTCACTCGTGCCGTGCCACTAGCACTGCCAACCATAGACGTTTCCCGTGGCTGGGATTCTTACTGTCCTTCGCCGTCACTCTCCGAAATCGAAGGACTATCGTAGCTACTAGTCTGTCCCATGTTGCAATAAGTGTGGTCTGAGGGGCGAAGCCTCTGCGTTTGCGAGTGCGGAGACGGCCGCACTGGGGCACTGCAGCTTGAGCACACACACCCACTCGCTGCGGCCGCAGGGCAGACACTGTGACTGAGGCTATGATGTAGATATACAAGCAAATTAATGTGTTGTACTGAGTGACAATGAATTTTACCGATAAATGTAAGATAGAGTGAAGAATTATAACTATTTGTATGACGTGTAACTATACATTTATTGTACAAATTCAGGATGGTCACGAAGAATGGAAAGTCAGTTTTTCTTTGATTAACCATGAGATTTGGTCAGTCAGCGTAGGAAGTTGTATAACACTGTAACCCCTCAGGTGGGGCACATGACGTCCTACCTCCTGTAAGGCGACAAATCAGGTTTACTATATCGTAAGAGTGTAGGTCAGTAATGCGAGTCCGTAAACCATTTACATACAGAAAGTGGAGCTAACCATTGGGCTTCAGTTCGCACTCTTGTATGATAGTCCGGGCTAGAAAGTACGATTTTGTGTGAACCTTGCACTTGGACATATAGTTATTATTATTTTTTTTTTTTACACTGGTTTTAGACAGTTTCGACCTGGTGACTTCAAATGTGATGAGTGCCAGACGATAAAAGTGGAGGGGTTTTGTAGACATCTCTTTAAAACAGGTATATACGAATAAAATCATGGTAAAAGGCATTGGCTATCTCCTTTTATACCTATCTAGAGCAAGAACTTTGCCAAGATTTACAAATTTGTATGGAGGTTTGTAAAATTAATTTAATTTTACACTTCATTATTACTTATTATTACAAAATAGTTCATTATTATACATTATTTAAAAACTAAAGACGCTATAATTTATACTTGCATTCAAAACTGAATTCTGATTATATGGCTGGTAAATATTTGTCTTTGTCTTTCTTGCAGTGATGGATTGCATAATATGTGGTAGCAAGAAGCCGAAGTTTATCCAGTCTTCAAGAATCCAGAGTCTGCATGATGCGAGTCGTCAACGTGGTGATGGTTTGAGTGAGTCTTGCAGAAGATGTTACACAATTCACCTGTCACAAGAATTGCATCAGCACTTACTGCTCAAGGCATCATATGTAGTGATTTCTAAAATGACGTAAATTGCAGCCAGCTGATGGCACAAGTAGTAAAAGACTGAGAGGAAGTCATGCATTTAACCTCCTCGAAGACTGTTTGTATTGTGGTCAGAAATGCTCAGTGGAACGTCCCGCAAAAGAATCCAAGTCGTTGGAGAGAAGAATATGTTTGTAGAACTGATGTTGGAAAGACCACATCAGAAGAAGCCATTCTAAGGCGAGCAAGTGAAAGAAATGATGCCTGGGCAAAAGATGTGACATTCAGAGTTAATTGTGCTTTGACCCACCTGCGTGCAGCAGACGCCCGTTACCACAAAAACTATTGCTAAATTTTTCACCAAGAGTCCAACTGTGTCTACTTCTAATGCAGGTGACTGCATTAGACAATTTGGTTAAACAAATTGTCACAAACAAAGAACGCATTTGGAATAGTGCTGATCTGTATAATTTGTATATTGAACTAGGGGGAACACAGCACTCAAGGCGTTCCCACTTAAAGACTGTCAGCAAGAAACTGCATCCTGAACTGATTGTTTTTATCCTTTCCTGGTGTGGCATCAATCTTGGTGTTTCGGGGTAAAGCAGCAAATCAGCTTCATATTGTTGATGACACTGAGGATGAATGCAATGTACGAGTCATCTCAAGTTTGGCCAAAAACATCAGAGCAGAATGCCAGAAGCCTAATATGAAATCTTATTACACCCGCATATCAATGCCCGATGTTATTAGTGATTGTAGCCAAATGCTCTTGTCAGTTCTTGCAGCAATATCACCTAAGCTTGATTGCACACTGGAAGCAGCAATGATTGGCAACACTGTAACAGGTGTTGTGACTGGTCAAGCAACACGCCTACCTGTACATATATCTTTGAGTGTACTGTTGAACTTACACCGAAAGCTAGTTGACCAATTTCCTAATTTTGGTGTTACATCCTCTTACAATGAACTTCGGCGTTTCAGAATTTCTGTTGTCAGTTCAATGGCCAAAGCTCCTCGAGGACTAGCACAATATGGCAGCGGTACAAAATGGACTGGTCCAAGTTGTCGCTGACAACTTTGATACACACATTTCCTCCCAAAATGGACAGAAAACAACCCATGGGTTGGCTATCATCATAACTCAGAGTGGGAAGTTAGAGTCTGATCAGACCCAGAGTATGCCTGACATTCGCACAATTAAGCGCCTTAAATGGGATGAAACAAAGGCCACTTGTTTGAGACTGGAATAAGTGAATGTACAACGTTATCATGGAAGCAAGAAGTCTGAAATGCCAGCGCATTACAGATTTAGGGTTATTCCTACTCTTGCCTTTAAGGCCAGCAGGCAGGTGTCTCTAAACAGAGCTGTGGTTGAAGATATTGAATTTTTTCAAGCAAGTTACAACTGACAGCCTGTGTCCAGAGTATAGTGGTTTCAATACAAACCATGCTAGGGAAAGAGGTCAACAAGCTGGCCAAAAAACAAGCATTGCTTATGCACCTTTTCTGGATATGACACCATCTGAACCAGACACTATGAAAACTGCTATGGTTAAAAGACAGCACCTCACATCATTAATTGGACAAAAATGGACCATATTCACCACTGACCAGCAGCTCCATCAGGTGGCTGTTAGCACAACCTGGGAGGACCGCAACCTCTTCGGTAAATTTGTCCCAAGGCTTGGCTGTATGCATATGTTAATGAGCTTTGTAGGTGCTGTGGGTGTACTGATGGCAGGAAGTGGCCTTGAAGCCATTCTAAAGTCTACATTTGCTGGAGTGCCTAAACTGCTTTCTGGCAAGAAGTTCCCCCAAAATGTAAGAGCACCGCGCCTTGTTGCAGAGGGACTTTTGCGTCCAATACTGGTCAGTCAGGAACTTCACACAGTAATGGAGCTCAATGAATACCTTGATGCCACAAGTTGAGCAGCTTTCCACGTACTAAAGGTGCATTTAAGCTACAGTGTGAGCAAGCCCATTTCCAAACAGCTTTGTGGAAATCAGCAGACATGGTTTCGCCGCCCAACTTGGACCCTCTGCAGCATGACTGGGAAATGAATGGACAAGAATTGCGACCAAAGTATGTTCTGCCTGGACAGTTAGCTGCACCAGATGAAGTGCTTAATCTCGTCAGCTGTGGCTGCAAAAGTGGCTGCAAAACGACACACTGTCCATGCGCAAAAATTACACTTCCGTGCTCAGACTTCTGCAAATGCAGGGGCCAAGCAAGCTGTCAGAACCCGTTCAAACTGAACATGGACAGCAGTGATGACAGTGGCGATGAATCTGAATAGATATTGTATGAATATATCATTATAAACATTATATTTTGTCAGAATTAATTTCTTGAATTGATTTCTAGAACTGAACACTCATAACCCGTCATATGTTACCATTACAATATAAAGTCTTTGTGTACTTTCTTCATGTATGGATAAATCATTATTGCCATATTTCTCGTGAGGTCAGTCAGTCGCTCTCGTGAGGTCAGTCTGCTCAGACGTGCTATAGACCTGTGGTAGTGTTGTGCTAGTGTGTTTTAGTGATCTGTGATAGTGTTGTGCTAGTGTGTTTTAGTGATCTGTGATAGTGGCTGTGTTAGTGTGTTGTAGTGATCAGCGATAGTGCTGTGCTAGTGATCCGTGAGTGTTGTGCTAGTGTGTTGTGGCGACCCGTAGTGACCCGTGATAGTGCTGTGGTACCTTGTGTGAATTTGTGCGTAATGGCTTCCTTGGCAGAGAGCTGTGTCCCCACTGCAGGTATTAAAAAGGACTACCTTGAATTAAAAGAAGAACTTCTCAAACTGAAGCGGGAGGTACAAATTCTCAGGCAGGAGAAGTCACAAATAAGGGAATTGTTGGAGGAGATGTTGGAGGAGTAAGAGAAAAAGGCTGAAATTTAGCGGTGTACCACAGGGTTCAGTACTCGGTCCCTTATTATTTATTATATATATAAATGATCTAGACTTAGGAGTCAATAGCAGCATCAGCAAATTTGCCGACGATACAAAAATAGGGCGTATCATTAACTCGACTGACGATTGTCATAACTTACAAAAAGACCTCGATACATTGTCCAAATGATCTAAAACTTGGCAAATGGAATTTAACGTTGTAAAATGTAAAGTACTTAACGTAGGCAAGACCACTGGAGACACAAAATACAACTTAGATAACAAAGAAATTAGCAAATCGGAATGCGAGAGGGATCTAGGAGTTATGGTTAGTAACGACCTTAAACCAAGGCAACAGTGTATAAATGCGAGAAATATAGCAAATAGGGTCCTAGGATTTATTTCGAGAAGCGTGAGCAATAGATCATCAAAAGTAATACTGAAACTTTATCTAGCATTAGTAAGGCCACATTTAGACTACGCAGTACAATTTTGGTGTCCTTACTATAGAATGGATATTAACTTGTTAGAAAATGTACAGAAAAGAATGACAAAAATGATACATGACGTCCGGAACCTGTCATATGAAGACAGACTGAAAAGACTTAAGTCTGCATTCGCTAGAGAGGCGTAGAGTAAGGGGAGACTTAATTGAGTTGTTTAAGTAGATGAAGGGTATAAATAAGGGAGATATTAGCAAGGTACTTAAAGTGAGCATACAGGATAGAACTAGAAATAATGGTTTCAAACTAGAAAAATTCCGTTTCAATAAGGAAATAGGTAGAAATTGGTTTGGTAATACAGTAGTAGACGAATGGAATAAGCTACCTAGTAAAGTAGTTGCTGCCTCTTCCATTGAGTTTCAAGCATAGGCTAGATAAGCATATGACAAATAAGGGGTGGATATAGAAAAAAGAAAATCTTATAACCAATACTAACTCATAATTTTTCCTTTTCAGGTTACACTATGAGAGCCTCTATTCTCCTTTCACACTTTCCTGTAAAATGTCCACGCCAGTTTTTCTGTAATGCGTGGTGTTCTTTCTGACTTTTTCCTGCCGGCTTCGGCTGGAGGGTTTGGAGGGCGGGGGAGAGCCTTCTTCTTTGCTATCCTTATCTCATTCTAGTAGTTCAGTTACTCTTCTAGGAGCTGCCTAGCATGGGCCAACCGGCCTACTGCAGTTATCCTCTCTTCTTATGTTCTTATGTTCTTATGTATCCCAGGTTCTGTGACAGGTTGGAAGCACTAAGCATGCTCCCAGGAGATGGCAGGTGATTTAGTGATAGAGGTCAATGAAGGATTAGGGTTAAGCCCTCCGGGGAATCTCAGGCTTTTCACACCTGAGTGTGAAATCACTGACCATGTATTTTTCACCTTTTGAGCCTGTCATGTGCATAATTATTTTTAAAAGTCTAGAAAATGCCAATTTTCTCTGAATACGGCCAAAAACGGCTAAAATTTCCAAGAGGCTAAATCAACCCAAAACGGCAAAATTTAGCCTGAAAAAGATAAATTTGGCCAGCCTGTTACAGCCCCATAACAATAAATAACGGGAAATGAATCCCACTGCAAACAAGTGCACACATAAACAAGTTAAAAACACATAGGCCCTAAATACATGTAGTTACAGCCCCACCCGTTTTAAAGTTTAGCTCCGATTCGGAAATTTCAAGTTCCGATTCGGAAATCTCGCTCCGTTTCGGTAATCTCGCTCCGATTCGGTATTCTTACGCACCGCTGGTGTATTGGTATTAGCGAGGGTACTTTTATGACATGTCGGCGGGTCATCTGGTAGATCAGAAAAGTCTGCTTTATAAGATATTCAAATCCTTAAACTGTTCCCTGCCCTAGCCGGGATTCGAACCTAGGTCCATTACGGCTGCAGGCCGCCTCTCTACCGATTCTAGTTTGAAAGTCTTCCTTCAGATGAAAAAAAAAAAAAACTCTCTGGTAGTATCAGCATCATTATCATCACCATAATGATCATCGTCATCTTGACCCTTAAACCCAACTAATGATGAGTTGAAATAGAATCCAAAAACAGTAACAGAGAACATAAAAATGTAGGAGTATATTACCGGCATGCCTAGTGAAATGGATCACATCTACACATCAGCCAAGCCTTGCGCAAACGTCGATACATAATTATGTTTTTGGTTTTTGTCTTTTTGTTGCGTTTCATATTTTCTGAAAGAATGGATCAGTCCGTCAGCTATACTCTTGTACTCTAACATGTACCTAAAATTGCTGTCTCAGTCTTCAATGCTGAGCTGTAACAACATACTATATAACACTATAGAATACGATGTCAGTCACGAGGATGTCCTACGGAAAGAATGTAGAGTTGTAGCATTATCTGCCACTGAGCTACGTGAACTTGCCTCAGAGGGAAGAAAATATGTGTCAGGTTAATGCAAAAAGAGTATATCAAGCTAAATCGTGTACTATTCCCTTGTGAGGCGCTCCTTCCTACATAACTCATCCTATCAATTGGATCCCTCGTCAGTTGTTTAGTCTCATCAGTTTCATATCATTCTTATGTACAGATGCATTTGATACGAGACAGTGACGCCTTCTCGTGGTGGTACCGATATAGTTGGGCGGATCCGTTACCCAGTTATATAAAGGTCCTCAGCTCCCACCCTATCCCTTAAAAGTAGGTTGGTGGACTCCAGGAGGAGGACACTTTCAGCCTGCGGTTCACTGGAATCATGTCCATATGTGCCTGGTGTCCCTTTTCTGCCTCAGTATTATCACCAAACATGACTGTTAAATCTGGTGGACAAGTTTGAGAGCAAGGCCATGACGTCGTGTGCAAAAGAAAAGAAATAGGAAATCACAAACTATTCTCTCTCTCTCTCTCTCTCTCTCTCTCTCGTTTGACTATACCTCTGTTTAATCTACCATGTATGACTCTACCATACCAGACCTAACCTACCTTGCTAGACAACTTTACCCTACCCTACCCTACACTACTTCATCTTACCCTACCGAATCTACCTCCCTACCTACCAAAGGCCCTCATTTTAGAAGGCCTTGACCTACCTCGCTACCTACACTACTCTACCTCAACCGAAACCTATCCAACGCCGCATCCCCAGGCACTCTATAATCTATGCAAGGGATAACTATTTTATCACATTGATTTCAGATTTTTAATGAGATGTAATGAAGTAGGGTAGGATCGGGGTTGGGTGCTGTTTATTGGGGAAGGATCGGGGTTGGGAGGGGTTTATTTTAAGACAATGATAAGCATGTAAGAAAATGATAAGCCTGAAAGAAAATGATAAGCATGTAAGAATATGAAAAGCATGTAAGAAAATGATAAGCATGTAAGAAAATGATAAACATGTAAGAAAATGATAAGCATGTAAGAAAATGATGAGCATGTGAGAAAATGATACGCATGTAAGAAAATGATAAGCATGTAAGAAAATGAGCTTGCCCCGTTCACCCCCTCCTGTTCACGAGTTTCACCAATATGTAAACAAGGACGGTGGTGGAGAAGGCACAGCAGCACAGCATCACCCCGCACCACACCATCATCCTGGACGCTGTCTTCCTGTCAATTTCGGTGGTGTGGGCGTGCGTGTGGGTGTCGGTGTGGGTGTCGGTGTAGGCGGATGGGAGGGAGTTCTTGACGCGGGGTGGGGGAGGGCCGTGGAGGATGGAGGTGATGGTGGAGGGGGTGGCGACCGAGGTGTGCCGGGTGACAAACGAAGGGGTCCTGGTCGCCGTCTTGTGCACCCTCGGCGTTTCTTCCATACCTTTTGGAATGGATTTACTCGTTTATATATTTCTTTATCTAATTATTTCTATATTTATTAATTTACAGGCGGGATTTTCAACCACGGCTGCCTCTCTTACCGCCGACACACACCCTTGCACAGAACCCTGGATTGCCACCTTTACCCCTCGGAGAAAGAAAATTATATATCTAACCCTCTATCTATTTATCTATGTCTATCTGTCTATCATCAAATACACCTCTGATCGCCTTCACGTCGCTCTGCCTTCCGCCATCAGGCAGCCCTCCCTTCATCTCGCACCGCTCTCACCCATATACCTCTTAACCATGACCCCTCAACCTCATCCTCAGTCTCCCTCTCCCTCTTTCATCTTCCACGCACACTCCTAGTCCATCTCCCAGTCTCCGTTCGCTCCATATAGCCAAACGGCATCTAGAAAATGGTCTGGAGTAAGAAAACCAATGAAAAACGGCCAAATCTCTACTGCTCCCCCTGGGCACAGGAGGGCGTGAGACTGTACTCCTTTCGCCTTAACTTTACCCAGATTTTCGTCCTTTTGCAGCTTATTATTTTCATGTAACTCAGTGGCAGAAGAATACAGTACTGTAGCTCTACACATCTTTTTCCGTAGCATTTCTTCATGACGCCACAAGAGTATGGGAAGCAATTTCGTCTTGTGCAGTGTTTGTGATAAGTCAGTGCTTAAGACGTGTAGTGGTATTAGAGGCAGACTGCGAGATAATGGTGATTTCATGTGTACAGTGCGTCGGGGAAAGCATGTGAAGATTGTCAGGCGTGATGGGATTGATCTTGTTAGCTTGAGAGTATGGAAGAGTTTTGTTACTTGGGAGAAATGTTATATGCTGGAGGTGGGGATGGAGCTAACTCTGGCTAGGGTAAACAGTGTTTGGAAGTTCAGGGGGCTGTTGCCTCTCCTGACAGTGAGAAGGCTACCCCTTCATGTTTAGGGATTTTTGTATGCGGCATGTGTTAGGAGTGTATTGTTGTATGGTAGTGAGACGTGGACAGAAAAGGAAGAGGATATTCGCAGGCGCAAACGTACAGAATGACAGTGATTAGGTGGATGTGGCGTGCGTCCTTGAATGCAAGGCCTGGGGGGGGGGGGTTACGAGGGTTACGATGGAAGAGTTAAGAGGAAGGATGGGACTGGAGTGTATTGGTGTTGTGATGAGGGAGGGGGGGGAGATTGAGATCGTCTGGGTACAGAGAGTGAGAAATGTGAACGTTGGGGGTAGAGGTGCGAGTGGCAGACAGAAAAAAGACCTGGGACGAGGTCATAGAGTGGGACCTCAGGGATAAGGGACTGAATAGGGAGGCTGCCAGAGATGAGCATGGACAGCCGTCATTAGGTGACCAAGGCCGACGCATGTAAGCATGCTGGAGCCTTTATAAACGAACGAACGAAAGTACTGAAGATGAAGAGATATCAGTTTTAGGCCAGTTTCGAGTAAAACGAGTATAGCTTATCGTAGGTGTAATCAAAATAAACCCTTCAGACTTATGACGTATATTTCACTAACGCGTTTACTCTAACCTGATAAATATTTTTAACTCCTTCCAGTTCATTTGATTGCCATTTGTGTCAGACTGGAGGGTTGATTTGACAATACTCTTTTCTATTTAACTTGACCAAAAATTGCAGTCTTTCTGTCTTGAATGCTGATTTGTAACAACAGATTAACATTAGAGTATGATACTAGTCACGAAGAAGTTTTATGGGAAAGATGTAAATCCTTACGTAGCACAGTCTTTTTCTGCCACTGAGCTATGGGAAATAAGCTACAGAAGGACGAAAATCTGGGCCAAGATAAGATAAAAGGACTATAGTATAATCAGGGAGACTCATTCACACCTCACAACTAAGGTTCATCGAATTTCAAGCAACCACGACTTAGTATTCAAGGTGTGGGACTGGCCCAGTACCTCAGGCGAAAACAGACGTCTACATCAGGCTACCACAGAACGCTTTTATTTACCTCAAGGGAGACGTTGTATAGGGTAATAGTTAACGAACGCTGTATCTAACCACTCCAGTCCCAAATCCTAAACTGAGTAAGAACGTCTGGAGATAGCAAGACAAAAAAATAAAGTCCCTGGCAGCAATTAATGATAGAAAAACCTCAGGAGAGTTAATTCTAAGACACTCTGTACCCAGTAAACGCTAGAAAATCACCAGGTCTCTAAATTCTAGAAAACTCAGACCATTACATGCTAGAAATGTCATAAAAAAAGATTTTGTAACTCCTTTGTAGAGAAGTTATATATATATTAGACTTGTGGACGAGCGGTTGTTATACTTGAGTAGCTTTGTAAGTAGATAATCTTCTTTCCCATTTGTCATTCAATGACAAGGAGAGGTAAAGAATAGTATGGAACTATTTTTATTTGTCTTGGAAATATTAACAAGTCTCTCACACAGAGCGAAGTATAAAGTAGAGTCCCGGGAGCTATCTCCCTGTCTCGCTCTCTCTGTCTCTCTCTCAAGTTGCTAAGCCCTTCTCCCTACGACCTGCCTGTTCTATGGCTAGCTTCCTTCTGAGCTCTCTTTCCTAAATTCTGGTGAAACAGGAGACGTATCACGTGTGTTCCCTGTGATTGGAAAGTTCTAGAAGCCTGTGTGTGAGTATGTGTGTATGTGTGTGTATGGTCAACAAGGCTTTGTTCACCTGGTGAATTGCTGACAACTAACTGACTGGCTACTTCGTAATCTGTCGTCAGCTTTTCCTGAGTGTACCTTGCAAGATCATTTCCCATTCCCAGGCTCGCATAGAGCTGTCTATCTATCTATTTATCTATCTATCTATTATGATTTGTAATTATAATATGGACTCATAACAGAAAAACACCAAGCTAGTCCATCCATCCATCCATCATCCAATCCTACATTGCCCCATGAGGAGTGTAGAAGCCCGGGGCTAGGTAGTTGGTCCCGAAATTTAAGATGAGAGTGACCAGCCTCACTCATCCCTGAGTGGCATTACATGAGCAATCAACACCAACCATCCCTTGGATATAAACCTTCACTGGCTCAATCCGATTGAAGCGCAATAATTACCCACTAAACCACCAGGTGCCAAAATTTGGTTATATGGTTACCACCCAGCGTAGAAAATGGTTTCCTGGTGTACAGGAAACCATTTGGCTTGTCACTCAGTGTAGAGTCACCCACAGGCTGAAGGAAGTGGAAAGAATGAAGGTAAATTCTAAAAAACTCAGGCTATTAAATTCTACAAAAAAAAAAAAAAATGAACCATTACATTCTAGAACACCCTCTAACCCTTAATTTCCAGAGCCCCCAGGTCATATAATTCTAGAAATACCCTCGGACCATTCAATTTTAGCCATCTCAGGACACTAAATTGTAGAAAACGATGAGACAATTAAATTCTAGAAAAAATTCAGGTCACACAGCTCTAGAAAACGACCATTGCTTCTAGAAAACATTCAGGCCACTAACTTGTAGAAAACTTTTAGGTCACTAAATTCTAGAAAACGCCAGACCATTTTATTCTAGATAAAACTCAGACTAATAAATTCTCAGAAACCTCACACCATTAAATTCTAGAGCCTGTTTAGCCAGTATATTCTATGAAAACATCAGGCATTTAAATTCTACAAAAACCTAGGGCCACTAGATTCGAGAAAAAAAATCGAACCAATACATTCTAGAAAACCCTCAGGTCATTTGGTCTTGAAACCCCCAGACCATTAACTTCCAGAAAGCCATCGAACCATTCAGTTCTAGAAAACTCTTGGGCCATTCAGTTCCAGAAAAACTCATATCGTTACATTCTAGAAAATCCACGAACCATTGAATTCTATAAAACTGGCACCAATGAATTCTAGAAAAGATGGTGCCACAGCATTCTAGTAAAACCTCATACCATTAATTTCTATAAACCTCTAGCTATTAAATTCTAGAAAACTTCGACCCATTAAGTCCTTGAAGAACCTCGAACCATTTGGATAATTGCTAGAAATGCTCGGACCATTAAATCCTAGAAAAATCTCGAATCACCCTCTAGCCATTAAATTCTGGAAAACAATCAGGGCACTACATTCTAGGAAAAAACGGTCATTAATTTCTACAGAATCCTCAAATAATTAAAAATTATAGAAAAAAAACTTGGGACATTAAACTCTAGAAACACTCAAGGTCATTAAATTCTATAAAAATTCGAAACATTATATATATATATATATATATATATATATATATATATATATATATATATATATATATATATATATATATATATATATATATATATTAGAAGCACCTCAAGGTCATTAAATTCTAGAAAAGCCTCAGGTCATTAAATTTCAGAAACACCTCGGGGCATTATATATCTTCTTGGGATCGATCTATGGCGCACTCGAACTTCCTCTCCTCCAACGCGAAATTTCTACCAACCATGCCACCCTGACGCTGATTTCCGTTCTGTGTACCATTTTTGTACTTCTTCTTATCCATTAAAGTCTAGGTGAAGTTAGGTTTGTTTTCTAAGGATCATGTTACATTAGTTTGTTAGGTTATTCTGTTGGGTTGGGAGAGGCTGTTAGGTTTGTTTTCTAATCAAGTTAGGTTAGTTTGTCAATTATGTTCATCTGTTACGTTAGGGTAGGTATGTTGTGTTGCTTGCTTATAGTTAGCAGGGTCTTAACAATCTAATCAGTTTCATGAATGTCGGTGTGCGCTGTGGCTTGAATCTATGTGTAGATAAGAGTAAAGCGATGGTTGCTGAGAAAGAAGGTGATTTTCAGTGTGACTGATTGGTGGATGAAGACTTGAATTGATGAAAGAGTCAGAATACCTCAGTTCATTCAGGGAAAGGAGAGACTAATACATAAAGGAGGTGAAAAGCAGAAGGGCTCAAGGAAGGGAGGTGACCGGTCCTCTGGAGACATATAGGCTGAGTATGAGGCTTGTGAGAGGACTGCATGAAGGTGTGCTTGTGTCCACATGAATGTGAAGGTGAGACTGATATAGTACGAGTGTGATGAATCAAGAGTGAAAGGCGTGGAAATGGGATTGTCAAGAAATGTTTGTGGCTTAAGCAGAGTAAGTCCAATAGGATAAGAGACATTCGTGCAAGATGTGAAGGAGGGAAATCTACTGATCACAGGGTAGAAAAAAGTTGGTATGATGGTATCATCATATGGAGAAAATGGATATAGTGGTAACATTAGAGAGAGAGAGAGAGAGAGAGAGAGAGAGAGAGAGAGAGAGAGAGAGAGAGATGACTGAATATGAAGGTGAAAAGAGGCTTGATAGGTCATGAAGATGGACTGATAAGGAATAAACAACAAAATGTGTAAGAAAGCGAGGTATGAAAGCTGGGGAAGCTGAAGGACTGACAAGGGAGCAACATGGATAGGAGGATACGAACAGAAGACATGAGAAGGATTTGATATCCCCATATTAACTCTGTAGAGGACAGAATGACGCAGCCCCATAGTGTTTGTGACGCATCTCTATAAACAGTAGTAAAGTAAAATATATAAATGGTTTTGTCTGTGGGGTGGAGCCAGACTTTTGTAGGACTGAATGTTGTGTGAATGAGTTTGTGGCCCATTTCACAGGGTGTGTTGTTTGACAGTTCTACCGTTATACTTTCTTTGTTTTGACGTTGTTTGATGGTTCTACGGTTATGCTTTATCTTTCATTGGCTTCAGATCATACCTCACCTTATCTTTTTAGATGGGAACGGGCGAGGATCTGTAATTATGATGATAATGATATACCACAGCAATGATATAATATGAATAAACAGTACGTAAGAGAATATAAATGTGCCATATGTAGCTGGTAAGGAAGATGTGCTAGGAAGCCTCCTTAGTCCATGAGAACGTGGCCCTGGGAATGCAGAGTGTCCGGCAAGGAGATGTAGGAGGGAGCGTTAAGGTCAGTGAGCAGGAAGGAGGCTCGGCTGGGATGCTCAGACATACCTACGGAAGGTTCTGTGTCGAAACTTATTTTTTCCTTTTCTCAGGAAGACTCGAGAGACAGAAAGCTTCCGCACTCTTTCCTTATTCTTCTCGCAGAAAAGGTATATTCTACAATAAGTTTTCTTTCGCACCTAACAGCTGCTGTTGTATGAGATGGAGATATGGAAAGTCTGCATTTTTCCTTTCTTTGTCATTCCTACGAGAGCAAATTCTAGTTACAACAGATAATCGATCTTAAAAATGTTTAAGACTATCATCCCTGAAAATTAATCCCCATCGAATGCACGATGATCTCTAAGACAGAAAAGCAGTATTTAATGAGTCACGATCTTCCCCTAGAATACCTGGTGAACAGGTGCATGGGGGGAGTCTGATCGAACCTTCCGAAATGGAACTCTAGTTTTTCCAGTTGCGTGTAAGGATGTAGCCAGGATATCGCCAGAGTAAAGGTAACACGGGGTGGGGGGTGAACTTTGAACAACGACAGCTATGGAGACTGGGATTTGCTTCAAGCAATAAATATCACTACTTAGCGTTTACTTCTAAATTATTTATTACATAAGACTTAAGTCAACGTTGCAGTTACGTAATATCAATCGTCCGATCCATCAGCTTCCAAGCTTTTATTTTTTCTTGTAGATATACATCTTTTTCTCTTCCGTAATTCTTTTCAGTATCATATCACATACAAGCAACGTGTACTATTCCCCAGCAGTCACTTTCACATCCCGAACACGCATGACGTTTCCATTCAGGTGTCCCCCCCAGGGAATAATTAACTTCCAGCACCACCCGATTCGTATGTAGCCTAATTAGACTGTTTGATCCCTTTGAATGTATTGCACTGACCATAACCTTGTTCAGAGCAGGACTGAAGGCAGGTATTATTTCATCCTCAGTAATCCTAGAGCCGTATCTCAGCACATTATGCACCCCCTCATACCCATAACCTTGCACACCTACATGGCCATTCGAAGTACCACGCAACACCAAGCGGTTTTCCGTCCAGTTGTAGCACCAGAAATAATAGCTCATTCCCAGATCTATCCTGTACCTCCTCAAGTACCCCACTCTGAGGGACATGTGATGATGCAGCTGCTTGAATGTGATTAATCAGTATCTTCACGTTCACTCTTCTCAACTCCAACACTGTATCCACCCATTGTTAAACAACCAGAATCCAAAGCCCACTCATTCCAAACTTTTGATCACTCCTGAAAAAATTTCTACAGTATACAGTACCTTAGATTTGCTCGTAATAAATCTAGATGGGCCCCCCGAACATGTCACCTGCAAACAATAAACATCAATCTTCCACCTCAAATGTATCCACCATTTCCCCTACCACCCTCATCGTCATATTCAGAATGGTTCCTCTGAACCTAGGAAGCAGTTCGTCCCCCTCCTCCTCCGTTGGTGTTGTTGATCATTCGGATTTACTCAAAAAATAGTGGTTGTACTAGTTATACGAGTATGTTGAACTGACTTAAGTACCATAAGAGTTCAACCACCCAGCACTATCCACCCACCAAGCCAGCCAGGGTCAATTCACCCATAATCCTCAGAAAGGCCATCTAACCAGCTGCAGGGACGCCAGTCCAAGCGACACAGCACTGCAGCTGATATATATAGAATTATTCAGTTATTGACAGAGTAGCCTATCCCCGTCACTATTCTAGTTTTCAGACCTGTACTCTGGTCTGGTGCTGGCCACGCACCAGCCCCATCATCAGCGCGTCATGTCTGAGGCCCAGATGACAGACACTACCAGTGACACTGAACTACCATCAGATAGCAGTTAAATAGGGTTTCCTTGTGGCCCTTGGCCCAGAATTGATCACAGCCCCCTGTTAGTCATGGGGTTGGTGCTACTGAAGGTAAGACAACTATCAGAATGTCTGATGAGCTACCGAGTATGAATAATGAATAAGGTTGTTTCTGAGTGGAAGATGTGTGAATCCGATGGTTGAAGCACGACAGTGAGAAACACATCACTCATGGTTACAAAAAAAAAAAAAAAAAAAAAAAGCAACAGGGAGAGATTTTTGAATGTTATAAATGTGAGGTTTAGAGTGAAAATGCTAAATTATATAATTTTCCGTTATGGGAGTGATACATTCATTTGAATGTCTCAATATCTGTGTTGGAATCAGACAACGATGTGTGCTGTTCCCATTTTATGTTAACCTCTTCACTCCAGAGCTAAATACTACTGTCTGGAGACAGCTTAAGTTGAGGAAGGATATCTTCTGCTTGCAAGGGTTGGGAAGATGGCTGTTTAGAGACAAGATGACTCTCAAAACTGGAAATGGTGAATGGAGAGACCTGAATAAATGGAAGTTATATTACCTCGTTACGGTAATGAGAGAGAGAGAGAGAGAGAGAGAGAGAGAGAAATATATTAAAAACAGTGAAAAGTAGAGAAGCAAAGAATGGTGGCCGGTGCTTTGAAAACCTTAATACAAAACAGAGGGCTGACGGTGTGTTAATACCCATAGTAACATTTGGTATAGCAGTCGAAAAAGAATTGTTTTGGAATGTGTGGTGGTAGTATAGAGTGGAGGGATAAGAACAATAGATTTGATAAGATGTGGCATAAGGAACATATAACTGACAATAGGGAAGGTGTGTGTTGGGGGGGAGGGGGTTAGGCGATACTATATATTCCTATGGGGGAGGCGGTGCCTGAATCAGTAGAGGTGGCCTGCTGTCCTAATGGACCCAGGTTCAAGTCCCAGCTCGGGCAGGGAACAGTTTAAGGATTTGAATTTCATAAAAAGCAGACACTACTGATCGACCAAAAGACCCGACGACATGTAAAAATATCCCCGCTAATAGCAACACACCAGTCCTGCATGAGGCAGCCCTAGCATGTATTCAATAAGGACGATGGGTGTTGGCGCCGAAGTGGTGACATGTGGAGGTGATGGTATGCAGGAGGACTACTGGGCCATGGGTGCAGGCTGTGAAGCCTATACCAGTCAGATGCATAAAGGAAAACAAATCGGGAAAATGGACTACGGTATGATGGTGAAAAAAGATTTGGTGAGTGAATAAGCTGTGAGATTGTGTGCTAGGCCTTGGAAGAGGATGTTGTTTCTGCTGTCGTTGCATCTCCAAGCTTATCTTGACGTGAATCAAGTGGACTGCAAGAAACAGGACACTTCAACCAGTAGCTCCCACAGGTCATTTGCTGTTTATGTTGAAGAATTGTGTGTGCTGTGATAGTGTAGTGAATTAAGTGAGTGTGTTGTAGTGAAGGAGGCTGCATTGTAGTGTGGTTATAGTAAATTGTGTATTGTATTTTGCGATGGCAAAGAAGCAGGGAAGAGTGATGGCCGCATCACAGTTTGGATCGGTGCACTAATGTCTATCTGGGTTGGACAGTTTCTTCAGGCTGCATGTCCGGTGGTGGTTTGTGAAGGATGAGATTTGGCTGAAGGCTTTGGGTGGCTGTGTGTTTAAGGTGTTCGTGAAGTGTAGCAACTGGTGAAGGGGAGAAATTTTTCTGAGATCCTGTGTAATGTTGTTTTTTTTTTTTTTTTTTTTTTTTTTTTTTTAGATGATTGATGCACCATAAAATTACAAGCATGAAGAAGGATGAATATGGTGCCGAGTGAGAAAGTAAGGTATCGTAGTTATGGGAGGTAAGGAACTGACAAAGAATCAAAATGAAGTATGCGCAGAGAAGCACCTATAGTAGTTTGGCACCCCTTTATTAATATGGAAATCTAAGAAACTACCTTAACCCATAGGTGTACGTAATAAATATACTGTATTACAAACATATGCCGATGATTATGTTTGTGGGGTAGAGCCAGGATTTCAAAGGTCTCAATAATGTGATCATGACAGTGTGGCCAGTTTCACTGATTTTGATAGAGCTCCTATTTTTGTGTTCTCTCTCTCTCTCTCTCTCTCTCTCTCTCTCTCTCTCTCTCTCTCTCTCTCCTGGGTTCTGCCTCATCATATCCAGTGGGTGGGGATTAGTGCTGGGATGACAAAATAATGGATATATCATCTCCAACGTCTTCCTTCCTTCTGGTTCTAGAAATCGCCTGATTGGGAATGGTCGTGATGGAACAACCCCTCGGTAAATTTTGCATGCTGTATTCATCCTGGCAGTTGTCCCTCTTCGTTTTCATTCTCATTCCACTGTACTCTTTCGTTCTTTCCATCTACAACACAAGGTCTTCCTTTTTCAACATTCAACCTCACTTTCACATCCATTTTTTGAATTCTGTGCATTCTCTAAACATATGCATAGTATTTCAGTGCATTTCGCTTGATCCATTCAGCAATGTCTCATTTTACTCCTGTGGTCCTTTCTGTATTCCAGAGACCTAGAAAATTTTCTAACCTATCCATCCTGCTTATACCTGCTTATGTTCTGAGAAAACTCATCTCTACAGTCTTAACCCAAGCAAGGTCCCAGTTATTGACAGATTATACGCTTCCGAAATTTCACCAACTTAATTTTTTACCTTAAAATGGTCTTTCATCTTCCGCTCCATTGTACCGTGTACTACATAGCTCCCAGATAGGCCTGTCTAAAATTTACCTCCCCCCATCGGCAACTTACCAAATATCTGTACTCTGTAAACTCTACAATTTCTTGTGCTCTCTCTCTCTCTCTCTCTCTCTCTCTCTCTCTCTCTCTCTCTCTCCTTTAAAGTTTTGACTATTCCATATACTTTTTGTAATTTTTTTTTTTTACTAAAAGTTTTTAGTTTTAGTCTTGAACAACTGCTGTTGTTTTTTCCTTACAATCTAGCTCACTGTCAACGTTTAGTATAGCCAGATCCCATAACCTGAGAAACGATTGTCCTTGGTCGGTCTCCACCAGGGACCTCTAAGGGATATATGGTGGGGTCAAAACAAGAGTTAGAAAGACAGGAATGAAGCTGGTAATGAACTGGGACTTGAGCATGGATGTAAACAAGTTACTGCACAACAATATTGTGGTACCCACTCTAACGTCCGGAGGTGAAGCCTGAACCTTGTTGGAAGGATACAAGTTGAGTGACAGCAGTGGAAATTAGTTATCCGAGAGGAGCATGTGGAGTTACAAGGAGACAGTCAGATAATTGGGGAAGTAAAGAAGCGATGTGGTGTTGACATGGATGCAACTGAAAGTGTGAGAAATACTTTGAGGTAGTTTGGCCACGTGGAAACAAAATGGGGAATGAGAGACTGACTAGAAGAGTGTGTGTGAGTGAGATGGGGAGGGGGGGGGAAGGCAAGCAAGGATAAGATGGAGGAATGGAGTGGGGAAGAGATACAAGAAAGGGGTGTGTAAATTGGAGGGAGGGCAGCCAAATGGCAGAAGACAGAGCAACATTAAGGCAATCTGTTTCTGGCCACCCCTTATGGGATTAAGATGTCTGGCCATAGATCTATTGATAGATGAATGATTTCAGGGAATACTTCAAATCTTATGTTTGGATGTCTAATAAAACAAGTGATGTCTGTTGAAACAGAAGGTGACTCATTATGGTATACCAGCTGGTGAAGGGCGAGACTTGAATGGTGGAGGAATATAAATACCTTGGAAAGATACCATGAAGGGCTTGATATGGTGGAGGAATATAAATACCTTGGAAAGATACCATGAAGGGCTTGATGATTCATTCATCATCCAATTCAGTTTTGCCCCACAAAGAGCATTAGGGCAAGAGTGCCCAACTGCCCGCCCCTTAGCAGCATTACCTGAACAATAAACAACAATTATCCCTCAGACTTAGACCCTCATGGAGCAAACCTGATTGGAGCACCTTCAACTCATCAGACCATCAAGCACCCTCCCCTCCCCCTCAAAAAAAAAAAAAAAAAAAAAAAAATGGTGAAAAAGGTCAGGCACTTCAGTACACAGCACAAAGGCCCACCTTCGATCTGCCAATGTGCATCACGAAAGCAGTTCCACAGAGTGGAAGCACTCAACCGTGACTGGGAAGCCTTGATACTGTACAGACTGCAAGAGAACTATGTTGGGGAGTTGCTGTCCACATGCAGGAAGCAGGCTGTAGCACCAGCCGATCAGGGTGGTACTCCCAAGAGGAATGCCAGTGCTGGCGATAGGGAGAGCTGGTGTTCCCGTATCAAGCAACTGGACCATCTCCCTTTGCTGAACTTTTCAGCAAAAGTGAAACTTACGTGGAGAGTAGACCAGCATACTCTTCCAAACACTTTCCTCTGCCTCATGCACTACTTTACATGTGCTTACTTATCACACAACGTATCCCACTAAGAACAGGGGTTGACAACAGCAAGGGCATGCGGCCAGAAAACTTTGTCCCCTTTACCTACTGATGGACCAATTGTGAGGAGGCGTCACGAGGGCTCCGCCACTATAGATTTTGGTGCGGAGATGGGGTGGGGTTCAACCTGTGCTACAGGATATAAGGCATTGTGGTTCCCAGGCTGCTTCCGACCAATAGAGAGGAGTCCGAACCTGGGAGCAGTGCCCCGGGAGGCTGCCCTATCAATGGGTGTATAATGGCGGGGGAGTTACAGTGCCAAGGCACGCTTAAAGGACGTCCCTGTAGCTGCCATGGCAGGGTGCCCCAAGGCCACTGCCGCAGCCACTGGTCACGGCTGGTGGGCCATGGGTCCCAGATCCCATGCCTAGGCCTGGGACTGTGCATGTGAGTGGGGCTTGTGGTTTCTCCCCATTATCTGTTCTTACCAAATTATAACTAGAAAGAAAGATCTTCTAAGCAAGCCTGAGGAAACTAAATCACCCAAGAAAATCAGAGTGGCATCATGGAATGTGGGAAATTTGAGGGGTAGAGCGGGGAAAGTAGTTGAAGCATTTAGTAGGAGGGGAGCGGATGTGGGATGTGTGCAAGAAGTCAGGTATTGAGGAAGATCAGCCAAAATGATAGCCGGGAGGGATGTACGTCATTTTGGCGGGGTAGGGCGGATGGATATGGTGGTGAGGGTGTGTTGGTTGGGGAGAAATGGGTGGAATATGTCATGAAAGTGGTGAGAGTCAAGTGACAGGATAATAGTAGTGAAAATTTTGTTCGGTCTGGTTATGTTTGCATTTGTATCGGCGTATGCTCCACAGGCATGCTTGGATGAGGTAGAGGATAGATTCTGGGACTACTTAATACGTGTAGTAACTGGTATGGGAGATGATGAAATTGTAGTTTTGGGAGGGGACTTAAATGGTCACGTAGGTGAAGCAAGCTCAAGGATATGAAGAACATGGGGGATGTGCATATAGTACAAGAAATGAGGAAGGGGAGAGGGTACTTGAGTGTCGGGAGGCAATGAACATGAGTGTGTGTAAGAGAGAGTAGGTTGATTAGGCTACATACGAGTCTGGGGGAAACAGCAGCCAGATAGAATACTTCCAGGTCAGGAGGGCTGATAAAAGGTTAGTGAGGGATGTTAAAAGTTATAGGGAGCGAGGAGCGTGCTGAAACACAAGTTATTGATGTGACATGGTGCTTAAGGAACGGGTGAGGAAAGAGGACCTATGCACCTAGGAGAAAAATACGTAAGTTGGAAAATCTAGCAGTAAGGGATGCCTTCTATAGCGAAATGAATAGAGTGGTGGCTGAACAGGGAGACGTTGATAGAAGTGTTAATGAACAATACAGAGCCCTCAAGAACAAACTCTTGAGAGTTACTGATTCAGTGTGTGGATAGACAAGAAGCACCCCCCCCCCAAGACATAAAGTAACTTGGTGGTGGGATGAGGGTGTAGAAGCTGCAGTTATGGAGAAAAGAAGGCTTTTCCGGGAGTGGAGAAAGGGTGGTAGCAGAGAGGTATGCTTCGCTGCCAAAAGTAGGTCTAGAAGAGAGGTTTACAAGGCAAAGTCTAAATCTCAGAGACTTTTACTTAATAACCTAAGTAGTGGGGAAAGGAATAATATGATATTTAAAGTGGCCTTGTTCGCCCCTAGTCCTGAGGGCTGCTCATCTCCCAGGGCCCCTGTGAAGAGAAGGCTGCCCAACACTCCGCCCTCCAGCTCCTTCAAGACACCTGGCGTTCCCGACGACGACCCATACAAGGAGCGCACTCCTGATGGCCCGCCCCCCATGCCTGGCCGCCACCTGCGGCTGCCAGCTAGTGGGCCCCAGCAGGCCCTAGCGCCACCCACCGCCTTTCCGCGTGAGTAAAACAACCCTAGACTATTGTCCTATCTCCTATCAGTGCTTCCCCATGTGTGATAGAGTACGACTTTATGCCAAGTAGATCCCTCCCAGTGTCCCTAGTGACATGCCCCTGCCCCCCCCCCTTTACCTAGTGTACAGTGAACACAGAGAAGAACTCGCATTAGGACCAATAGTGGTACAAATGTGCTAGGCCCTATTCTCTTGACCTAGCTAGGCCCAAGCCGCCTCACGAGTGCACCCCCTCCCCCGTGCAATGCACAGTTGTCCCCACAGACGTATCAGTGTTGTGGCTTTTTGTCCCCCAAGTTGTTATACACAATTCGCCCCCATACGGATATCCCGCCCATGTAAAGCGAGTGTGCCCAGGGTAATAATCCGTGAGTCTGTGTCCCGCGAGGACACTGTGAAATAGTGTCACTTCCCGTCCATGTCACGCGAGTAGGTAATAAGTGATATATCCCCACGTCCCATGTCACGCGAGTGTAACATAAGACAGCCTGTATCTTGTCTATGTCACGCGGATGTGTTATAGGTGATATGAAGTTACGTCTATGTCACGCGGATGTGTTATGGAATGAGAAAATATTTCCATTCCCATCACGCACGTATATGCATACTGAGATAGACTGCATCCAGGGATTCTGTTGTGTCCTCCCCCTCTGTGTATATTCTTGTGAGACATACTCAGTGTATTGTAACTGTCACATGTGTATTGTATCGTGGGATTATTCTATGTAAGTGTGTACTATATTTCTCTGTAGTGGTTGATGTATGGTACTGATTAGGTTTGGTCACGGACCGTAGTGTATGTCATTGTACCGAACTGTGTATTCTGTTCTACATTTAATATACGCGTGCCGTTGTTCAGATGGTGTTTGGGTTTCCCCTCCTCGTCTCCATATTCTGGCCCAGTCGTGAACAAAGAACCCAAGGCCTGCACAGTACCTGAACCTGAGGAGTCGGGGTCAGGCTACGCTGCATAACAGAACTGTACTTTGTTTTTGTTGAATTGGAGAACGCCTTTGACAGAGTCCCAAAAAGGTGATGAAGTGGTCAATGAGAAAGCTTAGGATCGAGGAGTGGCTGGTTAGGGTCATTATGGCCATGTATGTGGGTGCTTGCACCCAGGTAAGGGTGAATGGAGTTTTGAATGAGGAGTTTTCCATGAATCTTGGTATGCATCAGGAGTCAATCTTGATCTCCCAGTTGTTTATTATGGTACTTGAAGCCCTCTCACATGACTTCAGAAATGGACTCCCGTGGGAGATGTATGCTGATGATTTCGTGCTGATTGCAAAGAATGACAGGGAGGTGGAGGAAGGATTTAGGAAATGGAAAGATGGTATGGGGCACAAGGTCTTAATAGCAAATGCACATAAAACCAGTGATGGTATTTAGGGCTGGGGGTGAAACTGTCAAAGAAGAGGGGGAGTGGCCATGTGCAATTTGCCACAATGGCATGGGAAGTACTTTCATCTTGTACAGTGTTTGTGATAAGTAGGTGCATAAGAAATGTCAAGATATTACAGGCAGACTGAAAATAATGCAGATTTCATGTGTGGTGTATCAGGGAGAGCATGTGGAGACTGCCAGGCATAAAAGGACTGAACTTGCTGGTGAGTCTCTTGAGTGTGTGGAAGAGTTTTGTTATTTGCGAGACATGTTATGTGCTGGAGGTGGGGCTGGAGTTAGCTCTGTGGCTAGAGTAAGGAGTGGCTGGAAGAAGTTCCGGGAGCTGTTGCCTCTCCTAACATTGAGAGGGCTCTCTCTCTGTGCTAATGGATTTTTGTATGCCGTATGTGTTAAGAATTTAATGCAGCATGGCAGTGAGACCTGGGCAGTAAAGGAAGAGGATATTCGCAGCTCTAATGTACAGAAACGGCAATGATAGGTGGATGTGCAGTACATCCCTGAGTACAAGGCCTGGGGGGGTTAGGTTTATGATGAAAGAGTTGAGGTAGGATGGGACTGGAATGTATTGGTGTTGTGATAAGGAGAGATAGATTGAGATGGTTTGGGCATGTGGAGAGGATGGGGGATGATAATTGGGTGCAGAAAGTGAGAACTGTTAATGTTAGGGGTAAAGTAGCATGATGTAGACAGAAAAAGACCTGGGACGAGGGCATTGAGTGTGACCTCAAGGATAAAGGACTACGTAGGGAAGCTGCCAGAGATCAAACAACATGGATAGCCACCATTAGGTGACCAAAAGCGATGCATGCAAGCATGTTGGAGCATTCAGAAATTAAACAAAACAAAACGATTAATGTTAAGTATGAGGCATTGATATAGCATGAACCTGGAATGTGTAGATATCAGTGGCAATGTGACTGCAAGGTGAAGTCTGGTGGTGGTGTGGATTTACCGCTTCTCATTACTTGGCATCAGGGCCCATATTCTCATTAACTTATAAGCCTACAGAACACCTTACCTTAAGTTATTTTCAATACACCACCATTATATTCTCCTGTATGCTACTTGCCTCCTTTTCACAGATATTCTCAGAAAGACTCATCATCATCATCATCCCAACCTCTTTTCCCAACTATGGATAAGATGAAGCAGTAAAGGAGTATGGTCTCCTACCGCTTTAATTACCTACACTATGAATGGTTAGCTTCAGGCCCAACTACACTCTCAAAGGGTGGCACTGATATAAATGGATAGTTCCACTGCTGTTACACAGATGTCCTTCAACTCCTTCCCCATCCCTCAAAAGAAGGATTGTGAACTGCATGAAGAGGGCAACTTCTAGCTGGAAGTCCACTGGGTCCACACTTCAGATGAACCTGGGGTGACTGCAACAAACCAAACATTCCACAGCCCTCAATGTGATACTGTAACACACTAAAACATTCTCTCTCTCTCTCCCTCTCTCTCTTACAACACTGAACACACTGCAACAAATTCACAAATAAATCTTTGGAAAAGTCCAGCAGAAGTGACAAGATTTCTGGAGTCTGTCAAATCAATGTCCACATTTGGTGGAGGCAGTGGCTGAATCAGTAGAGAGGCGGCTTGCAGTCCTAATGGACCCAGGATCGAATCCCGGCTGGGACAAGGAACAGTTTAAGGATTTGAATTTCCTAAAAAGCAGACTTTCCTCATCTACCAGATGACCTGCCGACATGTCCTAAAAGTATCCCCGCTAATACCAGTACACCAGTCCTGCATGAGACAGCCCCAGCATGTATTCAGTATAGACGGTGGGTGTTAGCGCCGAAGTGGTGACGTGGAGGTGTAGGAGGACTACTGAGGCCAGGGATAGGCCACTGCCCCCAAGAAATAGGCCCTGAGCCTTTGCCCAGAGTCGGACACATTAAAAAAAAAAAAGTTAGGGCCAAATATAGCTACAGCTTCCATGCACACTCTCATTGTACGTTCCTCAATCTCAACTCTGCCTCTTCCATTTAGTATTAATGCCTCAAAATTCAAGTAAAATCAGACTATTGTAGTAAATAAAATTTTTATTTTACATAATCCAAAGTCATGAATGAACTGTACATACAACTTACATACACACCTGCACTGGGAGATGACAAACCACCATCATAAATAGATTATATATTTCATATATTATCCCAATATTTGGAATAATGAATTTGTTTTGCCATTTTTCTAAACACCACATGACAAAAATGTAACTGTACACGCCTGCATATTTGGTTTCCAATGTGATGCTTAGGTACTACACAGCCTGTTGAAGAAGGGCTGTGTAGCGATTTATCTTGGAGGCCAAAGACATGTCAACATAGCGATCACCAATGGATACCAACATGCCACCAATGATGGTGGGATCAACCTTGGTGGTAATCTGTAGTGTCTCACCAGACTTGGTGAAGGATTTCAGGGCTCCTTCAAGTTCCTTCATTGCGGCTGCATCCAAGGGCTGTCAAAAAATGAAGAATGAAACAATAAAACAAGCTTACCCATTACCATTTCTTACAACAAACAGCAATTTATCCACTCATCTTAAAGCTCATCATCATCATCATCATCATCAACCTAATTCTAGTCCATAAGATGAAGTGATGCATGATCCAGAAACTTTTTTTTTTTTTTTCCAAAAAGCACAGAAGCAGAAAACCATCAAACAGCATGCCAACTGAAATGAGCCACATACCCACTCCCATATCATTCTAGCCTTAACAAGCTAGCCTTCACTTAAAATGTAAAATCATACGCACTTTTTTTTTTTTTAATATACGGTACTAACACCTGTCCTCTGTTGTGAAGTCATTCCTTTGAGATGAGTTTCCACTAAAATGTACCACAACGTAAATAAAGTAAGTCATGTGACATGGCAGGAAAGTATGCCAGTGAACTGTATTTGCATGAAGAAGGAAAAATCAATATTTTCTAAAAAAAAAAAAATAATAATAATACTCCATGAGAGAGAGAGAGAGAGAGAGATTTTAACCTGTGGATATTCCCAATAATCAATCATCAGTGATTACATTATAGAGGACTTCCACTGAAAGCATCAAGACAACAGGTGGTAGTGGTCAAGTGGTTTGAGAAGTTATCTGGCATAAGTAAAAACTAGAGTTTAATCCTAGGTCAGGACAAGGAAAACACTGTTGATTTGAACTTCATTAAAACAGACTTTTAGTGACCATCCACAAGATCCACTGGGGTCATAAAAACGGCTCCACTAATACCAACACTCCAGTCCTGAATGAGAAAGCCCCACCCTACTATGTATTCACCATGGATGGAGGGCATTACCACTGAAGTGGTGACAGGTGATGCATGCAGCACACAGAAACACTAATGGGTCTTAGGTAATGAACTTTCAAACTGCATGTCCATCTGGATACATGTAAGCACCCACACTAATCTAGTGTGTTTCTACAGCAAAGTAGTCAATACACTATACTGTACTGCATAAGAATGGGATGGCTGGGTAGATAGCCCCTCCCTGCTGTGGAAGGCTTTTGATAAGGAGTCAAAGAAAATGTTACTGTGGAAGGGTGCATGGGAAGTTGCTGAAATGATTTGGTGGGAAGACAGACGAGAAGGGTTATAAGACACAAGTTTCCCTCTGGAGCAGTGTGACTAATGGAGTTATTGTTGTTGATCAACCCTAGTCTGGCCAAGCACACCCATTAATCCAAGGCAAGCATCCCTCCAGAGCCATCCTGTGCTGTGAACCAATGTTCCCTCGCACCTGACAGTGCCTCACCATGCAAGGAAAAGTTTGGAGGTTTCACTCCTTGACAAACATCGCATTTGTGTCTCCCCACCCGGTTAACAGGGACACCATAGAAGGCTCTACTTCACCCCGTAATCTGGTAAATGGCTTCCTGGGTTACAAGAAGCCATAAGGCTTGTCACTCAGTGTAGAGCAACCTGAAGTGGAAAGAGCAGAACAAAAAGAGGAAGAATAGGGCGATGTAAAATGACAGGAGGGCAGACACAGACACAGAATGAGAAAGAGGAAGGAGGAAGTAGGCAGCTCCACAAGTGAATGTATGATAGTTGCCATCATGTACCACTTGAATAATGGAATATCCCAAAGTATGAGGTGCTACCCAAAAGCTCCAGTAATCTGAACAGGAGCCAATCATTTGCAGTTTTGCCTTTGCCACTAGGAGGAATTAGCACCATCCCTTGACCATCAGTGTGGCCCCAGCTGTGTCTATGAGCAGATGTGTTGTTGAGCTACACTTACTATTGTAACGTAGTGTGTATGTGGTTTGGCAGTTTTGCAATGGCGGACCTCACAGAACAAAGAACCTGCATCAAGTACTGCTTCAAGGTCAACAAGATGGCTGCAGAAACTCACTGGTTACTTCACTCAAAAATAAATAAAAATTGCCTTACAAAAGGAAATTGGCAACAAGTATTGAATATGCAGTAATATGGTAAGAGAGATCAGCAGGGTTAGAAAGATGAGAAAGACCTTATGTTACCATACAGTATGACTTACTGCCAAAAACGCATTTACTGAAAGGGCATAAAGACGGTTGACTAACAGGACATTGGCTTATACCCTCTCATAATTGATGTGTTGGTGCAAATTCCAACCGCTTGTTACCATCTGACGCAAACAGTATCCAACCAAAATCGAAAGCTCATTACTGGATGACGCAAGTTGCATCCAACAAAATAACAATCGATATGTTTGTTTTCCAAAAGCTTTTGCTAGTCTTGCTTACACCAACAACTGATGTACTGTACAACTATTCAGGAGTACTGAGGGAAAAGAAGAACTGTATTGGAAGTAGAAGCAAAAAGATAGGCGGCAAAAGAAACTTTTTTCATTGCCGCGAGAACCATCTCCTGCGGCCTGGTAACATTTTCTTTCTTAAAATCGTTCTTACTGAGATAGTGACTTTTTTTTTTTTCTCCAATATGTACACAAGGTAATTACAGTATCTACAATATTGTCTTAGTACATTATAGCAGAAAACATATTGTACAGTAAACCCTCGATATACAGAACCCACTTTTAACAAATTTTGGTTTTAATAATCACCTTGAGATGGCCGAAAGTTATGTTCATTTCACGATTTTTCACTCGTTAAAACAATGTACCCACGGGAAACACCGACTCAGTGTGGCGTTCCCCCCCCCCCCACACACACACATCGCTGAAACAGCGGCAAAAAGGAGCACAACCTATTGTGATTATGTGGTAGTCCTGTCTGATATCAGTGAAAAAAAAAAACGCAGATTTCGGTCAAACAAGAGTACAAAACACAGTGGAAGTAGAAAGTTTTCGTAGGTTGCATCATGGAGGAAGGAGGTACTGTACAGTAGTTCATTGTTTATGTATGATGGCGGTGAATTTGCGGGCTTCTCAGATGAGGATAAGGGTAATGGATGTACTAAACTGAATCAAACAAGAGTAGCAGGAGTGAGCAGGAGTGGAGAAAATGGCAGACAGGAATGTCCAGAAGTTAAAAAAGGTGTGGACTATAATTAGAGAGCTGCAGGAACGGACTTTAGAACAGGAGAAAGAGATTAAGATACGTCACACCAAGTTGGATAACGTCTGCACACGCAGTGCTGAACAAGAAAGGCATGTTATAGAATTGAAATTGAGTAATGAATCAGCCTCAAATGAAATAAAACAGCTCAAGAGGGAAAATAAGAGGATGAAAGTAGAAAGGGACAGGATGAAAAGTAAACCAGATGATCACAAATCAAAATCAAGGATGCACCATAAACATATTAAGCAAAATCAAGGAACAACACAAGGGGTAGAAGAAAATTCAAGAGGAAGGAAATATAAATTTCAAAGAGACTGTAGAACAACAAAGCATGGAAAAGGTGGAAAAGGACATGGTTAGGGTATTAAAAAGTAGAGAATCTTTAGTCAGGGATGTAGCAGACAAGAAAAAATCCATGATAATTTCGGGAATAAAAGAAAAATGTACGACAGTAAGATCACAAAGGGAAAGAGAAGAACTGAGAAATCTAGAGAGATAATATCAGCAGTTATGGAGGGTAACAACAAAGCTCAAGAAGAGACTGATGGTGTTTAGGCTAGGAAAGTACGAGGAAGGAGGGGTAAGGCCACTTAAAGTTTAAGTCTCAGGTAATGGTAAATGAAATTATCAAAAGAACATGGCAATTATCAGAAAAGGAGGGGTTCAAGAATGCTCGGATAAGGAGAGATGCAAATGAGGAAGAAAGAGCTAAGATAAAGGAGCTAGTAAAGAAAGCTATGGCAAAAAACGAACAAAGAATGGAGAAAGAGAAGACAGTGCTTTATTGGAGAGTTATGGATCAGATATTAACCCCTTAACCGCGGGGCGTCACTTTCGTGACGCTTGGGAGCAAGGGATCATACCGCGGGGCGTCGCTTTTGTGATTCTGTGTTATTTTGAATTTACCTGGGCTTCCAAGTGGGGGCTTGTATCATCTATCAGTACTGCCAATGTCCAACACTAGTCAGCACTCCTAATCTCATCTGTACTCCCATCCATTGTTGACAATTTAGCCATTTCTCCCCGTTCTTGACTCCGCTTCCTACCCCCCCTCCCTTACCCTATCCTCTCGCCTGCCCGGCCGTGCTACGCTAAGTAAATCTTCCCTGGAATTTTTCACTGATTTCATCCATTGAAATAAGCCCTATGCCCTATTCTTATACCAAATAATATATACAAGAAGAAATAAGGTAAGTGAGAGTGCCATACACCTGGAATTGGCTAATTATCACCTGACAACACCTCACGTGCACTTGTTCGCTAATTTTCGCTGTTTTTTTCCCCTTGAAATATGCCATATAATCTATTTTCGTAATAAATATACATATAAGGAGGGAAGGGAGAAGCCTAAGTGATATTTACATTCACCTGGAACTACCTAATTTATAATGTATTGTCTAGATTTCCTGCCAATCATTTCAGTGAAATACATAGCTGTTTCAAGAGCTACGTTGGTAGTATTGAATATCCCCTAAGTAGGCCTCTACCCCGGCGGGCCCTCCCTTATCAGTTCTCTCTCATCTTCCGAAGAGGAGGTACGTCTGTTCCTCTTGCTGACTTCAGGGCCTTTTTCACCCCCATGCAAAGGGCCCTGTGACCTTTACCCCCTACTAAACCTCGTGTGGAAAGAGGTAAAGGGCTGACAATTGATAAAAGAGTGACTACGATCTTTCTATTGAGTAAAACAGTGCAAGTGGAACTGTAAATAATGTGTAAATAATGTGTAAACAGCAAGTGAAAGTAATGAATGTAAATATACGTGAACAATGGAAAATAGTTTTATAAGTTACTTCAAGTGACAGTGCATAACAGTGTAAATAAAATAGAAATGTAAATAACGTAAATAAAATAGAGAACGTAAATAGAAATGTAAATAAGTAGTATTATAAGGATACGAGTATATACCCTAGGAGTAATGAAAGTGAAAGTTTCACTCTAGCATGTCTGAATACTATGAGTTATGACAGTGAAGATGAAAGTGACATTCACTCTCAATGCTAGTATACAGGACAAGAAAGTGAATGCTACGTATTTTACTGAAAGAAATTGAATCCCTACAATGACAATAAACTAACACTACTGAAGGAAACTTATGGATAAAGACTGTAGATATATATAAGTGTTATATAGTAATAGAAATATAAAGTGTGAGGGGTTTTATGAATAATAAATGACAGAGTACCAAGAGCGAACTAGCGCAAGTGCGGCAGTCAGACGCGCTAATAATTTTCATTGCTTTCACAGTGGGTTTTTTTGGAGTATGGATCCCAAACTACTTGAAAATCATAGAGTAGTGTTTATAATGTTAATATCTGGCTGTGGTAATCATATTACGAGTTGTCGGGAAGTGTAAAGTGGAGACTTCGTTACCCAACTTCAGAGGTCTCCACAAGTCCTACGGTAACTGACGAAGGCTCAACAAACATTCCAGGAGAAAGCTGAAGGTATGTGCCATAAGCATATATAATTTTAATATTCTAGGACTAATAACTGATTTTTGGCAAATATTTTTTGAGAGTCTGTCGGAGCCCGAATAACCCCGCGGCACACGCAAAACATCGGTAAACATGCCCGCGGTGTAGGGGTTAAGGAAGTGGTACTGATGGATAGAGGGAGAGAAGAGGGAATAAAGAACAATGAAAAAAGTTGGCAAGTGGTATATACTAGTGCTGATGGTTTAATATCGGCAAGGTCAGACACCAACGATTACTTGAGGGTACATGAACCAGATATTATGTGCTTTGTAGACCAAGTTAAGAGAGGATATTGATATCAATATGTGAGAAGGTAAATACAAACTGTGGAGAAGAGACAGAAAAGAAAAAACAGGAGGAGTAATGATCGCAGTGAAGTACTGTACAACATCCATGTGGAGAATGTGGAACTGGGAAAGGGTAAGGCTGAAGCAATAAATATGAAACTTGAATCTGGAGAGAATGGCAAGACAGACATCGCAGTGGTATATGTTCCCCCTAAGACGAGGGAATGGAATGACGATGAATACCAGGAGATGTTGTCAGACATGGTTAGTTATCTACAAAAAGTGATAGAGGAAAGCAACAACATAATTCTGATGGGTGATTTTAATTGTAAAGAGGTGAACTGGGAGGAATGGGACTCAGGAGGCAGTGAAGATAAGTGGGGCACTATACTGTTAAATATAGCAATAAATAATGTAATTTGTGGTAGGTGGGGGCACTCACCATCCACTCACTAGATGTAGTGCAACTCTCAGGTGTCTGCCCTTTCCTATCCTCCATCCTTCATTCCTTCCATCCTCTTCTGTCTTTCTTTCCTTCATTCTTTCCCTGTCCTTCTGCCTACGGGTGACTTTACACTCCCTCTTCTGTCTTTCTTTCCATCATTCTTTCCTCTTCCTTCTGCCTATGGGTGACTCTACACTGAGTGACAAGCCAAATGGTTTCCTGTACACCAGGAAACCATTTACTACTCAGGGTGGTAACCATATGACCAAATTTTGGCTTCTGGTGGTTTAGTGGGTAATAACGGTGCTCCAATTGGATTGAGCTGGTGAAGGTTTATATCCAAGGGGTGGTTGGAGTTGACTGCTCATGTAATGCCACTCAGGGATGAGTGAGGCTGGTCACTCTCATCTTAAATGTCGGGACCAACTGCCTAGCCCCGGGCTCCTACGCTCTTCATGGGGCAATGTAGGATTCGATGATGGATGGATGGATAAATAATGTAATGACCCAATGGGTCAAAGAAGAGACAAGATTCAGAGGTGATGACATGTCAGCAAGACTAGATTTACTGCTAACCAAAGAACCTGACATAATTGAATCTTTGAAATACAGTATCTGTGTCCTACAAAAAAAGAGTAATCATGTAGTCATTGAGATCCAGATGATAATAGGGAATGTGGTGCAAAGAGATGAGCTTTATAGGCAGGGAAGATACAACTTTGGGAAAGCGAACTTTACAGGATTGAGGAAATTTTTTGAAAATGTGGATTGGAGAAAATTCCGAGAAACAAGTGAGGTAAAGAGGAAATGGAATATCTTTCTAGAACTCTATAATTTGGGAGTGGAAAAACATGTTTCAAGAGAAAGTGGGAAAGAAAACAGGAAGGAGGATTGGTTTAACCGAAGGTGTATGATACCAAAAAAAAAAGAGGGAGACATGGCATGGAACTACTGCAGAATGAGAGGTAATAATAGAAAAGAACTAGAAATGAATATACAAGAACACGTAGACAGGAAGAAAGGAACTTTGAAAGAGGTATAACTGATAAATGTAAGGAAGAACCCAAATTGTTTTATAGATTTGTTAATGGCAAATTGAAACAAAAGGAAGGAATCAACAAACCGAATGTAGAAGGAGAGGTCTATAAAGATGCGGCAGTGCAAGCTGAAATACTGAACAAATGTTTCCATTCAGTTTTCACTAAAGAAAGGGATTTTGTGGAGGGGGAGGGAGTGACTGGAAATATAGTGATAAAAGATATAAAACTGGATGTGTAGGAAGTGTATAAATTACTGGAAACTCTAAGATACAAGGAAAGCCCTAACACCAGATGGACTCTCTACCTGGGTACTGATAGAACGTAGAAAACAAGTAGCAGCTAAGATTCACTGTTTAATTGTGTGTTCTCTGGAAGAAGTGAAAGTGCCTCAGGAATGGAAGAGGGCCAATGTGGTACCAATTTTTAAGGAAAGAAAATGTGGATTGGAGAAAATTCCGAGAAACAAGTGAGGTAGAGGAAATGGAATATCTTTCTAGAACTCTATAATTTGGGAGTGGAAAAACATGTTTCAAGAGAAAGTGGGAAAGAAAACAGGAAGGAGGATTGGTTTAACCGAAGGTGTATGATACCAAAAAAAAGAGGGAGACATGGCATGGAACTACTGCAGAATGAGAGGTAATAATAGAAAAGAACTAGAAATGAATATACAAGAATACGTAGACAGGAAGAAAGGAACTTTGAAAGAGGTATAACTGATAAATGTAAGGAAGAACTCAAATTGTTTTATAGATTTGTTAATGGCAAATTGAAACAAAAGGAAGGAATCAACAAACCGAATGTAGAAGGAGAGGTCTATAAAGATGCGGCAGTGCAAGCTGAAATACTGAACAAATGTTTCCATTCAGTTTTCACTAAAGAAAGGGATTTTGTGGAGGGGGAGGGAGTGACTGGAAATATAGTGATAAAAGATATAAAACTGGATGTGTAGGAAGTGTATAAATTACTGGAAACTCTCTAAGATACAAGGAAAGCCCTAACACCAGATGGACTCTCTACCTGGGTACTGATAGAACGTAGAAAACAAGTAGCAGCTAAGATTCACTGTTTAATTGTGTGTTCTCTGGAAGAAGTGAAAGTGCCTCAGGAATGGAAGAGGGCCAATGTGGTACCAATTTTTAAGGAAAGAAAATGTGGATTGGAGAAAATTCCGAGAAACAAGTGAGGTAGAGGAAATGGAATATCTTTCTAGAACTCTATAATTTGGGAGTGGAAAAACATGTTTCAAGAGAAAGTGGGAAAGAAAACAGGAAGGAGGATTGGTTTAACCGAAGGTGTATGATACCAAAAAAAAGAGGGAGACATGGCATGGAACTACTGCAGAATGAGAGGTAATAATAGAAAAGAACTAGAAATGAATATACAAGAATACGTAGACAGGAAGAAAGGAACTTTGAAAGAGGTATAACTGATAAATGTAAGGAAGAACTCAAATTGTTTTATAGATTTGTTAATGGCAAATTGAAACAAAAGGAAGGAATCAACAAACCGAATGTAGAAGGAGAGGTCTATAAAGATGCGGCAGTGCAAGCTGAAATACTGAACAAATGTTTCCATTCAGTTTTCACTAAAGAAAGGGATTTTGTGGAGGGGGAGGGAGTGACTGGAAATATAGTGATAAAAGATATAAAACTGGATGTGTAGGAAGTGTATAAATTACTGGAAACTTTAAGATACAAGGAAAGCCCTAACACCAGATGGACTCTCTACCTGGGTACTGATAGAACGTAGAAAACAAGTAGCAGCTAAGATTCACTGTTTAATTGTGTGTTCTCTGGAAGAAGTGAAAGTGCCTCAGGAATGGAAGAGGGCCAATGTGGTACCAATTTTTAAGGAAAGAAACAAAGGAAGAACCCCTGAATTTAGGCAAGTGTCCCTGACCAGCGTAGTCGCAAAATGCTATCTCTCTGTTGTTGCACGCCTTAATCCCATGTGGGGGGCCTCATACAAATCGCCTCTACGTCGCGCTGTCCCCCGCCATTTCACTGCCCTGCTCCCAATTCACACCTAGCTCTATCATATACCTCTCTACTCCATCCCTCCATCTCATTATTGGCCTCCCCCTCCCTCTTCCTCCCTCCACCTCACTCACACACTCTCCTCATCAGTCTCTCACTCTCCATCCTCTCCACATGGTCACACCACCTCAATGTGTTTCTCCTAATGCTTCCTATCATATCCACATCCACACCACAATGCTCCTTCACATTCTCATTTGTCAGTCTGTCTCTCCATGAGACTCCACAGGCTCCTCTCAAATAACTCAATTCCACTGCTCTCACTCTTGACGTGTCCCTCCAACAATGTAAATGCTTCCCTTCCATACATTAGAGTTGGTATCACAATACTGTCATGTAGTAACTTTTTCACTTCCATGCTCACTTCCCTGATTCTTATCACTGCTTTCAAAGGACAAGCAACCTTTCTTCCTTGTTGTACCCTTTCAAGCACTTCTCCCTCCAAACTTTCATCCGTACTCATCACACTACCCAAGTACTTAAACATACTCACATGTCAACAACCCTGACACAGACAGAGGGCTGGTACTACAATCCCAGACAGATCATCTTTTCATACTGAACAATCCAGACCAACATACCCATATCCCACACAAAGCCCTCTTCCTCCCATCATCTCCAAACATCATCATCTGCTCCCCAAACCTCACCCCCACTACTTCATGAAGAGTGGTCAAAACCTTAGGTTCTGATCACCTCCCAATCATCATCACTACCAAAACCAGAATCACCCCAGCTGGCCACAAACACACATACACTAATTATAAGAGAGCCAACTGGGAGGCCTTTGTAACTGAAACAGAACAACATTTCAAAACACTAAACAGTACACCCATCACAACCATCAACACCACTGTGCACACTTTCAATACAATTATACAAAACGCAGACAAAAGACACATCCCTAGAGGCAACAGAAAGACACACAACCCCAACTTCACACCAGAAATTCAAGGCCTCATCAGTCAACAGGACACACTGCAACACTCCCCAACACCCCATACACAGGACACCACACAACAAATACAAGAACTCAACACTCAAATAAACAATAAAATCAGAACAGCAAACACTAAACTGGAAAAATTACCTCCAAACACTTGACCACAAAACAAACATCAGCAAACTCTACAAAACACTAAACAGCATCACACTTTCCAACAGCAACACTACACAATCACATGCTGCCATCACAACAACAGACACCATACCCTCAAACAGGCAACAAGCAAACACTCTCATCAATCACTTTTCACAAGTCAGCCATCTAAACCCCCATCCCGAAGACCGACGTATCATCCGACAGAAGAGACAGTTCCCCACAGACCCAGACTACGCACCTTTCACTTACAACCAGATGAAGCACATCATTACCAACTTCAAGCACTCATCTGCCTGTGGACCAGACAACATAAGCAACATTCACCTTAAACACCTTGGACCACAAGGCATACAAGCACTCACCAACATATCAAACTACAGCTACTCACACAACATAACACCCAACATCTGGAAGCATGGCATTATCATCACTATCCCTAAACCCAACAAAGACCCCACGTTACCCTCCTCACACCGCCCCATCACACTCCTCTGCATCCCCTCTAAAGTCACTGAATGACTGGTACTACAACTAGTCACACCTCACATTCCCCTAGCCCAGTCACAACATGGCTTTAGGCCACTACACTCCACAAACACCTTTCTTACAGACCTTACACAGTGAGTTTTCGATGGCATAAATTCAGCTAGGCCACCACACAGAACACTACTAATCACACTAGACATTAGCAAAGCTTTTGATGCCATCCTCGGCCACAACCTCACAAACAAAATACTCAACACAAACATGCATAATAACACAAAAAGATGGCTGGCAAACTTCTTAGCAGGCAGATGTACACACGTAACATTTGCCAGTCAGTCTTCTACCATCAGAAACTTCACAAACGGTGTCCTCCAAGGATCTGTTTTGTCCCCTACACTCTATACATGCACAACGTACCTACATCCCACACACCACAGATAGGCTACATAGGGCCTCCTATGCAGACGATATAACACATTTACGCATCAAAATGCAAACACAGCTGCACACATCATTCAACCTTACCTCAACACACTACACGAATGGTTCACCACAAACAGGCTCAAATTAACCCCAGCCAAATCTACAGTGACCCTTCTCACAAACTGGACAGCAGAACACAGTCACATCCCACACCTCACCATAATCAACACTCCCCTACCACACACACACACACACAAAATCCTTGGTATAACATACAATACATCAATGTCATTTAAACAACACATCACAAACATTAAATATAAAATAAAACCAAGACACAATGCTTTAAGGTCACTTGCCCATACAACATTCGGACACAACAAAGAAACCACTACCACAGTATACAAACAATACGTAAGTTCAGCGATGAATTATGCAAGCCCTGCCTGGGCTTCTAGCCTCACCAAAACACACTACAACACTCTACACACCATACAGAACAAGGCCCTAAAAATAAACACAGGCTACACAGCTACCACACCCATAGACCACCTACATCAAGAAACCAAAGTCCTCAAAGTCAAGGATCACCTAGACATGCGAGGCACCCAGTTTCTTGCTGCAGCCTCCACAAACCCACAATATCCACTATATCACATGGCAGCACATCCACCCACACCAAGGAGCATCAAAACAATACCCAGCACACGATACCATACACAAATACTGTCATCTCTCCCCCCTCACCCACCTTAGACAAGCTTCCAGAAGCATATCCACACTCAGATCACTCGCCACTCCATTCAGTCACTTAAAGACAATACACAGCTGCATGCACGGCCTCCTGACATCCACCTTTCTGAATCCTATCTCCCTCGTTAAGACAGGGTCCACCTGGCCAGGCTGAGATGTGGGCACCATCCAGCCCACTTAAGCTACCAGAAGAGGATAGATGACTCCGTCGCTGATGCCTGTCCAGGATGCAACATAGCACCCCATACTATTAAGCACATTATTGAAAACTGCATTGCACAAAATCACCTACGCCAACAACACAACATACACTCTTTGAGAGCTCTGTGGGAAAGCCCGGTCTCGGCCATGGCCTTCCTAAGGGACTCGGGGCTGTTCAGCCAGACTGCCTTGGGAACAACTACTACTACTACTACGTACTCACATTTTCCATTTCCTCATCATCCAACCTCAATGGACATCACTTGCTTTGCTTCTCTCAAAGACCATCACTTTACTCTTCCCTACATTCACCTTTAGATTCTATTTCTTACACACTCTCCCAAACTCATGCACCAAGCCTTGCAGCTCCCCTTTGTCTTAACAACATGGTATCATCTGCAAACAACAGCAGAGAGATATTCCAAACACTGCCCTCTCTCATTAGCGCCACTCCAACATCCACTGCCCTACATTTTATCTCTTTTATAACCCCATCCTTTTACAGGCTGAACACCATGGAGACATGACACATCCCTGTTTCAACCCAACCTTCAATGAGAAAAATTCACTCAGTTCACTATCCACAAGCACTGCAGCCTTAGTACCCACATACAAACTCTTCACAGCATTCAACAACTTCCCATCTACTCCATATATTATTAATACTTTCCACAATCCTTGTCTATCCACCCTGTCATATGCTTTCTCTAAATCCATGAATGCCATATACAACTTCTTTCCCTTCTCTAGAAACTTTTCCACTAAAGATCTAACAATAAATATCTGATCTACACAACCTCTTCCCTTCCTAAAGCCTCCGTTCTTCAACTAATTCCTGTTATTTCCTTAACTCTGTCAATAAGTATCCTACCATATACTTTTCCTATTACACTAAGAAGACAAATGTCCCTATGATTACCACACTCTTCTTTTTCCTCTTTCCCTTTGTACAAAGGAATAATTATACCTGACTTCCAATCCTTCAAGACTCTACCTTCCTCCCAGGCCAATCTGCACATCTTCCACATCCAAAATTGTGCAAGAGAATTCTGAAAGACAGATGGATAAAATATCTGGAGATGAACATTTTGGGTCAAAGTCAGTTTGGATTCAGAATTACAGTCAAGTCACCTACGGCGTGGCTAATTGGTTCTGGACCAAGCCCACGCCACAGAAAACCGTGGCAAACATATAACTGAACCTATGGGAAAAATGGAATTTGGTTCTTGACGTTCACCCAAAGTCCCCTTTTTCAACCCACTTTTCCATATTTTTCCCCACTTTACATATGCACACAATCAACTAACCAGTCAATGCATGTATTACACGTAACAATAATGGGAGGGTGATCGGCCTTGTGTCTACTTGGGCAATACCACATGCTGCAGATTAAGTGAAAAAAATCTTGGCCAAGTAGATACAGATCAGCTGACTGACCAAAACATTAAAGATGGCGGAGGCTCCCTGGTCAAGAACTGATTGAAGAAGTTTATTTGATAAAGTCTGCATGCTCAAGTGTCACCAAAACTCACATTTAATACATTAATAATCATTCTTATATATGTGATGATGATGATGGGAGGCATTATACTTCGTCTTAGCTCAGAGATAGGGGCTTCGTCACTAACCCGTTCATAGCAGTTTTACGTACAAACCTATAAACTAGTCACAATACCCAAAGAATCTTTAATGTTTCATTACTTAACACAATGAATTTGGTGAAGTTTAACCTCCTCATTAGAGAGAAAAAAGTCCACAGCTGGAGCACTTGCAGTATGGAGCTGAAGTGGTTCCCATCTTCTTTGTTTACAAACAGGGGACAGCGCCGCCAGGTGAATTTGGCCGCGCGTTTCAAACATTGCTGCGCCTGCATCATAGGTAGTTTATGGGCGTGGTTCGTTTTTTTCTGGGTCTGGCACCTTGCCATGTCATGGAAAACCGTGCCATAGGCGACTTGACTGTAGAAGGTCGTGTGTTTCCAACTTGTTGAGCTTTTACTCAAGAGCAATTGATGTGCTACAGGACAGAGACAGCTGGGTGGATTGTGGGTATTTAGATTTGGAGAAAGCCTTTGACAAGGTACCCCACAAGCAACTAATGTGGAAATTGGGGCACACAGGAGGACTGAAGGGAAACTTCCTGGAATGGATAAGAGACTTCTTGAGAGACAGACAAATGAGGGCAGTAATAAAGGACAAGATGTCTGGATGGAGGGAAGTAACAAGCAGAGTCCCACAGGGCTCGGTGTTAGCGCCAGTAATGTTCCTGATTTGCGTAAACGATATGGTAGATGGAATGAACAGTTATGCAAGTCTGTTTGCTCATGATGGAAAGATCCTGAGGAGAGTAGAAGTCGAGGAAGACTGTAAAATGCTACAGGAAGACCTGGATTGGATTCATAATTGGAGCTGGATGTGGGAAATGAAATTCAACGCTAAAAAATGTAAAATATTGGAAATGGGTAAAAGTACAAAGAGGCCATCATTGAATTATTTGATGAGAAAGATGTGGGAGTGCTGGTCCAGGATAGTTTGTCACTGGAAAAACACATTAACAAGATAGAGAGTTGTGCAATCTCTTGACAAATGTAAGAGTGGCATTCCATTACATGGATGAGGAGATGATGAAAATGTTGATAGTGGCCGTGATCCACCCCAGGTTGGAATATGCAGCAGTAGTGTGGTCCCCACACAAAAAGAAAGATATAAACAAGATTGAGAGAGTACAAAGAACAGCAACCAAGATGATCCCCGGCCTGGCAGATGTCGTATGGAGAGACGCTGGAAAAGCTGGATCTGCCTTCCCAAGAAGAAAGGAGAGGAAGGAGCGATATGATTGCGGTGTTCAAGACTATGATGGCAGTTGATAAAGTTGGTGGAAAAGATCTGTATGTATGGGATAGGAGAGTAACAAGAGGACACGGAATGAAGCAAAGTTGCTTGAAGGATATCAAGAAATATAGTTTTCCATATAGATGCATAGACCTGTGGAATAGCCTGGACAGAGATAGTCCAATCTAAAAACTTGCACGAGTTCAAAGCAAAACTGACTTATTGAAAGAGACAGGACCCCACGAGCGTAGCTCATTTCCTGTATAGCACAACTAGGTGCAAACACACACACACACACACACACACACACACACACACACACACACACACACACACACACACACACACACACTCTCTCTCTCTCTCTCTCACCTCCACATCCCACAAAACGCCGCATCAGTCTCTAGGTGACCAGCATCGTAAGAGGAGCCATAAATGGAACATTTATTGGGAAAAAGACTACTTAGACCTAGCTGTATGTTACTGTTTACGACTGTATGGCCAAACGACACTCTATATTTAACAATCTTTGTTCAGTAAAAGCCATGACGCATGGGAAATTACCAAACAGCATGGTGTTCAGCTTTAACATCAAAGGTCAGGTACCAATTAGTTCCTTATATCAACGGTGTACTGTAAATTTCAATGTATATTTCTACCTCAAAAAGTGAAATGAAGATTAGATTTAGTGAAATATTCATTTTGTCTCTGCTAGTCTTGTTTACACTTGCAACAGGAAATGCAAATATTCTGGAGTACTGAGGAAAAACAAGGACCGTATGGAGCTACAATAGAAGCAAAAACTTATGCGGCAAAATATCTATCTCTCTATCTAAAATAAATAGCTTATAAACATTTTTTTTGCTGCATGAAGCAGCTCTTATGGCCTGGTAACATTTTCTTTCATAAAATCATTCCTAAATGTGCTATAACAACCATTTTCTAATTCTGACCAATATACAGTATAGGGAATGAAATTATCTACTCTATAACCCTCAAGTGCTGTAAATTGGTAAGCAAAAGCCAATTAAAATTGGTATCGGTATAGAAAAAATTACTCAGTAATCGGAATCTTATCGGAATAGGCTGAGTTTCGTTTTCGTTTTCATTTTTAAAGGCTCCAACATGCTTCCATGTGTCGGCCTTGGTCACCTAATGGCGGCTCTCCATGCTGCACAATCCATTGCAGCCTCCCTGTTTAGTCCCTTAACCCTGAGGTCACACTTAATGACCTCGTCCCATGTCTTTCTCGGTCTACCCCTCATAACCCCACCCCCAATATTAACACTTCTCACCTTCCTCACCCAATTATCATCCCCCATTCTCTCCACATGTCCAAACCATCTCAATCTACCTCTCCTCATCATAACACCAAAACATTCCAGTCCCATCCTACCTCTCAACTCTTCCATCGTAAACCCAGCCCCTCCAGGCCTTGGATGCAGGGACGCACTGCACATCCACCTAATCATTGTCATTGCTGTACATCTGAGCTGGCGAATATCTTCCTCCTTCACTGCCTGGGTCTCACTACCATACAGCATTACACTCCTAACACATGCTGCATACAAAGACCCCTTAGCACGTAGGGAGAGTCCTCTCAATGTCAGGAAAGGCAAGAGCTCCCTGAACTTCTTCCAACCACTTCTCACCCTAGCCACAGAGCTAGCTCCAGCCCCACCTCCAGCACACAACATGTCTCCCAAATAACAAAACTCTTCCATACACTCAAGAGATTCACCAGCAAGTTCAATCCTATCACGTCTGACAATTTCCACCTGCTCACCCCAACACGCCGTACACATAAAATCAGCATTATCTCGCAGTCTACCTCTGATACCACTACATCTCTTATGCACCCATTTATCACACACACACTGCACAAGCTGGAATTACTTCCCACGCCCATGTGGCAAACTGCACATGGCCACTCTCCCTCGTCTTTGACAGTACCGCCACCAACCCTAGATATCATCACTTTTGTCTTATCTGCATTTACCCTTAAACCCTTGTGCCCCATACCATCTCTCCACTTCCTAAACCTTTCCTCCGCCTCCCTTTCGTTCTCTGCAATCAACACCAAATCATCAGCATACAACAACTCCCACGGGAGTCCATTTCTAAAGTCACGTGAAAGGGCTTCAAGTACCATGATAAACAACATGGGACTCAAGACTGACCCCTGATGCACACCAACATTCATGGAAAACTCATCACTCAAATCTCCATTCACTCTTACCTGGGTGTGAGCACCCACATACATAGCCATAACCACCCTAACAAGCCACTCCTCCAAGCCAAGCTTTCTCATTGCCCACTTCACCACCTCTCTAGGGACTCTGTCAAAGGCCTTTTCCAAATCAACAAAAACAAAATAAAGATCCCTTCTCCTACCAATATATTTTTCCTGAAGCTGTTGAACAATGAATATAGCATCAGTGGTCCCCCTACCTGGCATAAACCCAAACTGCACCTCATCAATATCCACTCTTTCTCTAATCATACCTTCTAAAACTCTCTCCATTACCTTCATTAACTGATCTAAAAGCTTTATACCTTTATAATTTCCTCTTTCCAGGGCATCACCTTTCCCTTTATACACATTTACAATTACACTGTTCAGCCAATCACCTGGGACAACACACTCATAAATAATCCTATTTATCAGGTCAGTGACTAAACTCACCCCTATATCGCCTGAGGCCTTCAGCATTTCGGCAGTCAACCCAGACACACCTGCTGCCTTCCCCACCCTCATCCTGCTTATTGCCTCACTCACAGTAGCAGTATCAATCAAAGGACAAGGGCCAGACACTGGATCTGCTGGCTCCAAACCTTCCCTGTCCCAGTCAAACTCCTCATTCAACAACCGGTTATAATGCTCTCTCCATGCATCTTTAATATCCTCACTGTTCACCACTACCCTTCCTTCATCATTCTTCACACACTGCTCACCTATAATATCCCGATTATCCCTCTTCACTTGACCTGCCACCCTAAATATCATATTTTTCCTTTCCCCATGATTTAGGTTATCAAGTAATAGTCTCTGTGACTCAGACTTTGCCCTGTATACCTCTCTTCTAGCCCTACGCTTGGCAGCCAAATATTCCTCTTTGCTACCACACTTCTTCCATTCCCGGAAAAGCCTTCTTTTCTCCTTAACTGCAGCTTCTACACCCTCATCCCACCACCAAGTTACTTTATGTCTTGGTGGTCCTCTTGTCCAACCGCATGTTACATCAGTAACTCTCAAGAAATTGTTCTTGAGGGCTCTGTACTGTTCATTAACGCCTCTGTCTACAGCTCCCTGATCAGCCACCACTCTCCTGAGTATTGATGAAAAATATATAAATGTTTGTTTTCCCCAATGACCCTAGACTGTAGCACTTACTTCTTCACCAATGTAAGTGTGAACTAAAGCTGCAATGATGATCATTTTTCAAAGACGAGGTCATACCTCACATTCTGCTGACTGTTTTAAATGGTACGATGCTTGAACTAAAACATGAGCGATATTTAGACCAAAATATTAAATCATTGTGGTTAGAATGAAGCTTGTGCTCAGTGGACCAGGAAAGCAATGCATTATTATAAAAATAATATCAGATATGGTGTGTAGCCAAAACAGGAAATCGGCTGACAGTGTGGTCACGTTTCACTTCGTATCTTGCTGTGTTTACTCTGACATCCACATGATTTAGATTATGTTTGTGTGCACTGAACTATTTAATTCATTACTGGAACCTATATTTCATCAGGGAAGCTGACACAGGTGTGTGTTTATAATATGGTAAAGTCAATATCAAGTCAATACCAGTCAAAATACCTCAGGAGCAACATTGGCTACTTTGACTAATCTTGACCAAAATTCAAGCTGCTGAATCACTAGTTTGGGAGTTAGCGCTAGTTATGGGGACTTGTATTGTTTCCATCCTATCGATAGTTCTGAAGTCGCTAGCTAAAGAAACGCTAGTTGAGGGGTCCCACTATACTATGCTGGGTGGTAACCATATAACCAAATTATGGCAACTCGTGGTTTAGTGGGTAATTGAGATGCTCCAATCGGATTGAGCCTGTGTAGGTTTATATCTAAGGGGTGGTTGGGGTTTATTGCTCACATAATGCCACCAAGGGATAAGTGGGGCTGGTCACTCTCATCTTAAATGTTAGGACCAATTTGCCTAGCCCCAGGCTTTTAAGCTCCTCATGGGACAACATAAGATTGGATGATGAATGGATGCATGGATGAGGAGAGGTAGACTGAGATGGTTTGGCCATGTGGAGAGGATAGGGGATGATAACTGGGTGCAGAATGTGAGAGGTGTTAATGTTGGGGGTAGGGTAGTGAGAGGTAAATCGAAAAAGACAAGGGATGAGGTCATTGAATGTAACCTCAGGGTTAAGGGACTAAATAGGGAAGCTGCAAGAGATCAAGCACCATGGAGAGCTGCCATTAGGTGACCAAGGCCGACGCATGCAAGCACGTTGGAGCCTTCAAAATCAAAATCAAAAATGAAACTCAGTCATTAGAAAAATAGCAAATACTTAACATTTTAGCTTCTAAACCTAGGCCAATTCTTGGTACTTAACGATAAACGAGACACAATGTATGTAAACTTCTGGCCATTACTCAAATTATAAAAAGGAGTACACTCGACCCTCAATTTGCCAGACTAAAAGGGGGGTAGACCAGTCCGGGAATGGCAAAAGGCCAGGAATGGCAAAAGTCCAGCCCCACATACCATTCCCTGGACTATTACCATACTTTGTCCGAATACTTCAATATTGTCCGGCAATTATTCCGATAATCTAGAGAATTCTGGAATGTAGGCTACCTATACCAACATAACTAACATACACAGTACATAAAATAATAACACTGATGCAATAACAATAATAATAACTGACACAATAGCAGTATTTTGCTAGCTACAACCCTAAGAATGGTTGTAGTAGTAGTAGTAGTTGTTCCCTAAGCAGTCTGGCCAAACAGCCCCGAGTCCCTTAGGAAGGCCATGGCTGAGACCGGGCTTTCCCACAGAGCTCTCAAAGAGTGTATGTTGTGTTGTTGGCATAGGTGATTGTGTGCAATGCAGTCTTCCATAATGTGCTTAATAGTATGGTGTGCTGTGTTGCATCCTGGACAGGCATCAGCGACGGAGGCATCCAGCCTCTTCTGGTAGCTTAAGAGGGCTGGATGGTGCCCACATCTCAGCCTGGCCAGGTGGACCCTGTCCTCACGAGGAAGATAGGATTCAGAAGGGTGGATGTCAGGAGGCCGTGCATGCAGCTGTGTGTTGTCTTTAAGTGACTGAATGGAGCGGCAGGTGATCTGAGTGTGGATGTGCTTCTGGAAGCTGGTCTGAGGTGGGCGAGGGGGGAGAGATGACAGTATTTGAATATGATATCGTGTGCTGGGTGTTGTTTTGATGTTCCTTGGTGTGGGTGGATGTGCTGCCATGTACTGTAGTGGATGTTGTGGGTTTGTGGAGGCTGCAGCAAGAAACTGGGTGCCTCTCATGTCTAAGTGATCCTTGACTTTGAGGACTTTGGTTTCTTGATGTAGGTGGTCTGTGGGTGTAGTAGCTGTGCAGCCTGTGATTATTTTTAGGGCCTTGTTCTGTATGGTCTGTAGAGTGTTGTAGTGTGTTTTGGTGAGGTTAGAAGCCCAGGCAGGGCTTGCATAATTCATCACTGAACATATGTATTGTTCGTATACTGTGGTGGTGGTTTCTTTGTTGTGTCCAAATGCTGTATGGGTAAGTGACCTCAAAGCATTGAGTCTTGGTGTTATTTTATTTTTAATGTTTGTGATGTGTCATTTAAATGACATTGATGTACTGTATGTTACACCAAGGATTTTGGGTGTGTGTGTGTGTGGTAAGGGAGTGTTGATTATGGTGAGGTGTGGGATTCGACTGTGTTCTGCGTCCAGTTTGTGAGAAGGGTCACTGTAGATTTGGCTGGGGCTATTTTGAGCCTGTTTGTGGTGAACCATTCATGTAGTGTGTTGAGGTAAGGTTGAATGGTGTGTGCAGCTGTGTTTGCGTTTTGGTGCGTACATGTAAGTGTTATATCATCTGCATAAGAGGCTATGTGTATCTGTGGTGTGTGGGTACATCATGCATTTATAGGTTAAAGAGTGTAGGAGACAAAACAGATCCTTGGGGGACACCGTTTGTGAAGTTTCTGATGTTAGAAGACTTACCGGCAAATGTTACACGTGCACATCTATCTGCTAAGTAGTTTGCCAGCCATCTTTTTGTGTTATTGTGCATGTTTGTGTTGAGTATTTTGTTTGTGAGGTTGTGGCAGGGGATGGCATCAAAAGCTTTGCTACTGTCTAGTGTGATTAGGAGCGTTCTGTGTGGTGGCCTAGCTGAATTTATGCCATCGAAAACTCTCTGTGTAAGGTCTGTAAGGAGGGTGTTTGTGGAGTGTAGTGGCCTAAAGCCATGTTGTGACTGGGCTAGGGGAATGTGGTGTGACTAGTTGTAGTACCAGTCATTCGGTGACTTTAGAGGGGGTGCAGAGGAGTGTGATGGGGCGATGTGAGGAGGGTAACATGGGCTCTTTGTTGGGTTTAGGGATAGTGATGATATTGCCATGCTTCCAGATGTTGGGTATTATGTTGTGTGAGTAGCTGTAGTTTGATATGTTGGTGAGTGCTTGTATGCCTTGTGGTCCTAGGTGTTTAAGGTGAATGTTGCTTAGAATGGTTGTTTAGACAGTTGTTGACGAGAATGTGGAAGGTATGATAGAAGAAGATCAGAAAGCTAAGGAAAAAGAGGAAAATGAGCAAGGAATGGAACACCACAAGGTTAGCCAACCATTAATCAGCTGACTGAGATACAAACACACAATCTTGGACCGAATCGGAAATTTTAATTGGAAAATATTTTAATCTTTATCACCATATAGGTTTGAAAACCTAATTACTTGAAATTCAGTAAAAAATTTGTGCTTACAGTAATTTAATTACGTTATTAATAGAAAATCAGGGTTCAGAGTGAAAATTTCTTAAAGTTAGCAGAAGTGTTCTGCCTCTAGCCTAACAACTCACCTTGACAGATTTTTTATTTCAATAAATATCGATTTACAATGCAGATACATTTTTTTTGTGCTCAAAATAAATATTTATGCAAAATAAAAGTCTGTCACGGTGTGCTGACAATCTGAAGGGGAAATATTTGCTACCATTGGCCAACCACTCATCAGCTGACCAAGATATAAACACTGACGATCTGAAGGGGAAATATCTGCTAACATTCGTGCATTTTAGCTCTAAAACCTCATTTTTAAATTAAGTTATATTAAATAAAGTTTTTTAAGTAGATTTCAGATCATTAGGAGTGTATGAGCCACTGTGGCGAACAAAATTAAAATATTTTCCAGTGAAAAGTGCTGATTCGGTATTTAGTCACACTGAGTTGGGTGAACTGAGTAGGAATGGATCCCACTGACGTTGTCCATAAGAATTTTTTCTTTTTTTTATTACCAATGAATATTATTGTGTCCACGCCTTCCTTAAACTTTACCGTGTTATGCAATAAACTATTTATAGTGGCATTTGAGAAAGGTAAGAGGCACATGGGATATTGCCACGAGTTAGGAGCTGGTGGCGTGAAGCTGCATTTCATGTATGAAAATAGTTTCTTGTGTGTGTTACAAATGGCCTTTATCAAGTTAAAAGCTTGCTAAAATTATACTGTGTTGTGCAGCAGACTGCTTATAGTTTTATATGAGAGAATAATGGCCAAACTTGTTGAGAATCCCAAGCCTGTATAGGCATTTGTCTGGCATTTGATAATATTGTCCTGCCTCAGCCCGTGTCCGGGAAATCCGAAATCCGGGAAATAGGGGTCCACCAAATCGAGGGTCAAGTGTATTTATAATTTAAAGTACCGTAAGTAAAATCTTTGGCTGGCCGGCCATTAGCCAAAAAATGAAACAACACTTTTACTTTGTAGTACATAATATTTTAATTAGCAAACTCAGGCCAGACCATCCTAGAGCTAACATACAGGAAAAAATACACCTGCTTTAATCCTTGAGACTGGATTTAACATACTATAAGTCAAAGATTGTTCCTCATACTGCGTATATCATGATTGTAACTGCATCCCATGAGATAAAGAATGAATAAGTTTGGTGTATACCAACCACATGCATTGGTAGTACTGGCTCACATTAACACACAATAATATCATGCTTTTCTAGACTTTTAAAACAGTCTCCAGTCAAGTTTATATTATTTACACTGAAAAGCTTAGCACTGAAGGTTCTACGGTTGAAGTGAGCAATGCTTTATGGTCACAGTGTCTTCTGCCAAGCTATATATTCGTTCTGTAGTCACACTCGAATCTGCACACCATTTATGAACATGAACACTAGTAGCTTGCAAAACAAGTTGCCAATCGTCATTCATCTCCTCGTCTCAGAGTTACGGCACCCATATTACCCCCATCTACTGCCTTCTTATTATATGCAATAAATTACTTCTTTATTTAGACTACAGTGAGAAGACTGACTGTTAATAATTACTACTAAATAAACAGTATAATAACTAAAGGTTGCAGCTGTATGAACACTGTTTATGCACATAAACCCACACAGCCACCACACTTACACACCACTAGTACACGGTATACCTCACTCAACTCGCTGTTTTCGGCCTTCAGTCCTTTTTTTCTTTTCCTTTTAACCCTTCCCATTCAACCATTGATTATTCTGAAACTTTAATGGTTTTCACTGAGACTTTATTAAGGCAAACAGTGTCAAGGTAACAACATTCAAAAACAATCAAGCAAAACAATGAACAAAATCTTCAATGAAAGCCAATCTAACGTTCTTCCATCCATATCCGATATCCCAGTATCGACAGTAAATATTGGTATCGGTTCAGTATCAGAAAAAATGCAAATATCAGAGATATATTGTTACAACAAATCGTATCAGCAACAGCACGATAACCCTCTCAGCATAGTTTTGCAAAACAAGTATATTTCTATCTCAAAAAAGTAAACTGAATAAAAGATTTAGTGAAATTACTACAGTATTCAACTTGCCTCAGTTTGTCTTGTTTACACCACAAACAAGAAATACAGAAGTTCAGGAGTATTGCTCATAAAGAAGTACGGCAACACTGTAGGCAGGGGAATAAAGAGTTATCAACTTTTTGGTGTGTGGCTGTGCAGGGAAGGTCTGGCTGTGAGGTCTCACTCAGTGTGTAGGGGGGACAGGATGATGAGTGGTCTGCCACAGTTGGACGCAAATTGTCTTTTGGTCATGACAAGATTTATAACATGGATGGGGTGGTGCTGAGGGAGATAATGTGTGCAAGTTAAGACTGATATTAGAATACAGATCAGTGGTGTGGTCACATATTTAAAAAACACATTACAGTAATAAACTAGAAAATTTATGGAGAATATCCACACAAATCACATGAAGCCTTGAGAGTGCAGTTTTTTCCCCTTATGGAGGAGAAATAGATGAGATCTGATATATATATATATATATATATATATATTTTTTTTACTACTCCTGTACATAAACTTACACATGGCCCTACAAAAAGATGGAGAGTATTTTCTTTTTTTTACCAGATGATGCCCTGGATGTTTATCATCAAGTTTATGGGGAAAAAAAAAAAAAAAAAATCCTTCATTTTTTGCACGCCGTAGGGTGGGATAAAAGAGGGTAACTGTGCAATCCACAGGTTAATTACCCACTAAACTGGCAGGCATCATAGTTTGGTTATATGGTTACCACCCAACATAGTAAATGGTATCCTGGTGTACAGGACACTATTTGGCTTGTTACTCAGTGTCAAGTCACCCATAGAGAGAAAAAAGAGGAAAGAATGAAGGAAAGACAGAAGAGGAAAGATGGAAAAAAGGAAAGAAGAGAGGAAAGGGCAAGTGCCCGAGAGCAGCACTACATCGAGTGATTGGATGGCGAGCACCCCCACCTACCACTTCATTACTATATTTTATATTTTATACTTCCATGCTCACTTCTCGGTTCCTTATCACTGTTTTCGGTGAACCAGCAACCATTCTTCCCTACTGTAATCTTCCATGCAGTTCATCCTTAACTTCCATCCTTACTTATCACACTACCTAAGTACTTGAATGCACTAACATTCTCCACTTCCTATTCACCCAACCTCACTGTACATTATACAGTGTAAGACTTCATTTCTCTCAAGACCATAACGTTACTCTCAGCTACATAAATTTTGATTCATCATTCCCAAACTTGCTTACCAAGCCTTGCAGCTCCATTCATCTTAACAATAAAGTATCATCAGCAAACAGTAGAGGCCTTAATGTTTTAAGCATGACAGTTTATTTTCCAAAATAAACTTACACTCGATCAAAAACCTATCTGTACAATATTCCATCTTACATTCTGAAACAGTGAACGAAACATATGAAAATATTCTTCAGTAACTACCAGTACTCACAGTTGTACATGGCCAGTAATGTAATCAGTATGACATGATGCAACATACAGAGTAAACAATTCATTCAGAAATATTCTCTAAAACAAAAAATACAATAAGAAACAGTGCTCATGTCAAACCCAGTCACCTACGTACAGCTAGTTTTTTGATCATGTGTATTGATAACTGGAACAATTTGGATGAGGAAACAGTACAAGTAAAGAACATCCGTTTATAATCATGCTGAACAAAAGCAGATATGGAGACAGGACAACAACAGCTTAGTTCAAATCCTGTACACTAAAACTACAATCTATTCACTTTAACTAAGCATAACATTGCCATCTCTTATCTTGAATGTTGACCTGTGACAATAAATAACACTTAAATATGGTGCTATTCACAAAGTGTTACGGAAAGCATGTAGAGCCATAGTATCATCTTCTCCTGTCATTAACCAATAAGAAAAAAGCAACAAAAGAATGCAAATCTCCAGCTAGTTAATATGAATGAAATATAGGAAAATACAGATATGAAACAAAGTAATATGGGTATTAATGCAGTAGTGGTATGCAACTCACCTTAGCTGTTGTTATCTCACAAACAACTTCACCTCGGACTGCAGCCATGATAGTTCCAAAAGCATTCAACACTCCATCCACCATGTTGAGCCGTCCATTCTCAGCAAGGGCAGCTTTAAGTGAAAAGTGAAAAACAAGCATAATTTCTCAGTCCCTTCAATATAATTATCTTCTCTCATTTAACCAGTTACCTACAGACATTTTAATTTGGCTTCAAGAGATTTTTTGAACTGGAGAGGTTACATATAACCTTCATTTACCCCTTCACTACAAAACGTCTCAACAAATCTGATTAACTTCATCGCCATTTTTTTTTCTTTCATTTTTCGTTTCTGAAGGCTCCAACGTGCTTGCATGCATTGGCCTTGGTCACCTAATGGCAGCTCTCCATGCTGCTCAATCTCTGGCTGCCTCCCTATTCAGTCTCAACCATGAGGTCACGCTCAATGACCTGAACCCAGGTCTTTTTCGGTCTCTCTCTCACTACGTTATCCCCAGCATCAACACTTCTCACTTTCTGCACCCAATTATCATCCCCCATTTTCTCCACATGCCCAAACCATCTCAATCTACCTCTCCTCATCACAACACCAATACACTTCAGTCCCATCCTACCTCTCAACTCTTTCATTGTACCCCTAGCCCCCTTGGGCCTTGCACTCAAGGACGCATTGCACATCCACCTAATCACTGCCATTTCCATATTTCTGAGCCTGCGAAGATCCTCTTCCTTTACTGCTCAGGTCTCACTACTGTACAGCATTACACACCTAATACCTAACACATGCTGCACACAAAGATCCCTTAGCACGGAGAGAAAGTCCTCTCAATGTCAGGTGAGGCAACAGCTCTCTGAACTTCTTCCAACCACTCCTCACTCTTGCCACAGAGCTAGCTCCTGCCCCACGTCCAGGACATAATATGTCTCCCAAATAACAAAACTCTTCCACACACTCTAGAGACTGACCAGCAAGTTCAATCCTTTCACACCTGGCAATATCCCCATGCTCTCCCCAGCACACAGCACACATGAAATCCGCATTATCTTGCTGTCTACCTCTGATACCACTATATCTCTCATGCATTCACTTATCACAAACACGCACAAGATGGAATTACTTCCCACACTGATGTGACAAATTGCACATGTTCACTCTCCCTCTTCTTTGACAGCATCACCCCCAGCCCTAGATATCATCACTGCTGTTTTATCTGCATTTACTCTTAAGCCCTTGGGCCCCATACCATCTCTCCACTTCCTAAATCTTTCCCCCGTCTCCCTTTCATTCTCTGCAGCCAACACCAAATCATCAGCAAACAACATCTCCCACAGGAGCCCACTTCTGAAGTCAGGTGGGAGGGCTTCAAGTATGATAAACAAGGGGCTCAAGACTGACCCCTGATGCACATCAACAGTCACGAAAAACTCATCACTCAAATCTCCATTCACCCTTACCCGGAAGTGAGCACCCACATACATGGCCATAACAACTCTAACCAGCCACTCTTCAATCTCAAGCTTTCTCACTGACCACCTCACCACCTCTCCAGAGACTTTGTCAAAGGCCTTCTCCACCTCAACAAAAACAAAGTACAGTTCCCTTTTCTTTCCTATACAGTAATCCCGCATTTTTTGCGGATTTTTTGTCTACGGTTTTGCCCTCTCGCGGATTTTCTTAGCATTAATAAGTTCAACAAAAATATCCTTGAATATACAGAAAAAAAAAAATTGAAATTCCCGCAGCTTCCAATTGTAGCGCGGTAAACTCACGCCACCCTCTGTCCCTTTCCCGTGGCCCCTCTGCCAGTGTTACCATATCTAGCATAATTTTATTCTTTTAGCATAATTTTGATCAAATTTTCGAGTCTGGAATATGTTTTAGCATATTAGAAGTTTTAGAATCATTCTAGCATAATTTAGAATGGAATGGAATATTTTTAGAATAATTTTATAAAAGCTACAAATCAGAGAGAGAGAGAGAGAGAGAGAGAGAGAGACGAATAAGGTAAGAAGAGGTTTAAATAGTTGGTTACTTTCAGTTTGGGCTTGGTTGGGTTGGATTAGGTTAGGTTAGGTTGGATTAGGTTAGGTTAGGTTCGGTTTGGTTCGGTTAGGTTAGGATAAGTTTGAGCTTTGTACTTTACCCATGAAACCTAGGTTTTTCCGATGGATTTTGGTATGATTCATTCGATTTTCAGCTTCATTTCAGTCGGAAATGACCATTTTCTGTTTCCCCCCCTCCCTATAACCCCCGATTCCCCAAAGATCCCTCATTATTTCAGGGGGATGGGGGGGGGGTCATATCTCAAAATCTGGTTATTTCCGACGGAAATGATGCTCAAAATCGAACGAATCACATCAAAATCCATCAGAAAAACGTAAGTTTCGTGGGAAAAAGCAGTATGAGTAGATACCGATATTTATCCTCTTACTGTAAGTAGGTTCATTTTAATATTTTCATAGTAAACAATACATAATTAATATGTTGCACGAATATGTATAGAATTTTATCATTTAGCTTCAAGTTAGCATAATTCATTTTTTACTTGGAACAAATATGCTCAATCTAGCATAATTTTTTCATTGCCCTAGCATAATTTCGTTGTTTGGATATGGCAACACTGCTCTCTGCCCCGCATTCTTCAGTCCACGCCTGACTGCCTTAAGTGGCTGTTGTGGTTGTAACCACACTATGATATGAGCCTCTTGCCTCCCACTTGCTTTCCACATGGCCCCAGGACGTAAGCCAGCCTCACCAAAGGCTAATAATACAATTAGTAAGAACTCCAGAGTGACAAAACGATCAAGTTATGACCTTAGCAGAGAAAATTGTGTTACTGGTCAAGCTAAGAAACGACCTTGCGAGTGTTTGCTATCACCAGTTAATGCATCTGTTTATTTTGTACTGTTTTGTTAATAAATGTGTAGATAATTGTGTATTACAGTACGGTGTTTACGTTTTTCCTTCATAATGGAGTATGTGCTTTCAATCTTGTAAGAAGGTATTTCGGGATGAGTATGGAGGTTTCGGGACAATTCGCAGTCACAACAAACACAAAACAATTCGCCTTCACTAATGAAGATAGCTATGGGTGACGCTAGAATATAATTCAAAGGCGACTACAGCGAGGAAGAAACAAGTTAATTATTGACTAAAGGTGCAACTAATAAATAATATCCAGAACCTACACTACTGAACATAGACTTTGCTGGATCCCCCTGAAATATAGTTATTAAAGTATTGATTAATTAATAATAAGTATACTGATGAAAGTACAGTATTGATTAGTATATTTATAGAATGGCGGGGAATCGTCCAGGGTGCGAATTGTTCTGAAGGGGAATCGTCCATGTTTTGACGGGGAATTGTCTGACGGCGAATTGTCTCGCAATCAGTATGGACATGGACTGTGTGATGGGCAGCATGGTGGACACAAGTGCAAGTTTTCAATTGTTAATAGAGTATTCGCGGAATTGACTTTTCGCGGGGGTTACAAGAACGTAACTACCGCGAAATATGCGGGATTACTGTATATATTTTCTGAAGCTGTCAAACAACGAATCTGGCATCAGTGGTCCCTTTGCCTGGCATAAACTCAAACTGCACCTCATCAATATTCACCCTTTCTCTAATCATGTCTTCTAGAACTCTCCCCATTATCTTCATTATCTGGTCTAAAAGCTTTAAGTTTCTATAATTTCCTCTCTCCAGGACATCATCCATCCCCTTGTACACATTTACAATTACACTCTTCAGCCAATCATCTGCGACAACACACTCATATATAATCATATTTATCATGTCAGTGACTAACTTTCACTTCTATATCTCCTGAAGCTTTCAACATTTCAGCAGTCAACCCAGACACACCGGTTGCCTTTCCCTCCTGCAGCCTGCCTACTGCCCCGCTCACAGTAGCAATGCCAATTAAACACTGGATCTGCTGGCTCCAAACCTTCCCTGTCCCAGTCAAACTCCTCGTTCAACAACCAGCTGTAACACTCTCTCCAGGGGTCTTTAACCTGCCCCATCCCGACGTTTTCTGGGCAGTGGTACGTCCCAGTCCCGACATTTTTGGACCTTTTTTTTTTTTGGCTCAAACATCCGCTTTTGGTGAGAAACATCGAAAATTCATAGAGAAATCGCTCACCTGAGGTTTAAAATACTCGATCTAGGTACAAGTACTTCCTTACCTGACTGGGTTTTCTAACAGGCTGGCACCAAAGAAAACGAGTTCTGTGGGAGGGTAACTATTTTATCCACTCATAAACAGTATTTATTTATTTACTTGGTACGAATTTATATGTAGTACAAGAGTATATTGGTTTTCAAACAGTAATATAGGCATTATAAGCATTGTTTCACTCACTAACTCATCACCATTCATGACCTTTTTTTTCCCACATTACTTGATCATCATTTCTGACTGTTTCTTCCTCTAATGCTATGTAAACTTTGTCCTCCACACTGTCATCGATTGGGATATCACTCTGGCCCTGAATGTCTTTATTGGCCAGGTCACTGGTAACAGGTGAATTGCCGAGACAATGGCGTGCAGGGGGGGGGGGAAGGTTATGCGGTGTACGGCATTGTCCCTGCTTGGCATCTTGTAGAGGAATAGAGGAAGGTGTCCCGTGTATATGTGCCAAAAATCACTCGCGAAAATTGAAAATTGTGCAAATTAGGGACCTTGCAATGTTGCCGCGTTAATTCACGTCGCTGGGACATGAGTGCACATCATGTGCGGACGCTAATTCACGTCGCCGGGAAGGCGCGGGTTAATATCCCCACTTCATCACAACCCCTCCTTCATCATTCTTCACACAATGCTCACCTATGATATCCCTGTTCTCCCTCTTCATCTGATTTGCTACCTTAAATATCATATTATTCCCTTCCACACAATTTAGGGAATCAAGTAAAAGTCTCTGTAACTCAGACTTCGTCCTGTAAACCTCTTTTCTAGCCCTATCCTTGGCAGCCAAGTATTCCTCTTTGTTACCCCCTTCTTCCATTCCCAGAAAAGCCCTCTTTTCTCATAACAGCAGCTTCTACACCCTCATCCCACCACCATGTCACTTTATGTTTTGGTGGGCTTGTTGTCCATCCACATACTGAATCAGTAACTCTCAAGAGGTTGGTCATGAGGGCTCTGAACTGTTCACTAACACTTCTGTCCACATCTCCTTGTTCAGCCACCACTCTCCTCATCTCACTATAGAAGGCATCCCTTACTGCTTGGTTTTTCAACTTTCATATTTTCCTCCTAGGTGCTTAAGTCCCCATTTTCATCCCCCAATCCTTCAGCACCATGTCACATATCAAAAATCTGTGTTGCTGCACAAACTCCTGGCTCCCTAAACTTTAACATCCCTCACTTACCTCCTATCAGCCCTCCTGACCTGGAAATGGTCTAACTGCCTCCTATGTTCCCCAGACACGTATGTAATCAGCCTACTTTCTCATTTCCTAAAATGTGTTTTGCACACAATCATGGTCATTGCCTCCCCAAACTCAAGTATCCTATCCCCTTCCTCATTTCTTGTATCATATGCACATCCCCCATGTACTCCTTCATATCCTTGGGCTGCTTCACCTACCATAACCATTTAAATCCCCCCACTAATACTACAATCTCATCTTCCCCCATACCACTTACTGCATGTATCAAGTCATTCCAAAGTCTATCCTTCTCAGCCTCATCTAAGCCTGCTTGTGAAGCATATGCCGATACGACTGCAAACACATCTATCCATCCATCCATCACCCAATCCTACATTGCCCCACGAGGTGCGTAGGAGCCCGGGGCTAGCCTAGTTGGTCCTGACATTTAAGATGAGAGTGAACACCATCCCACCAAACAAAATTTTCACTGTTAATATCCTGTCACTTACTCTCACAACATTTCTCCCTAACCAACACACCCACACCCCCATATCCATCTATCCTACCCTGCCAAAATAACAGAGCAACAATCCCTCCCGGCAATCTTTCTGGCTAATCCACCCCTATACCAGACTTCTTGCACACATCCCACATCCACCCACCTCCTACTCATTACCTCAACCACTTCCTTCACTCTACCCCTCAGACTTCTCTCGTTCCACAAAGCCACTCTGTCCATAGCAGGGGTAAATCAATATATCATCACACTGAAAGGGGCTGACAAGCATGAAACAAAAATAAATACAGTACCAACAATTTTGTTTTTTAAATATGTAACAGCAATATTATAATCATATGTATATTACAGATTGGATTCTGCAGGCTTTTGGTTCAACTATTCTCTGTTTTTCTACTGTAGCCACTTATGATCTTATATAGCTAATTTCATTATGTTCAACATTTTTCTCGCATCGACGACAATAACAGAAAAACATAAAGACACATTTCTACTCTATCTGTCTATACCCCAACATCTTAATTCTGTAAAGTGTAGCCACAAACAAACCGCCTCAATGTCAACCTGTCCTCTGTCATCGGCTGCCCTCCCTCCAACTCATACCTCCTCTTTCACATACTTTATCTCTCCATCCCATCCCTCCATTTCATCCTTGGTCACCTATCCCCATCCCCTTCTCCACCTCAATAATATACACTCTCCTTGTCGCTCTCTCTTTCTCCATTCTCCACATTGCCAAATCATCTCAAGAGTATTTCTCCTAACCCTTTCATCCACATCCATATCAACACCACAATGCTCCTACACTTCATCACTTGTAATTCCACACATTGCTACTGCTCTCACTCTTGGCTTGTGCCCTTCTTTTGCACACGAGCAGGAATTATATATATATATATATATATATATATATATATTTTTTCCAATCTAAGGAAGTAGGGTCAAAGGCCAGGGGGCCTGCAAACTGCTCTTGCCGAGAAAAAAACAAAAACAAGACAACAGAGAGCCAAATTCAAGATCTATTCAATTCTAGATGTCTGGACACACTGCGTTTGAAAGACTGGAGATTGTAGGCAGTACGAAAAACAGACAGAGGGAGACAGTTCCAGAGTTGACCTGTTGCACACATGAAGGACTGAGAGTAGTGGTTAACTCCTGCATTAGAGAGAGGGACAGAAAAGGGATCAGAGCTTGTTGCTAGACGGGTGCTACGTGCTCGCCACAGTGGTGGAGGGATGCAAGCAGACTGTTCAGAGGAGCAATAACCACTGAAGTAGCAATAGAAAAGGATAAATGCATCAGTGCTGCAAAGTGACAGGTTGAGGGGACCCAGGAGGAGAGTTAATCAGACAACAAGCCTTTGACTTCACCCTGTTGAGAAGAGCTGTGTGTGGTGAGCCTCCCCACAGATGAGAATTGTGCTCTACACAGGAGTGAATAAAACTCATGTATAAAGTCAACAACTGTGCAGGGGTAAAGAAGGTATGGAGTTGGCTTAGCGTCACCCAATCTCATTGACGCAGATTTTACAAGAGAGGTAATATGTTCCTTCAAAGATGAATCCCGAGAGAATGAAACCTCAAGTATGTTTAACCCGTGGATTGCGAGCCACAGCTCAGGCTGGGTAGCGTCACGTTGTGAGCCACAGCTCAGGCTGTGCTGGCCGTGCATTAAAGTAAACAACTCGACCCCTACACAAACTTACACATGGCGCTACACAATGACGGAGAGGGAGAGATTTTTCTCTTTTCACCAGAAGATGCCCTGGATGTTTAACTTCATGTTCATATATATATATATATATATATAAAAACTTCGCTTTTTGCGCACCACGGAGTGAGATAAAAAAGGTAATTGCGTAATCCATGGGTTAAAGATGATGTAGGATTGAGGTGGCTATTGTTAAAAATTAATGGGTACTCCTGTGGGAGATTTTGTCGGGTCGATAGATGAAAGAACTGAGTTTTGGATGCATTAAAAACAAGGTTATTTTTACCCCAAATAGAGATATGTTCCAAGTCAGACATTAGGTGTGCCATAGCCTCATCCTTGTTTGTTGAAGTAACTACAGAGATGGATGCTGCAGGAAGCAAATGGAAAGGTGAACAGTGGAGTCATTAGCATATGAGTGGACAGGGCTAGATGTACATCTCAGATCACTGATGAATAAAAGGAAGGGAGCTGGAGATAAGACAGCCCTGAGGAATGCCACAACTCATAGCTCTAGGAGAAAAATGGTGGCTGTCTACAACACCACTTACTGAACAACCAGAAGGGAAGCTAGAAATGATGGCACAGACGGAAGGATAGACACTGTAAAAGGGTGGTTTGGAAATTAAAGATTAATGCTAGACTTTTCAAAGGCCTTTGAGGTGTTAAGTGCAACGGCAAAGTTTTAGCCATAGTCCTGAAAAGAGGATGACTAGGAGTCTAAACGGTAGGTGAGAAGATCACCAGTGAAGCATCCCTGGTGGAACCCATACTGGCGATCATAAAGAAGGTTGTGATAAGAAAGATGCTTAAATTTTTTTAAAGAACTGACTTGAAAACTTTTGAAAGACAGGATGTTAAAGCAACTGGGCAATAGTTAGAGGGATGGAAATGGTCACCCTTCTTTGGGGCAGGCTGAATGAGAGCAAATTTCCAGCAAGAAGGAAAGGTACAAGTTGACAGACAAAGGTGAAAGAGTTTACCTAAGCAGTGTGTAAGCACAGAAGCACAGTTCTTAAGGACAACAGGAAGAACTCCATCAGGCCTATACACCTTGTTAGTACTGAGTCCTGTGATGGCAGAAAATACATCAATTAAAGAAATTTTAATGTCTGCCATGAAGAAGTCAGAGGGGAGGAAGAGATGGAGGGCCAGCACTAGAATCGTCTAAGGTGCAACTGGAGGAGAAAGTCTGAGTGAAGACTTCTGCATTATCAGTACATGAAATAGCTACAGAGCCATCAGAGTGGAAAAGAGGGAGGGATGATGAGGTAAAGTTGTTAGAAAGGTGTTCGGCAAGGTGCCAGAAGGAGCGGGAAGAATTCGAGTTGGAGAGTTGAGGCCATTTAGTACAGATGAAATTATTTTTATTAGAGCAAAGAACAGACTTAGCACAATTCCGGGCAGAAACATAAGAATAATGAGATTGAGGGATGGGATGGCTCCGGTTCCTTTAGGCCTTCTCCTTGTAGTGGACAGCATCAGAACATGCGTGATTAAACCAAGGTTTTTTGCATTAGTCAAAGGATATGAGAATGGAATGTATGCTTCCATGCACAAGAGAATAACCTATGTTAATGCGCATGGCACACTCAAATGGCACTCGGCCATGAAAGCAATAATCATTCCAGGAAAAATCAAAGACGTTCTGCATGAGGGCCTCCCAATCAACACCACCAAAGTGCCACAACCGACATTTCTCTGGAGGGTCCACGGGCCACACTGGAGCGATAGGACATGTTAAGGTGATAAGGCTGTGATCGGAGGAGCCCAACGGAGAGGAAAGATTTACAGAATAAGCAGATGGATTAGTTGTAAGGAAGAGATCAAGTATGTTGGATCTCTCTCCAAGGCATTCAGGGATACGGGTAGGGTGCTGTATGAGCTGCTCAAGGTCACTGAGGATAGAAAAGATTTAGGCTTGTTCGCCAGGTGGACCAGTGAAAGGAGATGAGAGTCAAAGGTGGTGGTGAACATTGAAATCTCCTAGAATGGAGATTTCAGAGAGAGGAGAAATGGACAGGACATGTTCCATCTTAGAAGTAGGATAGTCACAGAATTTTTCATAGTAAGCAGAATTAGGGGATAAGCAAGCAGCACAGATACATTCAGTCAGAGTACAATTGGAAAACCAAAGCCAGAAAGCAGAGAACTCAGAAGAATCAAGCTCAGGAACATGAGAGCAAGACAACTCGTTGAGTACATATACGCAACAGCCACCTTTGGCTTTGAAATGAGTATAAAGAAAGTAAGAGGATACAGAGAAGGGTTTGCTATCAGCTGCCTCAGACAAATGAGTCTAAGTTTGGAAGAGAATGTGAGGTTTACAGGAGGAGAGGTGGTGCTCAACAGAGAGAAAGTTAGAGGAAAGGCCGTGAATGTTGCACGAATGAAAAAGAAGGGAGTTATACAGTGGTTCCAGGCATCTAGCTTGGTTCTTCAATGGGAGAGGGGTGGATGGTGAGTATATTTATGGTCTCCCCAGGCTTGGTTAAGTGACGCCATTTTGGTTTAATTTTGAATAAGAAGTGTAGTGTGTAATGTGCATGTAGTTTGGCATTGACATTTAGAGAAATTTGTACTGGAGAGCAAGCTGACCTACTCTCTGTGTTCCTGGAACACAGAAAAAGTTCGGCAAAAGGGGGATGGTCAGGAACTAGTCCCAAGGGCTGATGAGACAGAAGCTCCAGCTCTCCCTGTCACCAGCTTTCCATCCACCACAGTATATTCCCCTTATGCATCTTTTTTATTTCCATACTCATTTCCCTACTCCTTATCACTGCTTTTAGTGAACAAACAACCGTCCTTCCTTGCTGCACTCTTTCATACACTTCTTCCATTCTTACTCATCACACTATGTAATATTTGAAGGCATTTACTTTCTTCATTTCCTGACCATCTAGCTCCAATACGCATTTCTCTAAAAGACAACTTTATCCTTACCTACATTTGTTGCTAGATTTCATTTCTTACACACACTCCCAACATCATTCACCAAGCCATAGAACTCCAATACATCTTCACTTGACAATAGTTACCGGTATTATCAGCAAACAAAGGTACTGGCAGTTTCCATGCTCTACCCTCTCCCACCAAGAAAACGATCCAAATACATATTGAACAACCATAGTGACATGAAACATCCCTGTTTCAATCCAGCATTCAAATAACTCAGTTTATTCTCAACATGCATTGTTGCCCTTGCTTCTTTATACATTTTCTCAACAGCATTCAACAGTTTCCCTTCTACAGTACTCCATATAATGTGTTCGAAAGCAGATTAACCGCAAAGGTATCAGTAGGATAGAAGTTGTGGAAGCAATGAAGAAAGTTAAATTGGGGAAAGCCCCAGGAATTGATGGAGTGTGTGGTGAAATGCTGAAGTATGGGGGAGACATAGTAGTAGAATGGATGTGGAAAATGTGCAGATTGGCCTGGGAGGAAGGTAGAGTCCCGGAGGATTGGAAGTCAGGTATAATTCCCTTGTACAAAGGAAATGGGGAAAAAGAAGTGTGTGGTAATCATAGGGGCATTTGTCTTTTTAGTATAACAGGAAAGGTGTATGATAGGATACTTATTGACAGAGTTAGAGAAAGAACAGAGGAATTAGTTAGAGAAGAATAGGGAGGCTTTAGGAAGGGAAAAGGTTGTGTAGATCAGATATTCATTCTTAGATCTTTAGTGGAAAAGTTTCTAGAGAAGGGAAAGAAGTTGTATGCGGCTTTCATGGATTTGGAGAAAGCATATGACAGGGTGGATAGACAAGGATTTTGGAAAGTATTAAGAATATATGGAGTAGGTGGGAAGTTGTTGAATGCTGTGAAGAGTATGTATGATGGTGCTAAAGCTGCAGTGTGTGTGGATGGTGAACTGAGTGAATTTTTCTCTTTGAAGGTTGGGTTGAAACAGGGATGTGTCATGTCTCCATGGCTGTTCAATCTGTACACGGATGGGGTAATAAAACAGGTACAAGGTAGGGTGGTGGATGTTGGAGTGGCCCTGGTGAGAGAGGGTAGTGTTTGGAAACTCCCTGTACTGTTGTTTGCAGATGATACTGTGTTGTTGAGTGAAGATGAAGGACAGCTGCAAGGCTTGGTGGATGAGTTTGGGAGAGTGTGCAAGAATCGGAATCTAAAGGTGAATGTAGGGAAGAGTAAAGTGATGGTCTTTGAGAGAGGTGACGTCAGTGAATGTACAGCGAGATTGGATGGCGAGGAATTGGAAAATGTGAGTACGTTTAAGTACTTGGATAGTGTTATGAGTAAGGATGGAGGTTTGGAGGGTGAAGTGCTTGAAAGGGTACAGCAGGGAAGAAAGGTTGCTGGTTCCTTGAAAGCAGTGATATGAAGCAGGGAAGTGAGCATGGAAGTGAAAAAGTTACTACATGACAGTATTGTGATACCAACTCTAACGTATGGTAGTGAAGCTTGGACATTGCTGGAAGGACACAAGTCAAGAGTGAGAGCAGTGGAAATGAGTTATTTAAGAGGAGCCTGTGGAGTCACATGGAGAGACAGGCTGACAAATGAGGATATAAAGGAGCATTGTGGCATGGATGTGGATGTGATAGGAAGCGTTAGGAGGAATACACTGAGGTGGGTTGGCCATGTGGAGAGGATGGAGGGTGAAAGACTGACGAAGAGAGTGTATGTGAGTGAGGTGGAGCGGGGAAGAGGGAGGGGGAGGCCGAGGATGAGATGGAGGGATGGGGTGGAGAGGTATATGAGAGAGAAGGGTGTGAGTTGGGAGTGAGGCAGTGAAATGGCAGGGGACAGAGCGACGTGGAGGCGATTTGTTTGTGGCCACCCCGAACAGGATTGAGGCATCTGGCAATAGATAGATAGACTGATAGTATTTCATGTGAACTCAGTGGGATTAGCTGACCCTAAGTGACCTCTGGGAAACATTATCTATTAAGCTGTGCTGCTAATGTCAGCACGAATAGCAACCAAACTCTGCAAGTAAACACTGCCAGATTCAACTGGTTTATCTACAGTTTTAATTACTGTTTACATATTTGGCATTCATTTCGAAGAACTGGTATTTTCAGGATGGCATTCATTTTGAAAACAGGTATTTTCAGAAAATTACATACATAAAATCTGGAATTTACTGTATTTTTAAAAACTAAATCAACAATTGCATTTTAAAAAATCAAACCAACATCAACTGCATTATTAAAAACCCAATCAACATAACAAAGTGTGTTCAGCTTTACCCTGTACCTACCAAGGAGATTTTTTGTCAGATCAGTTGCTTTCTTCTTTACCAAAACAGAATCAAGAGCTTGTTTCTTCAGTTCCTTGCTGAGAAGAGGATTTAATAGGAAGTCCTTCAGCACAGTATCAGTTTTCATAAGCCCCTGAAAATTAACAAAAAAAACATTTGACTAAGAGAAACATGATGCATGTTGTAAAACTAATTAATGCATACCAGTATGATGGTGAAATTAGCAAACGTACCATAAGGACTGCATAATGCTAAACACTAAAAAGGCAAAACTACTGATCAAACAACTCAGTCTATACAAGAGAGAGAGAGAGAGAGAGAGAGAGAGAGAGAGAGTGTGTGTGTGTGTGTGTGTGTGTGTGTGTGTGTGTGTGTGTGTGTGTGTGTGTGTGTGTGTGTGTGTGTGTGCAGGAAACTCTCTCAATACTGTATACAGAGCCCTCTTTTAACGAATTTTGGTTTTAATGACCACCTTGAGCTGGTCAAACATTATGTTCATTCAATGAAATTTTGTTTGGTAAAAGAATGGATGCGTGGGAAACACCAACCAGCGTGGCATCCCTGAGCGCGTGTGCATACGCACACACACACACCCACACACAATGCTCCTCTGCATCCTGCAGAATGCCACATGTCTCTGGGCAACCAACAATGTGAGAAGAGCCATAAATAGAGCATTTAATGAGAAAAAGAGCCATTCAGACCTAGCTGTATGTTACTGTGCATGAGTGTACAGCTGAACAATGCTCTAAATAAATTTTTGTTCAGCAACATGCATAATGCCCAGGAAGTTACCGAATAGCATGGTGTTCGGCTTTAGCATCAAGGTCTGGTACCAATTAGTTCGTTATATTATGGGTGTACTATGTATATACATATATATAATAAACATATATATATATATATATATATAGATAGATACACAATAGAACCTCTTTGGTCCGGACCCCTTTAATCCGGATTTCTGTTAATTCGGACAAAATTTAAAAATAATAAGCTCCAAAAATATGTTGAAAGTAATTCTAAAGTCATTTTCAGTATCGGCGCAGAAAGCGATCATCATTCGTTTAGTCTCTGATCACGCTAGGTTGCAACATGGGCGCCTGTTTAAAAAACACGCTAGCATTCGTTCCATCAACTAGTTCACCAACCATTTATATTTTTACGCTGTATTTCAAAAGTTAATCCTCCTTACCATGCCCCTTAATGCAAGTGTAGCTTCTGCAATGAATAAAGGTGTTAAAAGGAGGAGTTTGCTTACACAAAAATGGGTCAGAATATTCTGCAGTGTTTAATGATTACTGTAGGTTATTTTTTGTACTTAAATGTGCTTTACTTGAACATCAAACATTAGCTTCTTGCCCAGATGGGTGTTATCAATATGCCAAAGATGACAATGTATTTTTTGCCTACATAAGTTTTATTTTTATTCCAAATATTACAGTTAATTAATTAATTTATTTTTTTGCCTACACGGGCCTTAGTCACTTACTACAATTTAAAATGTAGGCTAGTTTCTTGTCATGGCCTTACCTGTAAATTATGCAGTACAAAACTATCGTACATAATTAGTTTGGTTATTTTAGTATCCTTTCATCTTTTGCAGTTACATAGGGTTGACACATGCCACATATGTTAATAATTAACAAACATACCATATGTAGATAGTTTTTGGTATGAACTGGAGATTACCCTGATGGTCCGGACAATCTGCTAATTCGGACAACCCTTCCCCCCATATAGTCCGAATGAGAGAGGTTCTACTGTATATATATATATATATATATATATATACATATATATTTTTTATGTGTCCGACTCTGGGCATAGGTTTCACAGCCTGCTATCAAGGCCCAGTAGTCTTCTACGTACCACACACCTCTACATGTCACCACTTCGGCGCTAACACCCACCGACCATATTGAATACATGCTAGGGCTGTCTCATACAGGACTGGTGTACTGGTATTAGCGGGGGTATTTTTACGACGTGTCGGCGGATCTTCTGGTAGATGGGTAAAGTCTGATTTTTATGAAATTCAAATCCTTAAACTATCTATCTATCTATCTATTGCCAGACGCCTCAATCCCGTTTGGGGTGGCCACAAACAAATCGCCTCCAAGTCGCCCTGTCCCCCGCCATTTCACTGCCCTGCTCCCAACTCACACCCCCCTCTCTCATATACCTCTCCACCCCATCCCTCCATCTCATCCTCGGTCTCCCCCTCCCTCTTCCACCCTCCACCTTACTCATATACACTCTCTTCGTCAGTCTTTCACCCTCCATCCTCTCCACATGGCCAAACCACCTCAGTGTGTTCCTCACAACGCTTCCTATCACATCCACATCCACACCACAACACTCCTTTATATCCTCATTCGTCAGCCTGTCTCTCCACGTGACTCCACAGGCTCCTCTTAAATAACTCATTTCCACTGCTCTCACTCTTGACTTGTGCCCTTCCAACAATGTCCAAGCTTCACTTCCGTATGTTAGAGTTGGTATCACAATACTGTCATGTAGTAACTTTTACTTCCATGCTCACTTCCCTGTTTCTTATCACTGCTTTCAAGGAACCAGCAACCTTTCTTCCCTGCTGTACCCTTTCAAGCACTTCACCCTCCAAACCTCCATCCTTACTCATCACACTACCCAAATACTTAAACGTACTCACATTTTCCAATTCCTCACCATCCAACCTCGCTGTACATTCACTGACTTCACCTCTCTCAAAGACCATCACTTTACTCTTCCCTACATTCACCTTTAGGTTCCGTTTCTTACACACTCTCCCAAACTCATCCACCAAGCCTTGCAGCTCCCCTTCGTCTTCACTCAACAACACAGTATCATCTGCAAACAACAGTACAGGGAGTTTCCAAACACTATCCTCTCTCACCAGGGCCACTCCAACATCCACTACCCTACCTTGTACCTCTTTTATTACCCCATCCATGTACAGATTGAACAACCATGGAGACATGACACATCCCTGTTTCAAACCAACTTTCAAAGAGAAAAATAACGGACTTCAATAGACCGGAATTTGCTTTTATCGGACTCGAGGAGCTACCGGACTAAATTCCTATATAACGGAAAAAGTCCGATAAAGCCAGAAGCAGTCCGGACTGCCTGGGCACTTCAGTTATGTTCACCACAATAATGTAAATAAAACATGTCTACATCAGTGTACAGTACTGTATTATTATATATAATATACCATTTGATTAATGTAGTGAAGTTATAACACAGTAAAGTACTGCAGCAGTAGTCAAAATAGGTTAAAAACCGTTCATGCGATCTGGACTAATGTCTGATATATCGGAAAAAGTCCGGATTAGCAGGGGGAAGTCCGGATATCGCTTTCATCGGAATTTCGCATTTTTCGGAATGGGTTGGGCCCCAATTAGTCCGTTATAGTGAGGTCTTACTGTATATGCAGTATATATATATATATATATATATATATATATATATATATATATATATATATATATATATATATATATATATATAATGTGTATATATATATATATATACTGTATATATATATATATATATATATATATATATATATCTATCTATCTATTGCCAGACACCATAATCCTGCAAAGGGTGGCCATTTGACACTGAGTTAGTTGTTTTACAGGGAGGGGCACCAACCCTCCAACAACCCACTCGTTGACACGTAGGGAGCACATATGGTTTGGTTATATGGTTACCACCCAGCGTTGTAAATGGTTTCTTGGCTTACAGGAAACCATTTGGCTTGTCACTCAATGTAAAGCCACCTGTAAAGGAAAGAAAAGGAATAAGAAGTGACAGGAAAGATAGGAGAAATAGGAAGAGAGGAGGGCAGGCACAGAAAAAGAATGATAAAAGCTAAGGAAGTAGGCAGCACTACATCAAGTGAGTGGATGATGGTCGCCACCACCTACCACAAATATATACTGTATATATACAGTAAAAGTCCTATTATTCGGCATCTATGGGACCGGGATGATGCCGAGAAATTGGATTTGCTGAATAATAAAAAAAAAACTACCCATTCAGTACCTTAAATATCTTGGTGAACACTGTCATCACCACTTATGGTATTACAACTGTGTTTGGAGAGAGTCTGTATACTGTACAATACTGCAATCAATATAGTACTATACCTGAATCTGAAATATATAATTAGTGACCATATACAATTGTAATGACACAATAGGCCTAAAAGTCAGATAACACTTCCTGGACCGCCGAAATGATACGGAATATTACCTACCAGCTCAGTACATTACTGTACTTGTACTGGTGAACTCATCACTACTTATATTATTACAAATATGTTTGGAGTAAGTACTATATACAGTACTTTTTCCAAACAAAATAATATAGTCGGAAAATTACATAAAATAAAGTGAAGGAATATGAACTGGTAAGGTCTTTCTGATGAAAGTTAAACATACATTTAGCACTCATTTTGTTCATTTTTTTGTTTAAATGTGAAAGGGAGAGTATTGATGCAGTGTTTCATTAACCCCTTAATAACCTCCGGCATTGAACATCCCTTTAAAGTAAATGTCAGTGATGTCGGGTTAGTGTGAGCTATGAAAAAACTGTGAACAATTATGGAAAGGGAACGAAGGTCACTGGTATGTTTACACGACTCTATGCTACGATTCCAAGCAGTCAGGGGGTCGGTTAATCTCAGATGTTTCCGTCCATTTGTTAAATGCACTGTAACTTCGTAATTTCTCCCGTGAATCATAGCGAATCATAGCATGGTTTAGGAAGCTAAATAACACATTGCTAGGTGCGCCAGATGATTATCTTCACATCTTTAATGGAAGAAATTTAACCTCTCTTTGAGTATGTAGAGTAAGTTTCTTCCATTCTTCTGAAATCAATTTATTTTTCTTAAAGATGTGAAGATAATAGTCTGGCTCACCTAGCAATGTGTTATTTAGCTTCCTAAACCCATGCTATGATATCACTATAAGTCACGGAAAAATTGATAAAGTTACGATGTATTTACCAAATGGGCGAAAACATCTGAGATTAACCAACTGCCTGACTGCTTGGAATCGTAGCGTAGAGTCGTGTAAACATACCAGTGACCTTCGTTCCCTCCCCATAATTGTTCGGTTTTCTTTATAGTTTACACTATCTTGACATCACTGACATCGGTACTGTAAAGGGTTGTTCAGTGCCGGAGGTTATTAAGGGGTTGATGGGATATATTACTGTTTGCATCAATACTCTCTCTTTCACATTAAACACAAAAACGAACAAAAGAATGAGCGCTAAATGTAAGTTTAACTTTCATCAGAAAGACCTTAGCAATTCATATTCCTCCAGTTTATTTTTAAGTATTTTTCTGACTTTAGGTTAGGTTAGGTTTGGTTAAATTATTAGGTACAGTTAAACTCGGTTAGGTCAGGTTTAGTTAAACAGGACAGTCCCTTCCACCATTATGCTGAGGAATACAAATACAGTACTTGAGCTGCCACAGCCGTACAGCTAAAAACAACGGGGAAACTGATTTAACAAGTAACATTTATTTATGGGTAATGCATTATTGTATCAGTGGTTCATGGGCTACGCAATTACTAGCAAATGTCATTTTCAGGAAAGCGTCAAGAATGAACGAATTTCAAGAATTAGTGAGGGGGCTTGGAACGTAACCCTCATTAATTTGGTGGGGGTGGTTACTGTAGTGTATGATACTGTACATTGTAATCAATACAGTACTATACCTGAATCTGAAAAAAAAATATAGAAATTAGTGAACATACAGAAGTGTAATGAAACATTAGGCCTACAAGTCACAGATAACACTTCCTGGACTGCCGAGATGATTCCGGGCATCTGCCGAACTATCAATGATTTTCGTAAAAGGGACTATTTCTCAAAACTGCCGAAATGTCAGATCTACCGAATAATCAGCTGCCGAATAATAGGACTTTTACTGTATATATATTTTATAAATATATATATATATATATATATATATTTATATATATATATATATATATATATATATATATATATATATATATTTTATAAATATATATATATATATATATATATATTTATTCATTTATTTACTTAACCTACATATATAAGCTTCCAGGTTATTCATTCAATCCATTAAAATAATTTTCTTACAGAAAGTTCCTTAACATCCTTGTCCACAGCATCCAGAGCTTTGTTCTTCATGGCAGCAGAGTACAGTGCAGTGGCATATCGACCTTCTACACCAAACACCTGCACTGGAGGCTGGAGAAAATATGAAAAGCATTTAACCAGGTTCTAGCATCAGATATTCAAGAAAAAAACAATGTCAGGTCAGTTCAAGAGATACTCATTTGTCTGTTTCAGTATATGAGTTACCTTTTCCTCCCAGTTAACAATACATCTTTTATAACTGCTATGTTTCTTTTGGAAGATGCATCTAACAGTTGCACTGCACCATCACCTACCAACAGTCTAAAGACAAAAACAGCCATAGTCTATCCTCTTCTGTATCACTGCTCATTCCCATATTAATCATTACTGTATAGAGATACTATTAATGAGTTACAATTTGACGAAAACTTGCTGTCAACAGTACAGCAGTCAGTTGCAGTGATGGAGGGGAAAAAAAAAGAAAAGTTTTGTGGTAAGTATATAACACTGCAGGGATCTGTATATCCTAAATAACCATGACATCCAGGTCTTTCACACTCCTAGGAACTCCAACAAAAAATGGCTCACACAAGTCTGTGGGCTACAGTATTTTGTCTCAATGACCTTACTCAATTTATGAGACTACTGTACTTTGGCTACAGGAATCTGAAATACTGTAATTTCCATTAGCCTCTTCAGTCCAATGACGATTTCTCTATCTTTTTTTCTGGCCAACACCAAAATTCTGTTCACCTTAGGTGAAACTTCTATAATGGAAGGAGTTAAAATTTGTTATCCTGATATAAATACATCTTTTACTGTAAACAGCATACTAAAACAAGGATATACAGTACTGTATGGTATGCAGTGGTTGATTCTCTAACTTTGTCTTATTCTAGTAGTTTAGTTACAAACTGGTAGGAGCTGCCTTGTAAAGGCCAACTGGCCTACTGCAGTAATTCCCTCTTCTTATGTTTTTCTGTACTTAAATGCAATATTTGTCAAACCTGTACAAATATACAGTAGGCCTTCCACATTCGAAGGGGTCAGGGGACACAGACCCCCGCGAATGTGAAATTTCCACAAATGTTTCGTGCACCCTCCCTTAAACGCCTCTAGAACCGCAAATCATCCCCTGTCAGCAACTGTGCACATACTGTACCTAATAAACCACATCTGGGACCTGATAGCAGCATAAAATATCACAAAGAGCTGATGACTTGCCCACACGTGAAACACATACCCCAACATCTTGCAATCATACCCATTAAATTCAGCCTTGGCCTCACAGAGGGGCAATCAGTGAATCACTGAAGCCTACAAAAGTTGATTCCCCGAATGTGGAAGGCCTACTGTATTACATTTGCAATCTGATATTATGACTTTTAAAAAAGAGGTCACATATGAGTCGACTAACTTACCTGTACTAGCTGCCTGGCAGCCCCAGAAGTAGAGAAAGATCTTGCCTGTAACAAGACAATAAGTTAGATAATAATCATATTGGTCCATTAACTGCAATACATACAGTATAGTACAGTACTGCATTGCAGTATAAAATAACAATAATGATAATAATAATAAAAATGAGGTGGTAGGCAGTGGCAACAATCATCCACTCACTCGATGCAGTGCTGCCTACTTTTCCTTCACCATTATCATTCTTTTTCTGTGTCTGCATTTCTCTCTCCCTGTTTCTTCTATCTTTCTCTGTCTATCTATCTATTGCCAGATGCCTTAATCCAGTAATGGGTGGCCACAAACAAATCACCTCCATGTTGCCCTGTCCCCTGCCATTTCACTGCCCTGCTCCCAGCTCACATCCCCCTCTCTTATATACCTCTCCACTCCATTCCTTCATCTCATCCTTGGCCTCCCCCTCCCTCTCCCCCCCCTCCACCTCACTCATATACATTCTCCTCGTCAGTCTCTCACTCTCCATCCTCTCCACATGGCCAAATCACCTCAGTGTGTTCCTCCTATTGCATCCTATCACATCCACATCCACACCACAATGCTCCTTCAAATCCTCATTTGTCAGTCTGTCTCTCCATGTGACTCTACAGGCTCCTCTCAAATAACTCATTTCCACTGCTCTCACTCTCGACTTCTGTCCGTCCAACAAGGTCCAAGCTTCACCTCCATACGTTAGAGTTGATATCCCAACACTGTAACTTTTTCACTTCCATGCTCCCTTCCCTGTTTCTTATCACTGCTTTCAAGGAACCTGCAACCTTTCTTCTTTGTTGTACCCTTTCAAGTACTTCACCCTCCAAACTTCCATCCTTACTCATCACACTACCGAAGTACTTAAACACACTTACATTTTCCATTTCCACCTCATCCAACCTCACTGTACATTCACTGACTTCACTTCTCTCGAAGACCAAAACTTTACTCTTCCCTACATTCACCTTTAGATTCCGTTTCATACACACTTTCCAAAACCCATCCACCAAGCCTTGTATCTCCCCTTCGTCTTCACTTAACAACACAGTATCATCAGCAAACAACAAGTACACGGAGTTTCCAAACAATGCCCTCTCTCATTAGGGCCACTCCAACATCCACTGCCTTACCTTGCATCTCTTTTATAACACCATCCATATACAGACTGAACAACCATGGAGACATGACACTTCTTGCTTCAATCCAACCTTCAAGTAGTAAAATTCACTCAGTTCAGTATCCACACGAACTGCAGCCCAACACCCTCATACATACTCTTCACAGCATTCAACAATTTCCCATCTACTCCATATATTCTTAATACTTTCCACAATCCTTGTCTATCCACCCTGTCAAATGCTTTCTCCAGATCCATGAAGGCTGCATACAACTTCTTTCCCTTCTTTAGAAACTTTTACACTAAAGATCTAGGAATGAATATCTGATCTACACAACCTCTCCCCTTCCTAAAACTTCCCTGTTCTCCAATTAATTCCCTAACTCTGTCAATAAGTATCCTACCATATACTTTTCTTATTACACTAAGAAAACAAATGCCCCTATGATTAACACACACTTCTTTTTCCCCCTTTTCCTTTGTACAAGGGAATAGTTACAAGTGACTTTCAATCCTCCGGGACTCTACCTTCCTCCCAGGCCAATCTGCACATCTTCCACATCCACTGTACTACTATCTCTCCCCCATGCTTCAGCATTTCACCACACACTCCATCAATTCCTGGGGCTTTCCCCATTTAAACTTTCTTCATCGCTTCCACAACTTCTGGATTGCACATAATATTTACCGATATTTACAACATTATAATAATTAACAAGATAATATTGTTTTTTCTGGTTATGAATTTACGAGAGTATCTATGTATCTATCTATAGCCCGACGCCCTAATCCTGCAAAGGGTGGCCACAGACAAAACGCCTCCAAGTCGCTCTGTCTCCCACCATTTGACTGCCCTCCCCCCAACTCACTCCTCCCTCCCTCACATTCCTCTCAACTCCATCCCTCCACTTCATCCTCGGTCTTCCCCTCCTTCCACTTCATCTACATACACCCTCTTAGTCTTTCATCCTCCATTCTCTCCACATGTCCAAACAACCTCAATGTATTTCTCCTAATTTTCGCAACCACATCCACATCCACCCCACAATGTTCCTTACTTCTTCATTTGTCGTCACTCCACATGCTCCTCTCAAGTAACTCATTTCCACTGCTCTCACTCTTGACTTGTTCCCCTCTAGCAAGGTCCATGCCTCGCTTCCATACGTCTTAACTTCCATACTCACCTCCCTATTTCTCATCACCGCTCTCAGTGAACCAACAACCTTCCTTCCTTGCTGTACCCTTTCAAGCACTTCATCCCCCGAAGTTTCATCCTTACTCATCACACTACCCAAGAACTTGAATGCTCTCACACCCTCCATATCCTCACCATCCAACCTCACTGTGCATTCTGTGACTTCATTCCTCTCAAACACCATAACTTTGCTCTTGTTTACATTAACTTTCAAAATCCTCTTCCTACACACTGTCCCAAATTCATTCACCAAACCTTGCAACTCCCATTCATCTTCACTCAACAATACTGTATCATTAGCAAACAGCAACACTGGAATCTTCCATATCTCACCCTCATTCATTAGAGCCACCCCACATCCACTGCCCTACCTTGCACCTCCTTTACAACCCCATCCACGTATATACAGTATTAAACAGCCATAGAGACATCACACATCCCTGTTTCAGTCCCACATTTAGATCAAAGAACTCAGCTTACCATCCACTCGCACCGTAGCCCTAGCTCATACGTACATACTCTTCACAGCACTTAACAATTTCCCCTCCACTCCATATATTCTTAACACCTTCCACATACCCTGCCTATCTACTCTGTAATATGCTTTCTCCATGCCGCCTTCATGGAGAGTATAATACAAAAATACTGGTAACTATCACCCCCTGACCTGCAGTTTGCTCCTCTTAGCAAGATTCAGAAAAATGCCATCAGATGGTAGGACCTTCAACACGTGCCCATTACCGCATCATATTCAGGACAAAGGACAGGGAGGTGGAGGTGGGGTGGGGGGAGGTTTCAGGTGGGGGTGAAAGGGGATGAAACACCCCCAATGTGGAGGAGGTGGTGTGGGGAGTATTATGGTGGGACGAAACACAAAGTGATCATAGAGGGGAAACTGCCTCATCATTCGTTATAAAGAGAGGGTGGAGGAGGAGGGAGGGCTTGGCAGGGTGAGCAGGCATGAGTCATCCCCCTATATAACATAGATGTGGTATTGGTGAGCAGTTTGGGTATGACGGGACAGAGCAGCCTGTATCCAATCAGCCAGTGGAAGGTGAAAGACCGGCAGTAAGGGGGGGGTTTCCCTCACCGACCTGGTGAGGGGGTGGGATCTTCCTTCTCATCACCTCATCCCCTAGTTCTGATTGGGTAGGAACCATTTACTGTACATCATAAAAGAGCCTGGCTTAGTGCCCAACAGTTTATGACAGACCTTCTACAATCATTTGTCATAAGACGCTACTTGGCAAACTTGCAAACTGATGATCGTCAGTCATAGTGCTTTAGGGGTTAAAGTAAAGCGCATGTTTACCTAACTCCCTTTCTTATTTATAAAGTCCAAACGCATCTGCAATGGAAGTAAATACGATACCCAGATATTATTAAACAACGTTAAGCAAAACAAATAATTCACTAAACCTGATTATGGGCTGAAATAAATTACCCCTCTATATACTGATCCCCATCCACTCAGAAATGAACAATAAAATTACCCACTAACGTCAACATCAGCATTTTCGCCAATTTTCAAGTGATGATAAGCGCTACGTTTTTGCTAAAGTAATCCCCGTACTATCCAGACGCCCACTTTCCGGACATCCCCACTTACCGGATATTTTGGTCCCGGGATCCAATATTCCCAAAATGGACCAAAAATCGCAAAAAATTCGAAAAAAATCCAACTTTTTCCCACCCGTAATTTGAACTTGGCGCACGAGGCACGGGCCAGCTGTGCTTTGGTGCGTAGTTCTGCCGCCGTCCGCTAGAGCGCCCCTGCATCCTCCTCACTTACCGCCTGTCTCTTGTTGTTAGTGCACGCTTGTGATCATGGCTGCCCACGTGCTCACTTTTGTGGTGGTGCCTTACCTCCTGCAGGCTCTGCTGCCGCTCTCGTGCCTCTTATTAGTATGTGTGATGATGGCTCTGCTGCCTGAGAAGAGGAAGAGAGTGGTTTTGACTCTGGAGAAGAAGCGGGAGATATTGGACAAGGTGGATGCGGGATGGTCTACCTCACTCATCCTTTGTGAATTCAACCTGGCCCGATCTACTTTGTTTGATATCAAGAGATCCCGCGACAAACTCATGCAGTACACAGCTGACTTCTCGTTGAAAAGCAAATGCAACGTGGAGAGGAAGATGATGTTTACTCCCAAGTATGCTGAAGTCGACCGCTCCACGTTGATTTGGTATCGACAACAACGTGCTGCTGGTGTGCTGGTGCATGGCACAGAGCTGAAGGCTGCTGCTGAGAAGTTCGCAAGACTTCACGACGCCCTAGACTTCAAGGCATCCGAGGATTGGCTCTTCGTGTTCAAGTTATGCCATGGCCCTACCAACCGTAAGTCTCATGGCGAAGCTTTAGACGTCAACGAGGATGGAGTAGAGGAGTTTCGGCAAAAGGTGAGGCGCTTGATCGACAGGGAGGGCCTCACTCTCGGTCAAGTCTACAATGCTGACAAAACTGGTTTATTCTATCGCTCTTTGTCTACGAACACTCTAGCAGAGGAGACGAAGAAGCGTGTACCTGGCCGCAAGCTCTCCAAACGATGGATATCTGCTTTGTGTTGTGCCAATGCTAATGGCATGCACCAGCTTAAGCCTGTTATTGTTAGCCGTGCAAAGCAGCCTCCGTGTCTTCGTGGGGTGATGGATGTCCTTCCTGTCATTTGGTACCATTCTTTGAAGGCATGGTTCACTGCCCAGATCTTCAAGGACTGGTTCCACCGCCATTTCGTCAAGGAGGTCATCCATTACCAAATGGAGAAACTGGGACTCCCACGCGACCAGGTAAAGGCCCTCCTTCTCCTCGACAATGCACCTGCTCACACGTGCGACAAGGACTTGGTGGCTGAGAGTGGGCGCATTAGGTGCATGTTTCTGCCACCTATTATGACTGCTCTCATCCAACCATGGGACCAAGGAGTGATCATGGCAATGAAGAGGCTGTACCAAAGAAAGTTCCTGGACGAGGTGATTGCTGTTCTCAAGGACGAGGACGAGTGCAGGGAGGGACGGGACATGCAAGGCCAGCGGACTTTGGAAAACCTTCGCTGCTACAACATCAAGTCTGCCATCTACAACTGGGCCAGTGCATGGAAGGAAGTCCCTGTTAAGACTCTAGAAAATGGTTGGTCTCGTCTGCTTCTCGGAATGGATGTGGAGCATGATTTCCTAGGTTTTGACGTGGATGACTTCCATGCATGTCTACGTGCGCATGGCAAAGATGTCGATGTGGACGAAGTGCATGAGTGGTTGGATGAAGACAAGGGTGATCCTGGGTATCAGACCATGTCTGATATCGAGATCGCATCTTCAGTTGCAGGTGTCAGTACCCAGCTTGAAGATTTCGACGAGGACGGGGACGATGATCCGGACTCTTCTCAGCGTGACACTAGCCATCCCCAAGCTGAGCACACTCCGGGAACACGTAGAGTTCATTCTCGACTACCTGGAACACCCAGTCTGCGACAGGGAGATGGGGCCCTTGGGACTTGTGGAGGAAGTGCGTGCTTTCAGGCAGCGCATCATTAATCGTCAAAATCGTCGTTCCTTGCGTCAATCAACCAATGACAGCTTTTTCAGACCCGTGACCCCCGCTGTGCCCTGGCTCCACTCCATTGTCTCCCCAAGACAGGCCCTCATCCTCCGTGCCATAGCCCAGCACATCAGGCACGGTGCAGTCACCACTCAACGTGAGTTTGCGCCTCTCTTCAGAGTCGTCTGCAGTGGGTACTCTGTCACCACGACCCAGCGACACACTCCTAGGTCACCTGCATCAGCTACTCTCAGACTCTGACAGTGATTAAATGGCAAGAACTTCTCCACTAGACCACACGGGAATTGACAGCGTTGTGCAGTGAAAAAAAAACAGTGCATTGTGTTAAGAAATTAGAATTCTGAGTGCAAAGACTAAAGTGCAGAGTGCAACATTGATTTAATAGACTTTCAACGTAGCGCAAATAAACTAGAGTGTGTTTTGTTTAGAAAATGGATTTATGAGTGCAAAGACTTTAAGTGCAGAGTGCAACACTTACTTCATTAAGGTACAATGGAGCGCAAGTAAGACTAGAGTGTACAGTGTTAAGAGAATGGAATTCTGAGTGCAAATGGCTAAATTCAGTACTGCAGGTGCTTCAGGAACTCCTTTTTACTGTCAGAGTCTGAGAGGAGGTGGGTTATTCATCGAGATGGCCAGGGACTTGCTGTAAGTACCCAGAATGTTTCATATTGTACTGTATTTTCCATACTTACCTCTAACACCTCATTTCACTCTTTTATGTCCCTTATTGGTGTGAATAGGGTCTTAGGTGCTATGCATGTACAGTAGGGAGGTGTTTTTCTGAGTTAGGCTAGGTTAGAGTCGATAACTACCAGTCCAGGAGCCAGGGACTTGTAAGTACCCAGAATGTTTAATATTGTATAAACTCCTCTAAAACCTCATTTTATGGTTCTTTTGCATTTATTTTAGTCTTTTATGTCCCTTACTGGGGTGATTAGGGTCTTAAGTAGGAGCTATGCATGTCCAGAGGGAGTTGTATAGGTGTTTTTCTGAGTTAAGGTCCATCAGTACAAGTCCAGGAGGCTGGGGCCCACTATCCGGACGGGACCACTTTCCGGACATGCCTTTGGCTCTATTACATCGGATAGTGGAGGGATCCAGAAGCCTACTTTCCAGACTCCCCACTTACCAGACATTGTGGCCTGAGCCTTTGGAACCCAAAAATGGCCAAAAAAAGAAAAAAATCCCCCAAAATCCACATTTTTTCCCCACCCGTAATTTGAAATTGCTGCGTGGAGTCGAACAGCTGTTTACACAACGGCCCCTTCACCCCTTCCTTCCTCTCCCCTCCCCCCTCCCCAATCAGGGTTGCCATTTGGCATTTTTCATTACCAAATGTGGGCCAATTTGGTACTGAAAAGTTCGATTGGTAGTGAATCAGCATGTTCCATTACCAAACAGATTTTTCGCATGTATAAAGATATAGAGAATGGAGACGGTGGACTGTCTTCTTTCTTTGATTAATCTGCCAGCATACATAGTGCAAAAATAAACATGCTGTTGATTATAAGGAGAGTGAAAATATTTCCATTTGTACATATAATTAGTGAAGAATAAATGCTTCCTTTAAGAATTTGGTAATGAAAAGTTAAGTTTGGTAATGAAAACTGAGGAGTTTGGTAATGTGGCCATGCTCAGATCTGGAAACCCTATCCCCAGTTACTGGTTAACCATTGTCAAGGGTGGATGTTTATCACAATGGATGCCGAACGTGCTTGTTTTTGTGAATAAATAGTAAATAAACTGGAATACCTCGCCACTAGACCACGTGGGAATTTACAGTGTTGTGCAGTGTTAAGAAATTAGAATTTTGAGTGCAAAGGATTAACTGTGGAGTGAAAAGTGGCCGTTGAAACTGGCGGTTGAAACTGGCATGGTGCAGTCAAGAACAGAATGTGCAGTGTTAAACAATTATACCTCACAGCGCAAAGAATTAAGTGTAGCACAACACTGGATTACTGTACGTGCTTCAAGAGCATTTTCACCACTACCAGAGCCTTAGAGGAGGCGGCCACAGATGTGCTGTAAGAACCCTGTACACTTTTAAATACTTTCCATAACCACTTCTAATTCCCCATTCTCTGGTTCCTTTTCATTTATGTCATGCTTTATATCCATTATTGGTGTGAATAGGGTCTTAAATAGGTTTAAATAGGTGCTATGCATATCCAGTAGGGAGTTGTTTAGGAGGCTTTCAGAGTTAGGCTGGGTTAGGGTCCTTAAGTACCAGTCCAGCAGGCAGGGGTCCACTATCCGGACAGACCCACTTTCCGGACATGCCTTTGGCTCTATTATGTCGGATAGTGGAGGAATTATTGTACTGTATTACTCTTATTTTGGTGCAGACCACTTTTTTGAGACCCTCAGATCCTCATTCATACTTCTCACAACTAAACCTATGCATAGAAATAGTGTACATCAAAAAAAAAAAAAAAAAAAAAAAAAATCTTATTAACGTGACAAACACAGGTTCTGAAAATGGCGGGCAAAGCTGTGCGTTCTGCTCGACTTACTTCGGGTGACGGCCAACATTTGCTAAATGGTTGCCTCTTTTCATAATCTTTAGTTCGCCAGTGGCAGCTGAAGGGTGCAGGTATGTATACACAGTCATTCCTGTTGATGTTAGTTGCCAATTTTTTGTGTGTGAATATTTTTCTGGCAACAAAATTAATTATGATGTTTTGCAGAAAATGGCGACATTGGTAACTTTGGCAAAATGAGCAGCGAAATTAATGAGCCTCAAAAAAATTTTGCTGTCTATATACTGTATATCTATCTATCTATCTATTGCCGCACACCTTAATTCCACAAGGGGTGGCCACAAATGAATCGCCTCCATGTCGGCATGTCCTCTGCCATTTCACTGCCCTACTCCCAGCACACACACCCCTCTCTCATATACCTCTTCACTCCATCCATCTCATATTTGGCCATATATATATTTGCCTTACTCTTTGGTTGCAGGGATGGCTCCTACTGAAAGATCGTCACAGCCTCGCAGGGTTGGGGTCAAGCATTCAGAATGGAGCCAGGGGAATATGCAACCAGCAATTAGAGCATGTAGTTGTGGACAGATGACGCCTACACAAGCTGCCACTACTTACAATGTACGCAGAAAAACTTTGACAGACAGACTGCAAGGCAAAGTTGGTGGGGACTGTACAAAGGCAGGGAGGAAAAGGGCTTTAACTCCTGGCTTGAAAAAAAGACCTGTGTAATTACATTGCTTACATGGCAGGCAGAGGATTTGCCCTTACAGTAAATCAAATACTGATGTTAGCTTGGTGCACTGATAAAATAAACGGTAGGAAGGTGTTTCGGCCATCTCAACCATGTGAGGGATGGTGGCAGTCCTTCAGACAGAAGTATCCTGATGCTGTAAGGTTAAGACAACCTGACAGGCTGGACAGAGGCAACTGTTAATATAATTAGAGATTACTTTCAGCTTTTAAAGCAACAGTTGGAGGATGGGGTGTATCTGGAGAGGCCACAGGATATCTATAATTGTTATGTAACCATTGTGGGTTTCAATAAATGTACACAAAAAGTAGCTATTCTAAAAAAGATGAAACATGCCCACTCTCGGGAAGTTGCCTCCTCGGAACGTATAAGTATTCATCGCTGCATGTCTGCTGCTGGACATGCTCTGCCACCATTCATAATTTTTAAACAGTCTTTTCCAGGAGGCAACTACTCCAAAGATGGTCCTGATGGGTGTCTGTATGGGAAACAGGAGTCTGGGTTCATGGATTCTGACCTGTTCTTAACATGGTTTGATCAGTTACTCATTCCCCATGCTCATCCTACTCCAGAACAGCCAGTGCTGCTTTTGTTGGATGGCCATATTTCACACTGCTCACCTCAGGTAATTGACTCGGCACACCAACACAATGGGACATTGTTTGCCCTTGCCCCCCACACCACTCACATCTGTCAACCCTTGATGTTGCAGTGTACAAGAGCTTTCAAGTCACACTTAGGGAAACAGGTGAATTTGGGGAAAGAAGTTAAAGGTAACTTCTGGGTAGCAAAGAAACGTGTGCCCAAAATAATTAAAAAACCATTTGAGGAAAGCATGAGTATGTCTAATATTAAGGCAGGTTTTCGAAAGTGAGGGATATATCCTTTTAATCCCAGTGCCACAGATAAGAACATGCTGCTAAGAAACAAAATTATCCCAGACGTGGACACTAATCTTGCCGCCCCACCAACTGGCTTTATGATTAATGCCAGCACACAGACAGCCTTGACCCACAGGTATCTTGCAACAGTGAGCCTGAGGACGAAGTCCCTCAGGTACAAAATGAGTCATCATCAAGTAATACTGGGGAGATTCCCCGTTCTCCATCACCCTCAGTAAGTAATGCCTCAGATGACACTACTGTCATGAATTCGACCCGAGAGTCTTCTCCAGTAGGTGCTTCCACTCCAAAAAGTTGTGAACAACTTCCCCCACAAAACCCCTTACTTCTTTGTGGTATAATATCTGCTGAAACTTCACAGATTCTCTTCCCTCCACCGGACAAAGTTCCTCCTGGTCGCAAAAGACCACTAAGAATAAAAGCAAAAGCCAGAGTATGACCGCTGATGGTGTGCAGCAACATCTGGAGAGACTACAGGTGGAAATCAATAAGAAAGCTGCAGTTAAACATAAAAGAGAGCAATCCACTGCCATTAGGGGGAAAGGAGAGGGAAAGGGAAAGCAAACAGGAACAGTTAAAGGTCCAGTGAAGAGTGCTGTCAAAGGTAAATGACCTATGTCCACTGATTCAGATGAGGCAGATGATGTAGGCTAAATGGAAGATAACAGTTGTACTAGATGTGGTAGGGAATGGGATGATGAAAGGGCAGTTCTACAACCCAAGTGAGTTGAATGTGAGACTCAAGGATGTCCCCAATGGACATGTCCTCATTGCCTTCACAGTGGATTTGATTATAAGGACGAATATTACTGTGATAACTGCGTCCTTTAACTGTACTTCATCTGAATAATCCCCCCATCCCCAATGCTTTGTTGCAAAAATGAAATGAACAGAATCATGAAGCTGAGCTATCTTGTTAATCTTATGGAATAATATGAGGCCTCCAGAAGTAAAGGGGCATATATGCAAAAGCTGAGTTTTGAGTAATTTGTGATGAAAGTTAAACAATTGGTACACCATTAGTTTTCAAAATAAATATCTATTATGTGTTACCATATTAATCATGTGGTCAAGGATTTTTTCCCAGTGTGTTTCTTTTATGTGTATGTGTTTTTTTGTTTTTTTGCATTTGTTTGACCCCCTGCCTAAACAACCGTATAAATTTATTTACAAAATCGAAAGTAATCCCTCCACTATCCGATGTAATAGAGCCAAAGGCATGTCCGGAAAGTGGTCCCATCCGGAAAGTGGGCACCTGTCTGCTGGACTGGTACTTAAGGACCCTAACCCAGCCTAACTTTGAAAGCCACCTAAATAACTCCCTATTGGCCATGCATAGCACCTATTTAAACCTAATTAAGGCCTTATTCACACCAATAATGGACATAAAGCATGAAATAAATGAAAAGGAACCAAAGAATAAGGAATTAGAAGTGACTGTACCTCAGCCAGGGTATTTACAGCATATCTGTGGCCGCCTTCTTAAGGCTTTGGGAGTGGTGAAAATGCTCTTGAAGCACGTACAGTAATCCAGTGTTGTGCTGCACTTAAAGTAATTCTTTGCACTGTGAGTTATAATTGTTTAACACTGTACATTGTTAATTGCACCACGCCAGTTTCAACCGCCAGTTTGCACTCCACAGTTAATCCTTTGCACTCTCAATTCTAATTTCTTAACACTGCACAACACTGTAAATTCCCGTGTGGTTTACTGGCGAGGTATTGCAGTTTATTAACAAAAAAATGAGCACGTGTGGCATCCACTGCAATAAGCATCCACTCACGATCGAAGTTAAGCAGTAACTGTTGGAGGTGTTGGTGACGAGGAAACAGAGTTGCCAGATCGCAACAGCCATATTACCAAACTCCTCAATTTTCATTACCAAATTCGTAAAGCTAGCATTTATTCTTCACTAATTATATATACAAGTGGAAATACATGTAATCACTCTCCTTATAATTAACAGCATGTTGATTATTTTCATGCTATGTAGGCTAGCAAATTAATCAAGAGAGAGCAGACAATCCACCATCTCCATCCTGTGTATCTTCATAAATGTGAAAAATCCATTTGGTAATGCATTATTCTGATTAAATACCAAACAAATTTTTCATTACCAAATTGGCCCACATCTGGTAATGAAAAATACCAAATGGCAACCCTGACAGGGGAGGGAGGAAGGGGGAGGAAGGAAGGGGTGAAGGGGCCATGGTGTAAACAGCTGTTCGGCGTGGTGGCAATTTCAAATTACGGGAGGGAAAAAAAATCTTTTTTGGGGGGAGGGGGATTTTTTTTTTTTTTTTTTTTCCTGGGGGATCTGAAGGTCCAGGCCCCCAATGTCCAGAAAGTGGGTGTCCAGAAAGTACAGGGATTACTGTACAAGGTGATTTTTTAAAATTTTATAATAAAATTAATAAACTGTGAAAGTTTCATTAACCTAGAGCCATTACTTTTTTATAAATAAATTTTTAAAATGTGTTTTTTTACCCCAAGAGCTATAAATACATTCCAATAAGTGACAATGATTGTACAGTATAAGTAGATCAACAATAAGAATAAGGCCAGTCACCAATCCTACAATGAAAATGTGCTTGCTGGACTTGAAGGGGGGGGAGAGGGGTCTAATAATCAAGGAAGTCATCATCCCGGTAAAACTCTGCCGCATCCCAGACCACGCCCCCTTTCTGCTGCGCCTCTTGTTGACTCTGGTACAGCTCATCATAGAATGCAACAAATTCAGGTGGTACGAACTTTGAAAGGGTCATTACATCGTTTAACTTGTCCCTCTTAAGCAAAACACCATCTGGGTATTTAAGAGGCAACTGAATTCCAGGCATTATCATCATCATCACTACGGTATCACCACCATCATCATCATCAGTCATCATCATCATCATCATCATTCATCTTCTCTTCCACCACTCTAATTCCTTCCTTATTTAGGATTGCAAAGGCATCTACATACAACATCCCACTACTACTACTACTACTACTGATACTGATACTGCTACAGCTACTACTACTACTACTCCACTCTAACCAATTCCTTCCATTTTCAGGATTGCAAAGACATCTACATACAGCATCCCAGTTTCCAGTAGTTTGTGAATATTTCCTGGCAATTTTCCAACCCAACTTTATCAAAGCACCGGCTAGGGCACGTACACGGTGCCCCCATATTACAAGATGCACCTTGTTCCTTAGTGTGAGGGCTTGTGTATGCCTCACCACTGTCTCATTTTTCCTTCGCCACGTTTCTCTTCCACGTCTCAGGCCTCCTCTTACGCTTTCGAGATAACAAACATGGCTGCCTCTCACTTTCGGTGTTGTTATCACTCATGATGAAGCAGTAAAATCCGGTGAAAATAGATGAAATGCGAGAGTTGAAGTGCCAGGCATCTATCAACACAGAGGCATGACTAGAGACTGTGTTGATGGCGCAGGCCACGTGCATCTGGCGGTATGTGATTGGCCGAGCCAGGAGGTGTGTCACCTCCGCCGTGCGCTCATTGGCATGACACTTCCGCCCCTTTACTTCTGGCCCCAGACTTCACCCGACGTTTTACGCAGCAAAATTACCTGACTTCCCTCTTTAGTTTAACCCATCGTATGGTTGAGTATTATTTGGCACTTCATACCACAGCATAGAGGTGGCCTTGCAGGGTAGCTGCCAGACATTACTGGGAAATTTGTCTTTTTGCGAGTTACGCCCCTTTCCTTCTGGGTGCCTCATATGTTATACAGGTATTCATTTTATATCCATGGTCAGTACAAACCTGTTTTTGTGTTAAGTGTTTAGTACAATGGAGCTTTATTTTTAAGTATCTGAAAATTCTCAATGAGAACAAATAATACACAAAAGTAATTTAAGTACAGTACGTCCTCGTGTATGGACGCATTTTACTTTGATGCCTCGTTTTTCATGCAAGAAAAGTTTCCGAGTTGTCTCACAATTTGTGAATTTCCCCACAATTCGATGCTCCCAGCCGGAAGCCGACGACATATACCAATGCTTATTTGTTGGCGGCCATCTTGCAACCACCCTGTCCACCATAACCAACATGGCAACAACCTTCGATGCATAGGCTACACCAGGACTATGCCTGAGGCTACCAACATCCTATCGACCTTGAGTGATCTGAAGTCTCAAGTGATGGCGGAATACAACAGAAACATAAAGAAGCAAAGACAAGCCCGGATCACACGATATTTTCATGAGAGACTGAATGTTGCTGCTATTCTGCAAGACTTGGACATGCCAGCAAGGGTGGATGAAGGAAGAGAAGTGGACAGAGAGGAAGTGGAGGTGCTGGAGTCTGAGTTAAACTTTGAGGGCTTCGGCATTGGTGCTGGGGCTTCCCCAGAGAGGCCCATGTCACCTGGTAACTACCCCGTCTGCCCTCAACACACCTTCACCTGCCACTCAAGCCAGTCTTCACTTTTTTTCTGGTAAGGATTTTTGGTGTTGAAGCTCTTTATAACAACTTTAATGTCTTTTCAGGTACATGTTCATTGTGTTCTGCTGTTTTAGCACTAGTAAACACTCTTCATTAAATTTTGGGTACGGGCTGTTTGGTGTTATAGTACTTTATGATAAGGTAGGTACATGTCCCACAGGAACGCTCCTCTATTTTTTCCATTGATTCTTAACTTCACAATTCCACGTTTCACATTTTGCGCAGTTTTGGCGGAACATCTGCAGCGCGAAAAACGAGGATTTACTGTATCTAAAAGGCTTTAACTTATATCTGTGATACATAATCTGTGATTTTTTGTATTTTTATAGAAATTACAATACCGGTAAGCTTAACTTAGTTTAAAGAAGTCCTTATTTACACCATTAAGAGTTCATGATAACCCCATGCCCAGATGAGGAATGTGTGTGTGTGTGTGTGTGTGTGTGTGTGTGTGTGTGTGTGTGTGTATTTACCTATCTGTAGTATACAGGAATTGAGCAATGCTCGTGTTGTCCTGTCTCCATATCCACATTTATCAAGTCTACCTTTACACACATGAATGTTTTTCTCATGCACCACCTCTTTGTCTAAGTCGTTCCAAATATTTAAGTATTTACCTAATATACCTAATTGTGATATACACGGAATGTACTATGCTCGTGGGTTTCCATCGCTGTTTCTCAATAAGTCGAATTTAACTTTAAACTCGTTTAAGTTTCTAAACTGGACGATCTCTTTGTCCAGGCTATTCCATAAGTCTATACTTCTGTAAGGAAAGCTATATTTCTTGATATCCTTCAAGCAGCTTGACTTTTTCAATTTCATTCCATGTCCTCTTGTTGCTCTCTTATCCCATACAAACAGATCTTCTTTGTCAATTTTATCTACTCCCACCATGGTCCTGAACACCGCAATCATGTCTCCCCTCTTTCTCCTTTCCTCTAACGAAGGCAAATCCAGTTTTTCCAGCCTCTCTCTGTATGACAGGTCTGTCAGACTGGGGACCATCTTGGTTGCTGTTCTTTGTATTCTCTCAATCTTGTTTATATCTTTCTTTTTGTGTGGGGACCACACTACCGCTGTATATTCTAACCTGGGGCGGATCATGGCCACTATCAATTTTTTCATCATCTCCTCATCCATATAATGAAATGCTACTCTTAAGTAAGTCAAGAGTTTATAAGTCTCTCCAACTATCTTGTTAATGTGCTTTTCTGGTGACAAACTATCTTGGACCAGCACTCCCAAATCTTTCTCTTCTCTCCTTTTTGTGATTAATTCATTACCCAAAAAATAATTCAGTGATGGTCTCCTGGTACTTTTACCCATTTCCAATATTTTACATTTCTTTACATTAAATTTCATTTCCCACGTCCGGCTCCAATTGTGTATCCTATCCATATCCTCCTGCAGTATTTTACAATCCTCCTCAACCTCTATCTTCCTCAAGATCTTTACATCATCAGCAAACAGACTTACATAACTGTTCACTCCATCTACCATATCATTTACGCAAATCAGGAACATTACTGGCGCCAACACTGAGCCTTGAGGGACTCCACTTGTTACTTCCCTCCATCCAGACATCTTTTCCTTTATTACTGTCCTCATTTGTCTGTCTCTCAAAAAGTGTGTGTGTGTGTGTGTGTGTGTATGTGACCTTTAAAGTCTGGGGAGACATTTAAGTTAAACCCTATTGTATTCTGCTGATTTAAAGATCCGAGTTGGTTCCTATATTTTCGTAATTATTTGTAAGTCATACGTTGTACCTATATGTATTCAGTAAAATGTGTGTGTGTGTGTGTGTGTGTGTGTGGCAGTCTGGAGAGATTTAAACCCAATTGTACTCAGCTGATTTAAAGTACCGAGTTGGTTCTTATATTTTCATAATTATGTGGAAGTTGTCAGTCTTAATTTCCCTCAACTAATTTGGATCTTTATATATTCAATGAAATTGTGAAAATGTATTAACCATTGTATTATTTAACTTAATAAATGCTCCCTGAACTCAGAATCATAAAGTACCATTAAAGTAAAGGACTGATGATTACGTAACAACCGATCACTTCAAATGACAACAACAGTTAGTATTCAGCGAAATTTGTGATGCCAGATTTCATTTTGGGGCCCTTTAAGTGGAAACTTGGTCAACAGTGAAAATTTTGCCTTAAACGTTATCTTTAAGTTGCAATGTTATTACATGGGGTAAAAATTTTTGCCGGCTGAATTAAAAGTATGGTTACTAATTTCGCCATTTTTCGGTACAAAAATATATATTCCTCCTGCACAGTACTAGTTATGCACTTAGCAGGAAGGATTTGTGTGATCATCTGTAAGAAGCTGAAGTTTTATTCCGGTGTTATGTTAGTGCTCTGTTCTGTTTCAGGTACTCGCTATGATTTTTTAAAGTCTAGAATTTTCGACAGGCAGCGAAAATACTGTTGACGTTACCGGTAGGGTATAATACATCTCCAATTTATATAGCTACAGCTACTCGGGCGCGTACCCTTCTAATCACGGTATTCTGGCATCCTATTTTATAACAACCGGCTACCTATCCTGATGTAAACAATGTTGAAAAAGGCAATCTATGACCAAGTCTCCGAATACACCTACAACCTAAGTGCAGCAAATGATCTACTAGATACTTAAGCATGTTACGTCAACCTATAAATACAGAAACCTGTCATCATATAAATATCTCAAGCTTTCATTGATATTCACAAACACTGCGATCAGCTGATCAACAACCGGATACTTGCTTAACAAGTCTTTAACTGCAAGTTGTTACGGCAACCCCAAAACGTAACTCCCTTCAAACAGTGTCTGTATACCTAAACTACCTAACGGTCTGCTAAAACATGTACTCAACAAAATAGTACGCACCAAAACACCAAATCTTGCGGCAGCCATGGTGTAGAAGAATCAGCTGTACGCAGGCCCGACTCCGACGAAAAGCACCCTATTTTGGTTCTTATTTTAAAAAGAATATGAATTAGCTGGAAAAGAAACAAGTTGGCTTAAATAGTTTCCTAAGTCGTATCTGTATTATTTTATTAATCAAACCATTTTTCTCAAGGACAAAGTGAAGTTGTACTGTTCAATGGTTTATTGGTTCAAAAGAGTACAAGTTTAACTTCCTTTTTTTTAATGTGACAAAATTTTTACAGAGTAAATGAAATACATTGTAAAAAAGACGATAAGATGTATGTTGACATTTAGCTCGCTCATGTGGTTGCGGTGAGAATGTAAACAACTGGAAGGGAAGGTGGGTGTAAATATCGTTTGGCTCGTTGCATTTATTATTATGAATTAAAATAATCAGCACAATGCATGTAGTTTTGTCTACGTCTGTATGTAAGCATTCTATGCATGCACAATAGTAGAAACTGACTTACGAAGATGAGAACCTGTGTAAGGTTTCCGTTGGATGAATGAAATCGTCTGGCGGTGGTCAAAATGTACTTAAAGTAGTGAACTAAATCTAAGACAGCTATATCTCAGATGCTGAAATGGTTATGATTAGGTAGGATTATGGGTAAATGTTTCCAAAACCATAACACAGGATTCCTAATAATAACATCAGTACGTTGCACAATTGTCAGTTTTTTTTTTTTTTATTATTATTATTATTGTTGACGTTCCCTCTGGTTAATAATAATAATAATAATGAAATAAGTGAGGTATTGTGAGGGTCTGTAATGTGATGCTGTGGCTTTGTAAGCATTACCCAAACCTAGTTTTATTAATTTTTTTTGTTTAATGGTGAAAACAAACAGGTGAATAAATTTTAAACCACTTTAGGCATTACCTTACCCAAACATCATTTAACCTACCCTACCGGTAGATGTGTATCATTCAAGCCTGATTGAGGCCAATTTCCATTCTTATCCTTAGTTGTCGGCAGAGTCCATCACTACCCTTATTTCTAATTTGAAAACACAAGACAGATACACTTCCAGCCCTCAGATTGGCTGAACTAGAACCAACATGCACCAGCAATAACAAAAGCAAACTGCCTGTGATCATACCGCACCACCTGTTGAGAAACAAAAACGCATCATCTTCTAGGGACGAAATGTAAACAGACCCAGCATAGGAACACTTTAAAGATCCCACAGTATCTTCTTTCTATCTGTCTATTGTCAGACACCTTAATCCAGTAAGGGGTGGCCACAAACAAATCACCTCCATGTCACCCTTGCCCCCCGCCATTTCACGTTTAATGGTAGGTGAGGGCATCCATCATCCACCCACCCAGTAGTAGTAGTTGTTACCTAAGCATTCTGTCCGAACAGCCCCAAGTCCCTAAGGAAGTCCGTGGTCGAGACCAGGCTTTCCCACGGAGCTCTCAAGGAGTGTATGTTGTGTTATTGGCACAGGTGATTGTGTGCAGTACAGTCTTCCATAATGTGCTTAATAGTATGGGGTGCATTTTTGCATACTGGACAGTCATCAGCGACGGAGTCATCCAGTCTCTTCTGATAACTCAAGAGGGCTAGATGATGCCCACATCTCAGTCTGGCCAGGTGGACCCTGTCCTCACAGGGGAGGTAGGATTCAGAGGGGTGGATATCAGGAGACCGTGCATGCAGCTGTGTGTTGTCTTTAAGTGACCGAATGGGGCAACGAATGATGTGAGTATGGATATTCTTCTGGAAGTTGGTTTGAGGCAGGCGAGGGGGAAGAGATGAGAGTATTTGTGTAGCTATGATATCGTGTGATGGGTATTGTTCTGATGTTACTTGGTGTGTGTGTGGATGTGCTGGTATGTAATGTAGTGGATGGTGTGGGTTTGTGGAGGCTGCAGCAAGAATTTGTGTGCCTTGCATGTCTAAATGATCCTTGACTTTGAGGACATTGATATCATGGTGTAGGTAGTCTGTGGGTGTAGTAGCTGCACAGCTGTGATTATTTTTAGGGCCATGTTCTGTATGGTCTGTAGAGTGTTATAGCATGTTTTAGTGATGTTAGAAGCCCAAACAGGGTTTACGTAATTCATCACTGAACGTATCATATACATTGTTTGTATACTGTGGTGGTGGTTTCTTTGTTGTGTCCAAATGTAGTATGGGCAAGTGACCGTAAGACATTTAGTCTTGGAGTTAATTTATTTTTAATGTTTGTGATGTATTGTTTAAATTACATCAATGTACTGTATGTTACACCAAGGATTTTGGTTGTGTGTGTGGTAAGGGAGTGTTGTTTATGGTGAGGTATGGATTATGACTATGTTCTTCTGTCCAGTTTGTGAGAAGGGTCTCTATGGACTGGGCTGGGGCTATTTTGAGTGTTTGTGGTGAACCATTCATGTAGTTTGCTAAGGTAAGGTTGGAGGATGTGTGCAGCTGTGTTTGCATTTTGGTGTGTAGCCTACATGTAAGTGTTATGCCATCCACATAGGAAGCCATGTGTATTTGTGGTGTGTGGAGTGTGGGTATGTAGTGCGTGTGTACCGCAGGATAAAAAGAGTAGGGGAAAAAACAGATCCTTGAGGGACGCCATTTGTGAAGTTTCTGATGTTCGATGACTGACCGGCAAATGTTACATGAGCACATCTGCCTGCTAAAAACAGTAGTTTGCCAGCCATCTTTTTCTGTTATTGTGCATGTTTGTGTTGAATATTTTGTTTGTAAGGTTGTGGTAGGGGATGCCATCAAAAGCTTTGCTAATGTCTGATGTGACTAAGAGTGTTCTGTGTGGTGGCCTAGCTGAACTGATGCCATCAAAAACTCTCTATGTAAGGTCTGTAAGAGGAGTGTTTGTGGAATGTAGCAGCCTAAAACCATGTTGTGATGGGGCTAGGGGGATGTGAGGTGTAACTAATTGTAATATCAGTCATTCAGTGACTTCGGAGGGGGTGCAGAGGAGTGTGAGGAAGGTAACGTGGGGTCTTTGTTGGGTTTGGGGATAGTGATGATAGTGTTGGGTATTATGTTGTGTAAGTAGCTATAGTTTGATATGTTGGTGAGTGCTTGTAGCCTGTGCCCAATGGTCCAAGGTGTTTAAGGTGAATGTTGCTTATATCGTCTGGGTGACAGGCAGATGAGTGCTTAAGGTTGCCAATGATGTGCTTCATCTGGTTGTGAGTGAAAGGTGCAAAGTCTGGGTCTGTGGGGAACTGTCTCTTGTTCCGGATGACATGTCAGTCACTGCGATGGGGTTTAGATGGCTGACGTGAAAAGTGATTGATGAGAGTGTTTTCTTGTTGTTTGTTTGAGGGTATGGTGTTTGTTGTTGTGATGGCAGCGTGCATTTGTGTAGGCTAGTGTTGCTGTTGGAGAGTGTGATGCTGTTTAGTGTTTTGTAAAGTTCGCTGGTGTTTGTTTTATGATCAAGTGTTGGAGATCATTATTCCAGTTTAGTGTTTGCTGTTCTGATATTGTTTATTTGAGTGTTGAGTTCTTGTATTTGTTGTACTGTGTCTTGTGTATTGGGTGTTGGGGAGTGCTGTAGTGTGTCGCATTGACTGATGAGGCCTTGAATTTCTGGTGTGAAGTTGGGGTTGTGTCTCTTTCTGTTGTCTCTAGGGATGTGTTTTTTATCTTCATTTTGAATAATTGTATTGAAAGTGTGCACAGCAGTGTTGATGTTTGTGATGGGTGTACTGTTTAATGTTTCAAAGTGTTGTTCTGTTTCAGTTGCGAAGGCCTCCCAGTTGGCTGTCTTACGATTAGTGTGTCTGTCTGTGGCTAGCTAGGGTGATTCTCGTTTTAGTATTGATGATGATTGCAAGGTGGTCAGAGCCAAGGGTTTAGACCACTCACCAGGATGTTGTGGGGGTGAGGTTTGGGAGCAAAATGTGATGTCTGGGGATGATGGGAGGAAGAGGGCTTGGTGTGGGATATGGGTATATTGATGGAGATTGTTGAGGATGAAAAGATTATCTGTCTGGGACTTTAGTTCCAGCCCTCTGTCTGTGTCAGGGTTGTTGATGTGCCAGGCTGACACCTTGGTGTTGAAATCACCACCCAGGATGATGTTGGGTATGTTAGTGATGTGATGTATTTGAGGAGAGTAATTGTGTGGTACTGGAGGGGATGACTGTGGGGGAATGTATGTTTTGGCAATTATTATGTGTGATTTGTTACCAGTGTGCATTTTAATTGATTGTATTTCTGTTGTGGTGTCATGTGGGGGGAGAAGCAGGGGTGGAAAAAACCCATGATTTATTTATTTATTTACTTATTTTTTTACCCAACCCACTGGGTTTTGGGGGGTTTTATTGGGTTTTATTGTTTTTTCTTATTCCTCATATTTATTTGTAAATCAGTTAAAATAAGCAATTAAAAAGTAATTTAGAGTGAAACAGAAGGTTTTAAGTGTTATCTGAAGAACAGACACTTGTTTAAGACATGCTGTTTTTGTTACAAGGTGGTCTGGTTGGACAAAGCCTCTGTTAACTTGTACTGTACAGGAAATGGATGGTTGAGGTAGGCTTGGTTGCTCCTGACTATGTACTCAGTGTCAGTCTCAGTTTCTCCTTGATAGTGAGAGGATGTATATATATGTAGACCTCATTTATCAATGTGATGTAAATCTACATTTTTGTATGTAAAATTTAACTATATTGAATTTAAAAAAAAAAAAGCACTTAAGCTTTTTTTTTGGGGGGGGGGGGGGAGTTAATGCCAACCCTGGGGAGAAGTGATTTTGTGTGTGCACTAGTATCTGAAAAGTTGATGGATTGGTGTACCAGGATGATGAGCCCAGCGCCACTGCCATCAGCCTGGTCTTGTCTAATGATGGTGAAATTATGAAATGTAGGTGCTTTTTGTATTCTGTGTAGTTTTGTTTCTTGTAAGATGACAGTGTGTATGTTTTGTTGTTTGATGAATTGTGTGAGTTCTTGTTTTTTGGTGTTTATGCCATTTATGTTTTTTTGAAGAATGTTATTGTTGTGTGTACAGTGTGTTTTGGGTGCTGCAGCATGGGGGGGGGGATGTGGGTGGAGGAGAAGGGGTAGGAGAAGGTTGTGATAGAGTTAAGAGTTGGGGTGAATTAGATTGGGTGGAATGGGAGGTGTTGGGGGATTGGATGGTGAGGGAAGGATCAGTGGGTTAGGCTGAGTACCGGTAGGTGTAAAGGAAGTAGGGAGAGAGGTTGGTAGGGGGGGTTAGTGGGTGGGGGGAAGGAGCATAAGGAATAGGTCCATGTGTTTGTGTAAAGTTCTTTGGATGCAAGTGTTGTGCAGGTGCAATGGGTCCAGTTCTTGCAAGAATTGCACTGAACTGAACCCTTTGTCTGTCGACTCAAAGTGATAGGTTTTGAGCATGCTGGACAAACTCGTATGTATTTGTTGATGGGTCCTGGATTGGTCCCAGTGTCACTGCCAGGAAGAAGTCTTTGAGAAATGACTGCTGGGAAGTCATTTCTCGGTGTAGAAAAAACAGTGTTGTTGTATGTATTGTGTTGAGAGATGTGGCACTTGTTCGGGCAACCGAAGCCACTTCCAGGTTCTCAGGCCCCGTAAGGGGCCGGGGGGGGGGTTTTAGTGGTTAGGCCCCCATGCTGTCCTCCTCCTCCGCCTCTGGAGGGTGGACCCATGGCGAAGATGCCACTGCTCCAGGTTCACCCACGTAGTATAGCAGTACTCTGTCTTTAGGGTAGCTGTACATTGAGTGGCAAGCCAAATGATTCTTGCAAACCAGGAAATCATTGACAAAGCTGGGTGGTAAGCTTATAACTAACCAACACGTGTTCCCTACGCGACAACAAGTGGGTTGGCAGGGAGTTAATGCCCATCCCCAGAAATTGGTAACTAAAATTACAAATCACAGTATTGTATCTTGCTTATTATGAATTTTCGGAAATATTGTCTTGGAATAAAGTTGACTTAGAACTGTGCAATGTATTGATTCAGATTTTTATTTCCTAGGAATGTGGTTTTATGGTTTTATAAACATTATCTGGATTGTTTCATTGCAGTGTAATAATGACAACCAAATTATGCAGAAACAGCTAGCCTGTAGGTTAACACCTGAAGACTTGCCATCATTATTTGTTTACCATCATCATGCTTGATTTGTATGTATGCTTGATTTGTATGTACTTTGATTTGTATGTTATACTGTAAAATTTAGTAACATAAGAATTTATTTCATTGGTCTCTCTCTCTATCTGTCTATTGCCAGACACCATAATTCCATAATGGGTGGCCATTTGAGGTACAGTTATTAGTTTATGGGGAGGGGCACTAACCCTCTGTCAACCCACTTCCTGACACGTAGGGAAAATTGCATGGGTTGGTATATTGTAAATGGTTTCCTGGCTTACAGGAAGTCATTGGGCCTGTCACTCAGTTTAAAGCCACTTGAAAAGGAAAGAAGAGTAATAAAAAAGCACAAGAAAGATGGGATAAATAAGAAAGAAGGAGAGCAGACACAGAAGAAGAAGAATAAAGATGAAGGAAGAAGTAGGCAGCACTACATCAAGTGAGTGGATGATGGTCTCCACCACCTACCACACTGACATTCATTGGTAATTGGCATACAGTGCTCGTCAGAAGTATTCAGCGTTGTCCGCCGGGCGCGCAATACTTATGGCCCAAAAAGAATCACCCATTTTTAGGGGTAAGAATTGAGCCACAAGTTTGAGCTCCGAGCATGACGTCACGGTAGCCCGGGGCTGGTTGGTTCCCGCCTCAGTCGCCCACGGGCTGCCTGAGAGAGAGGAACTCCGCCGAGTGTCCCTCTCAAATTGCGCCATTTTTTACCGAGTGTCCCGCAGTGTTTTGGCCTTCAAAACTTTGTTATGGCACCTACCCGTGAACTATCGAGTGAAATCATATCCCAGATCATTGCTCTAAAGGAGGCAGGCCACCAGACAAAGGAAATTAGTGAATTGGTTGGTGTGGCACGATCGACAGTGCGTCGTTGGTGTGCGCGGTTTCGGGAGGAAAACAGTGGTGAAGTTCCCACAAAGAAACCGAGGTCTGGTAGGCCTAGGAAAACTTCCCCAAGGTCTGTTAATGTTTTAAAACGTGCAGTGGAGTTTAATCCTCGTGTGAGTGCAAGGAAAATTAAGGAGAGCAACCCAGAAGTGTTTGGTGAGGTGTCAGTGAGAACAGTGTCTCGTAGGGTGCATGAGCTTGGTTACACAAGTCACAGGCCTGTGAAAAAGCCTCTTCTCTCTAGCAGCCAGAGAATTCGTAGGCTTGCCTTTGCTAATAAATATCTAAATTGGGGTGAGGAGCAATGGTTGTCAGTGTTGTGGTCTGATGAGGCAACGTTTAGTGTTACCTGTAACAGAGGAGCATGCAAAGGTAGTGACCCACTTGACCCACGGTATGTAGAAAGCACAGTTAAACATCCTGATTCACTCATAGTATGGGGTTGTTTTTCAGGGAAGGGTTTGGGGAAGCTTGTTGTACTTCCCAAGAACCTCAGAGTGAATCAGGATGTTTACCTGGAGCTTCTGTGTGATCATTTACCAGACTCCTTCGAGCTAACAGGTGCACGAGTGTTTCAGCAGGACGGTGCACCTGCTCACAAGGCCAAATCGGTCACCAATTGGCTTCGTGACTGCGAGGTATCATTCATGACAGACTGGCCAGGAAATAGCCCAGACCTCAACCCGATTGAAAACCTCTGGTACCTCGTAAAGAAGAGTCTCCAAGGGAAGGATGTGAGCTCTCTGCCTAAGCTGGAAGCCGCCATTCGTGACTCCTGGGACAAAATACCGCTCCAGCACCTCAGGAGCCTCGCCCTTTCACTTCCAAGACGTCTCAGGTCCGTGAAGAAACGTAAAGGCTACCCTACGAAGCACTAAAGGTAAATAAAATGCATTATTTATATGTTTTTTCAATGTTGAAAGGTTTGTTTCTCAGGAGGGACGCAGGGCGCTCCATACTTCTGACGAGCACTGTATTTGTAGGATAAAGTACACTACTTTTGTGTCTTAAGTGTGGTAGGGAAGGTATATGGAAGAGTTATTATAGAGAAAGTAAGAGAGATATCAGAAGTCCTAGTGAGTGATGAACAGGGTGGCTTTAGGAGTGGCAGAGGATGTGTGGATCAAGTATTTACTGTGAGACAGATAGCACAGAAGGCTTGTGATAAGGACCATAAGGTGTTTATGGCATTCATGGATCTGGAAAAAAGCATATGACAAAGTAGACAGAGAGGGATTGTGGAAAGTTTTGTGCATGTATGGTGTAGATGGTAAGCTGCTAGGTGCTGTCAAGAGTTTTTATGATGGTAGCAAAGCATGTGTAAGGGTTAATGGGCATTTAAGTGAATGGTTCACGATTGATGTGGGCATGCAACAAGGTTGTGTGATGTCCCCATGGTTGTTCAATATATATATGGATGGGGTGATGAGAGAAGTAAAAACATGAGTAATGGAGAGAGATATGGCGTTGGTAATGAATGATGATAGATTGAACATCTCAAATTTGTTGTATGCTGATGATGTAGTACTGCTTGCAAGTACCGAACAAGAACTTGGTAGGCTAGTGCAGAGTTTTGCTGATGTCTGTGAGTGTCATGCCTTGAGAGTAAATGTAAGGAAGAGTAAAGTGATGGTTATTGAGAGAGAAGGTGACTCCTAGTGTGATGTCATAGTGAATGGAGAGAGACTGGATTTGGTGAGAGAGTTCAAATACTTGGGTACAGTGATTGAAAAGAGAGGAAAATTTGCAAAAGAAGTTGAAAGTAAAGTGACACAAGGAAGAAAAGTAGCTGGTGCAATGAAGGCCTTGAAAAGAAACAGAGGCTTGAGTGTTGCCGCTGCACGAGGCTTACATGACGGAGTGTTAGTGCCAACTTTAACATATGGGTGCGAGACTATGGTGTGGCACGAAAATGAAAAGTCAAGAGTAAAAGCAGTGGAGCTGAGGAATGTATGTGGAGTAGAGAGGGTGGATAGGGTACGAAATAATGTGATTCGTGAAAGGTATGGAGTGAGAAAGTCAGTGGACACCAGAATTATAGAGAGTGTCCTGAGATGATATGGTCATGTGGAAAGAATGGATAACAATAGAGTGGTGAATTTGAAGGAGGGAGGAGGCGAGATATTCCAAGGAGAAGGTGGAGAGATATGGTGGATGAGTGTTTGAGGAAGAGAGGTTTGGAAGTCAGTGAGTCTAAGGAACTGACAAGAGATCGAGCTGGCTGGATGAATGTTGTGAGGAGAAGTGCATGATCAGGGATTTTGGCACCCCTTGTGAACATGGCAGCGTCTGAATTGACTCAGTCGGATACATTTTTGTGAAGCTGCAGAATGTGGTGAATGTTTTTGGCGTATCCAGTAGAGCCAGGATTCCGGGGGCTTGAATGATGAGTGAATGGAAGTGTGGCCTATTTGGATTGGGCAAGTTTGTGCTGTCTGGACATTGCTACTCCTCACCCTGCCTTTGGGTGGGAAAGGAGGTCTGGATGATGATGATGAGTTTTGTAGAAAGGGATGTTTTGTACGTAATGCTGCCAGTAAACCTAGTGCATAAAATAAGTATTTCATTTGTATGGTAGTGTAAAAGTGCACTGTCATTTTTTTTCTTTTTTTCCTCCTGTAGTTACAGTGTACTGTACTCATAATGTTATTAGTTCAAGTAACATTTTCGTTCTCTCCTTCACTGTCTTCTCAGACTCTTTTACTGTTACTACAGTATCATAAACTTTTTTTCTTTTCTTTCTTTCTTCTACCACACAGGTGTAGGAATGCCAACAGTCTTTTAGTCTCAAGATCATCAGGAAAATATTTTTCGTACAGTGTGTAACACAGTTAGATGTTCATCAAGTGGATAGGAAAAACAAAATATACTTATTTGGAGGTATTTGAAAACCCTGCCAGTTAACCTGCAACAATATGCATGATGACATTTTGATTACCAACGATCACGCCGACAGGACACATCAGTGCTTCAAACATTCAAAGCTATAGGAGACATTAACAATCCAGCCTAACCTAACCTAACTAGGAGTTTTACCCCCACAAACCCCGCTGATTTTAACTAAATACCATTCACTTGACCTAAACTAGAGAGGCCCTGAATACTTATCAGGTCAGATCCCACTCTCAGTCCTGACTTACTAACCCTAATCTAATTTATCCTAACCTAACATAATCTACATAACATAACCTGTCCTATCCAATCCTAGCTTAACTTAATCTATCTATCTATTGAAAGATCCCTCAGTCCTGTAAGGGGTTGCCACAAACAAATTGCCTTCATGTTGTCCTATCCAACACCATTTCACTACCCTGCTCCCAGTTTACACACCCCTCTCTCATATACCTCACCATTCCGTCCCTCCATCTCATCCTCCTCCCCCCCCCTTCACGTCACTCACATACACTCTCCTCGTTAGTTACTCCATCCTCTCCAAATGGCCAAACCACCTCGGTGTATTTCTCTTAATGCTTTCTATCAAATCCACATCCACATCACAATGCTTCTTCGCTTCCTCATTTGTCAGTCTGTCTCTCCACATGCTTCACTCAAATAACTCATTTCCACTGCTCTCACTCTTGACTTGTGTCCTTCGCACTAGGTCCAAGCTTCACTTCCATATGTTAAGGTTGGTATCACAGTGCTGTCATGCAACAACTTTTTTTTACTTCCATGGTCACTTTCCTTCCATCCTTACTCATCACACTACCCATGAACTTAAATGCACTCACATTTTCCATTTCCTCCACATCCAACCTCACTGTACTTTCAGTAGCTTCCTTTCTCTCAGAGACCATAACTTGACCCTTCTCTACATTCATCTTTAGATTCCATTTCTTACACAGTCCCAAACTCATTCACCAAGCCTTTGTCTTGGCTAAACAACAAAGTATCATTTGCAAACAGTAGTACAGGGAGTTTCCAAATACTGCCCTCTCTAATTATGGATGCTTCAACATCCACTGCCCTACCTTGTACCTCTTTTATAACCCCATCCATATACAGATTGACCAACTAAGGAGACATAACACATCCCTCTTTCAATCCAACATTCAAATAGAAAAATTCACTTCTTTCATCATCCACACACACTGCAGCCATAGCCCCCTCATACATACTCTTCACGGCATTCAGCAACTTCCCATTTACTCCATATATTCTTAGTAGCCTACTTTCCACATTCCTTGTCCATCCACCCTATCATATGCTTTCTCCAAATCCATTAAGGCCACATACAACTTCTTTCCTTTCTCTAGAAACTTTTCCACTAAAAACCTAAGAATGAATATCTGATCTATATACACCACCTCTTCCCTTCCTAAAACCTTCCTGTTCTTCTCCAACTAATTCCTCTGTTATTTCCCTAACTCTGTCAGTAAGTATCCTACCTTATACTTTTCCTATTACACTAAGAAGACAAAGGCTTCTATGATTGCCACACACTTCTTTTTTCCCTTTTATTTTGTAAGGGGAATAATTATACCTAACTTCCAATCCTCCAGGGCCCTGCCTTCCTCCCAGGCCAATGCACATCTTCCATATCCATTCTGCTGCTATCTCTCCTCCATGCTTCAGTATTTCACCACACACTTCTAACTGAATCGTCTGAAATTATCCAAATGTAACATATGAGTAAGGAATTTAAAACGTAACTAAAAGTAATACATGCATTAGGAGAGTTTGGCAGCAAGGTTTTGCCCTTTATGGTAACTTCAGGATGTTGGTATATTTGATATAAACAAACCTTCATATGATTCACATAAAATTTAAAAAATTTCCAGTATCTGTGGTACCGGTACTGGTAATTTATGAAACATAAATTGTTTCCTGTACACCAGGAAACCATTTATTATGCTGAGTGGTGCACAGGAAACCATTTACTATGCTGAGTGGTGCACAGGAAACCATTTACTATGCTGGATGGTAACCATATAACCAAACTATGACACCTGGTGGTTTAGTGGGTTATTAAGGCACTCCAACTGGATTGACTCAGGGATGTGTGAGGCTGGTCACTCTCATCTTAAATGTCAGGACCAACTTGCCTAGCCTTGGGCTCCTATGCTCCTCATGGGGCAACAGGATTAGGTAATGTACTGTATGTATGTATGTAAAAAAGATATCCTGTGAAAGGTCTGTTTCAGTAGCATATTTGGAAGACCTGTGCCCTTCTTTTTTTTCCCAGAAACATTTGTTTTCTGTTCATTAGTTTATTTATATGTTCGATTACTGGAAATATTGCACTATTTACTTTTTGCAGATGGCAGATCAAAACAGGAGTAATAAAGGACTGGATCCAGGTAAAAGCAGTGGGCTGAATGTTGGTGGGTCAACCCCTGGCGTATCCACCCGACTGCCATCATTTAGAGGCCCACGAGACCTTACATTGTCCGCCTCAACTTCTGGAACTCTTGTCAAACCTTCACTGGCAACAAGACCTCGCAAGACATTCTCACCCAATATCCCTGTTAGACGAGAAAAAAACGACAAAACTGTGTAAGTTGCTTCTCATTCATTTATATTTAGTTAAATCTTTGTCTCGCTTGAGTTAAGTAAAGCCATTTAGGAGTACGCATATGTAAGTGAGGCATCAGTATGGTATATCATACAGAAAAATGTTAATGGAGGTAGTTTTTAACCTCTTTCCTACAAAAGGTTTCTACCTAAACTGAATACAGTAACATTATTTAGTGGTAGCCAGAATAAAGTAACCTAGACAGTCAGTCCTTACCATTTGCAAAGATAGTATTCCATCCATCCATCCATCATCCAATCCTACGTTGTCCCATGAGGAGCGTAGGAACCCAGGGCTAGGCAACTTGGTCCTGACATTAAGATGAAAGTAACCAGCCTCAGTCATCCCTGAGTGGCATTATGTGAGCAATAAACCCCAGCCATCCATTGGATATAAACCTACACAGGCTCAATCTGATTGGAGCACCTTAATTACCCACTAAACCACCAGGTACAATAATTTGGTTATGTGGTTACCACCGAGCGCAGTAAATGGTTCCCTGGTGTATAGGAACCGTTTGGCTTGTCACTCAGTATAGAGTCACCCATAGTCAGAAGGAAGAGGAAATGAAGAAAAGAAAGACAGAAGAGTGAGTGTAAAGTCACCCATAGGCAGAAGCAAGAGGAAAGAATGAAGGAAAAACAGACAGAGGAGGAAGGATGGAAGAGAGGAGAGGGCAGACACCCAAAGCAGCACTACATCCATGTGTTAAAAATATAGTCCTGGTGCCCAGAAAAGAAAATGCCAAAGCATTTTAAAAACTGCCATACAACTTTGTATGTGTATACTGGATGAAGATATTGTATAATACTCTAACACATCAACACACTTCACCATCATCCTGCCTCTTTTTACCCCACCTGCAGGTGGGATGAGGTAGAGCCCAGAAAGCAAGGAAAAGGAAAGGATATGATAGTGGGAAAACTAATCAATACATGCCCAACCAAATGGGCCAGACACATATTCATTCACCGTTCAAGCCCTCAGAGTCTTGGCTCCAACTCATAGGTACACCTTTCCACATGTAGCCTCATATTTATCCATAAGACAAAGTGAATCCAATGACTCTAAAGGTAAAAAGGTGCTAAACCTATGTCATGCAGTCCTCTGTACAAAATTCATCCAACCTGTTTAATCACTTGTCATTTCCTTGGCCTCATCAGCCTCCATACCTCTCCTCCCCACACACTCGTGAACCATATCTACCATACCTCTTCCCGCCGTCAGATTTACTCACATATATCCTGTTTACATCCACTCTCTCCCTATGATCAGATCAGATCACCTAAGCCCAAACAATTTAATTTACCTTTGTTATCCACAGATTTCCTTGCTCCACAGCTTTCGTGAATCACATTCTTTCTTATGCTATCCACTCTTCACATTCTTCATATACTTCTCAAGAACACTGTCTCCATCACTGTAACTCCTGACCTCATTTTCATGCATGCCAAAATCTCAGACCCTTGTACTCCATAATGCAATCCTTTTCCAGCTACCATGCTCAGACATGTTTTGTATCCAATCCTTTATAATGCCAACCACTTTCCTTCCCTGTGCCTCTCTGCTTTCCACTTCCTTGCACTTTTGCCTCCCTTTTTGTATTACTGGACCCAGGTACCAGGTACTTAACCTCTCTCACCAATTCAGGTGTTTCTCCTTTCACCAGAACATCACTTTGGGAGTCACCTTCTCTCTCAACATCCATCACTTTACATTTGCTTCCACTGAAGAAATCCAATGAATCCCCATATTGAGGTTGGCCCACACCACAGCTTATGTATTGGTAGTTAAACCAAGTGCCAGAACTAGCTAATTGGTTCTGAACCGTTGCAGGAAACTGTTGAGATAAAAGAAGTGTAAGATGTGTAATAAGATTTGTAAGCATGGAGTTTGACCCTGTTTGCATGTAGCTGTATTTTCTCCCAAAAAATTATGATTATGTGACTGGTTATTGTAACCAAGCATGTAACCACATCTCACACTGGCAGTAGTAATGTACTTTGTGATGTTGATGGTTGCTATCTATCAGGTACATAATTATAAAAATGACAGTGAAAATAAAACAGCAGTTTACGATAGCATTACTTTATTATTATTATTATTATCCATCCATCATCCAATCCTACATCACCCCATGAGGAGCACAGGAGCCCGGGGCTAGGCAAGTTGGTCCTGACATTTAAGATGAGAGTGACCAGCCTCACTCATCCCTGAGTGGCAATACGTGAGGAATAAACTCCAACTATCCCTTGGATATAAACCTTCACCGGCTCAATCCGATCGGAGCTCCATAATTACCCACTAAACCACCAGGCACCAAAATTTGGTTAAATGGTTACCACTCAATGTAGTAAATGGTTTCATGGTGTACAGGAAACCATTTGGCTTGTCACTCAGTGTAGAGTCACCCACAGGCAGATGGAAGAGGAAAGAATGAAGGAAAGACAGAAGAAGGAGTGTAAAGTCACCCGTAGGCAGAAGCACGAGGAAAGAATGAAGGAAAGAAAGACAGAAGAGGATGGAAGGAAAGAAGGATGGAGAAGAGGAAAGGGCAGACACCCGAGAGCAGCACTACATCGAGTGAGTGGATGGTTAGCGCCCCCACCTACCACATTAATATTATTATTATTGATATCATCATCATCATCATCACCATCATCCATCCATCCATCCTTCCATCCATCCATCATCTAATCCTGTGTTGTCCTGTGAGGAGCGTAGAAGCCTAGGGGGAGGCGGTGGCTCAATCGGTAGAGAGGTGGTCTGCAGTCCTAACGGACCCAGGTTCGAATCCCGGCTGGGGCAGGGAACAGTTTAAGGATTTGAATTTCATTAAATGAGGCTTTACTGACCTACCCGAAGACCAGCCGACATGTCGTAAAAATACCCCTACTAATACCAGTACACCAGTCCTGTATGAGACAGCCCTAGCATGTATTCAATATGGACGGTGGGTGTTAGCGCTGAAGTGGTGACATGTAGAGGTGTATGGTATGTAGGAGGACTGCTGGGTCTTGATAGCAGGCTGTGAAGCCTATGCCCAGAGTCGGACACACACAAACACACACACACACACACACACACAAAAGATGGTCCTGACAATTAAGATGAGAGTGACCAGCCTCATTCATCCCTGAGTGGCATTACATGAGCAGTAAACTCCAACCACCCCTTAGATATAAACCTACACAGACTCAATCTGACTGGAGCGCCTTAATTACCCACTAAATCACCAGACGCCATAATTTGGTTATATGGTTACTACCCAGCATAGTAAATGGTTTCCTGGTGTACAGTAATTGATTTGACTTGTCACTTAGTGTAGAGCCACCCGTAGGCAGAAGGAAGAGGAAAAAATGAAGGAAAGAAAGACAGCGCAGGAAGAAAGGAAAGAAAAGAGGAAAGGGCAGACACCCAAAGCAGCACTACATGGAGTGAGTGAATGGTGAGCATCCCCACCTGCCACCAGTTATAACTATTATTATTATTATTATTATAACTATTATTATTATTATCGGAGGAATCTGAGTGTGAAATGGAGGGAGAGTAAGAAATTGTTTTGGAAGGAAGTAAAGAAAGTAAGGCAGTGTGAAAGGGGAGTTAGTAGGGGAGTGAAAGATAGGAATAATAGAGTGTTGGTGGAGAAGAGAGAGAAACTGAGGAGATGGAAGGAGCACTTTGAGGATTTGTTGAATGTAGAGAGTGAGAGCAGTGCGAGTATAAGTGGTTGGGGAATGGCTGGGAGAAGAAGAGATGAGAGGAGGGAGGAAGAGATCAGTAGGGCAGAAGAGTGGAAGCAGTGAAGAAGATCAAGGTGGGAAAGGCCCCAGGAATTGATGGAGTGTGTGGTGAAATGCTGAGGTATGGGGGCGAGATTGTTGTGGAGTGGATATGGAAGTTGTGTAGATTGGCTTGGGAAGAGGGAAGAGTTCCAGAGGACTGGAAATCAGGTATAATTGTTCCTTTATACAAAGGAAAAGGGGAGAGAGAAGTATGTGGTAACCATAGGGGTATTTGCCTTCTTAGTGTGACTGGTAAAATATATGGTAGAATACTCATTGAAAGGGTTAGGCATGTGACAGAGGAGCTAGTTGGAGAAGAACAAGGGGGATCTAGGAAGGGAAAAGGGTGTGTAGATCAGATATTTGTTCTAAGATGTTTAGTGGAGAAGTATCTAGAGAAGGGAAAGAAAGTGTATGCTGCCTTCATGGACTTGGAGAAAGCTTATGACAGAATAGATAGACAAGGTATGTGGAAGGTATTAAGAATATATGGAGTGGAGGGGAAATTGTTGAGTGCTGTGAAGAGTATGTACGTATGAGCTAGGGCTACTGTGTGAGTGGATGGTGAGCTGAATGAGTTCTTTGATCTCAATGTGGGACAGAAACAGGGTTGTGTGATGTCCCCATGGCTATTTAATATATACATGGATGGGGTTGTAAAGGAGGTGCAAGGTATGGCAGTGGATGTGGGGGTGGCTCTAACGAATGAGGGTGAGATTTGGAAGATTCCGTTGTTGCTGTATGCTGATGATACAGTATTGTTGAGTGAAGATGAATGGGAGTTGCAAGGTTTGGCGAATGAATTTGGGACAGTGTGTAGGAGGAGGAAGCTGAAAGTTAATGTAAACAAAAGTAAAGTTATGGTGTTTGAGAGGAATGAAGTCATAGAATGTATAGTGAGGCTGGATGGTGAGGATATGGAGAATGTGAGTGCATTCAAGTACTTGGGTAGTGTGATGAATAAGGATGGAACTTTGGGGGATGAAGTGCATAAAAGGGTACAGCAGGGAAGAAAGGTTGTTCTCACTGAAAGCAGTGATGAGAAATAGGGAGGTGAGTATGGAAGTTAAGAAGTCACTGCATGACAGTATTGTGATCCCTACCCTGACGTATGGAAGCGAGGCGTGGACCTTGCAAAAGGGGAACAAGTCAAGAGTGAGTGCAGTGGAAATGAGTTACTTGAGAGGAGCATGTGGAGTGACATGGAGGGACAGGTTGATGAATGAAGAAATGAAGGAACGTTGTGGGGTGGATGTGGATGTGGTTGAGAAGATTAGGAGAAATACACTGAGGTGGTTTGGACATGTGGAGAGAATGGAGAATGAAAGACTAACTAAGAGGGTGTATGTAGGTGAGGTGGAGGGAGGGAGAGGGAGGGGTAGACCGAGGATGAGGTGGAGGGAGGGAGTTGAGAGGTATATAAGGGAGAGGGGGGTGAGTTGGGGGGAGGGTAGTCAAATGGTGGTGGATGACAGAGCGACTTGGAGGTGTTTTGTCTGCGGCCACCCTTTGCGGGATTAGGGCGTCAGGCTATAGATAGATTATTATTATTATTAATTATTATTATTGAGAGAGAAAGTGACTCCCAGTTTGATGTTACACTGAATGGAGAGAGACTGGAGCTGGTGAGAGAGTTCAGGTACTTGGGTACAGTGATAGAAAAGAGAGGAAAATATGCAAAAGAAGTGGAAAGTAGAGTGACACAAGGAAGGAAAGTAGCTGGTGCTATGAAGGCCTTGATAAGAAACAGAGGCTTGAGTGTTGCAGCTGCACGAGGCTTATATGAAGAGTGTTAGTGCCAACTTTAACATATGGATGAGAGACTATGGTGTGGCATGAAAATGAAAAGTCAAGAGTGAGAGCAGTGGATATGCGATTGCAGAGGAATGTATGTGGAGTACAGAGAGTGGATAAGATACAAAATAATGTGATTTTGAAAGATGTGTGAAGTGAGGAAGTCGGTGGACTCCAGAATTGAAGAGAGTGTACTGATATGGCAGGGCCATGTGGAGCAAATGGATAACAATAGAGTGGTGAAAAAGGTATATATATCTAAGCAGATTTGAAGGAGGGAGGAGGTGAGGTAGGCCAAGGGGAAGGTGGAGGGATATGGTGGATGAGTGTGTGAGGGAGAGAGGAATGGAAATCAGTGAGGCTAGGGGACTGACAAGAGGTCAAGCTGGCTGGATGAATGTTGGTAGAAGAAGTGCATGATCAGGGATTTGGCACCCCATTTTAACGTGACAGCATCCAGATTGACTCTATCAGATACGTTTATGTGAAGCTACAGAATGTGGTGAATGTTTCTGGCGTGTCAGATAGAGCCAGGATTCCAGGGGCTTGAGTGATGAGTGAATGGAAGCATGGCCCGTTAGATTGGGCAAACTTGGGCTGTCTGGACACTGGTACTCCTCACCCTGCCCTAGGGTGGGAAAGGAGGTCCAGATGATGATGATGATGGTGATGAGGATGAGGATTGTATGTGATGTATTATTATTATTATTTTTTTATATATTATTATTCTCCCTATGTCTCAAGTGGGGTTGGTGGAGGATTAGTGCCCCTCCCTGTAAAACAATTAACTCTAAGCCCTTGGCCACCCCGTTAGGGATACATGGCGTCTGGCAATGAATGAATGAATGAATTATTATTATTATTTTATTATTATCATTATTATTATTATTATATTATTGTTATTATTACAGTACCGGGTATTATTAAACCTCATGTATGTATGTATAGTTGATATTACTACTGTAATGCCAGGGCTTTTCTATCTGTGACATCATTGATTTGAAGGGGTTGTAATAAAATACTGTACAGTACATTATCAGATGTACAGTGTAGGAGTTGGAGGATCACAGTTTAGGTGTTTTTGTATTAGTGAATATTTTAACCGTTATTAAAAACAACTCAACACTTAGCACTGATGTCACACCACCCACTACAATCCCATGCACTCCTTTCTGTCCATTTAACTTATTTCTGCCTGTTATCTTTTGTAATCAGGAAGTTATACCATCCATCTCAAGAGGCAGAATACACCAGAATTGGCCAGAATTAACCATTAAACTTTTTTTTTTTTTTAGATTGCCATCGTCATCATTTTTGGCATTATATCCATTTTCTTTATTGCTTGGGTCAGATAGGTTCACCTGATGATATTACTCCACCTTGCACTGCTCTGTGCCATCTCTCCAAAAATAACCTCTGATTTCAAGGTCGTCACACTCCATCTTGCTCCATGTCTTCATTTGACTACCACTCCATCAGCATCTCAGTACTGCGCCATCTCCCAGCCCAGTTCCCCTCATCCATTCCCTTAACATACTGATATCCAAAGCACCACAATCTCCTTTCCACGACTTAATTTTTTTCACTCCTAGCCATCTTCTCAGCCCTTCTAAAGACCCACACATCCTCTGAGTCATTCTCATGTTGTTTTGCTTCAGTCTTACTACATCCTTTTCCCATGCTTCACTGTTCGACAATATGCCACTCCCAGCATAGTTGCTTAACACCTTCTCTTTTGTAGACGTTAAGAACATTCGTGATATCAGGATAAACAGCACGTCTCTGAACTTCTGCCAGCCACCACACACCCTTGCATTGGTGCTCTGCTGAGCACCATCCTCCTGCCTTTATTACATCACCACAGCAGCAGAATTTTCCCACAATCTCCAGTTACTCATCTTCTGTCACAATGGATCTTAATGGTTTAGTCCTGAATGATCTGGCTCTTCCCTTATATCTAATATGGTACACCAACAGTAATATGCCAGTCAAACTATTGTTCTTCAGATAGCTATCTGGCACAGCAGAAGTACTGTGCACAGGAGAGTGGGAAAAGGGACAAATTTTTGTGACCATCAGTGTAATGTGTTTTTTAGACTGTTTTTGAATGTTTCACATGACTTCAGTATGTAGAGTCATCCTTTTCATTGCAGTGTATTTGAAGCTGTGTCCTCATTCTGTGAGATATGTAACATTCTGAGGCATTTGGATGTCCTTCCCATGTGTTTGCCACTGAAGAGGAGCCTACACATGGTAGAACTGTGGCCCTGAACCCTGGGTGGGGCAGCTGCAATGTCCACCTGGGAGCCAATTCTTCTCATATTTCCCTGCACCTCACTGTGGGAAGTACCCAGGTCAAACCTTGGTGAAGCCCAGTCTACCACATAGGGCTCCAGTTTTGTGCACAGCCTACTTTTTTTTTTTTTTTTTTTTTTTTTTTTTTTTTTTTTAAATAAGAAAGAAGGAACCAAAGGCCTGGAGCCTGCAAGATTGTTCCCTTTAAAAAAAAAAAAAAAAAAAAAAAAAAGACTAGAAAGCACTCAGTGTATACCTCCACCAGTGCCTTTGCCATTAAAAAGGATCCAAATCTGGATCCACCCCAAAATTTCATCAATTCTTTCTTGGCCCTTGGTCCACCCCTCCACAAAATTTCATTGAAATTCTTTGAGAGCTTTAGGAGATATTGTGCAGGATGCTCTGGATCTGGATCCACCCCAAAATTTAATCACTTTCTTTGGCCCATGTCCCATCCTTCCGCAAAATTTCATTGAAATTTATTGAGAACTTTTGGAGATATCATCTGGGCAAACAGACAGAGAGACTGAGAAACATAGGTGAGTACATAACCTTCTCCAGCTTTGTTGGCAGAGGTAATAACAGAGAGCCAAATTCAAGATCCACTCATTATGAGATGCTTGGACATTCTGAATTTGGAAGACTGGAGATCATAGGCAGTAGGAAATACAGACAGAGGGAGACAGTTCCAGAGTTGACCTGTTGCATACATGAAGGACTAGGAGTACCTGTTAACTCCTGCATTAGAGAGCTGGACAGAAAAGGGATGGGAGTTTGTTGCTAGATGGTTGCTACACATATGCCGTAGTGGTGGAGGGATGCAAGTAGACAGTTCAGGGGAGCAATGACCATTGAAGTAGCAATGAAAAGAGATAAAAATGCAACAGTGCAGCAAAGAGACAGAGGTTGAAGGGAGCCAGTAAGAGGAGGGGAGCTAAGAAAACAAAAAGCCTTTGACCCCCCCCCTTGTTGAGAAGTGCTGTTTGTGGGGAGCATCCCCACACATGAGAGTTGTACTCTGTGCAAGGACAGCTCCATAGAAGCAGTTGCTTGTGATTGATGAGCCTGCATGGCCAGACGGACTGGGGTTAAGCAACAACCTGTTTGATTGTAGTTGATTTTGCCATTAATAGAAAATTTCTTGTAAGGGAAGTCATGAGAAACAGTGTCACCTTAATTACATTCATAGAGTAGTCAGGTATCATCATTATACACAGCAGTGGCATGAACACCCACCTGACTGTTGTCTATGTGTAACAGTGCCTTTGACTTTGTTGAAGAGTTCTACTTTAAATATTATTTTAGTGTACTACTCCATGTTAGTACTGTCATGCTTCTTCCTCAGAGACCCACAATCTGATAAAGCTCCCAAACGCAACCGTGAGCGAGATAAAGGCCGAAGGGATGGTGGTCGGGAGCGTGGCCGGGGACGAGGCCGAGCGAAGGAGTATGTCCAGACTACAGGCTCACTCTTTGGAGAAGGTAGTATAGGTGATCTTGCTTTATTGTGCAACTGAAAACAAAATTGTTAGATTCATATGTAATGCACGGCAATTACTGTAATGTATAAAACTGCAGTAAATTTCACAGACTAACTGGTGTGTGTGTGTGTGTGTGTGTGTGTTCAGAGTTGATATTTTTGCTGTAAGGTATACATTTTTTGTGTGCTAAAATATACTGTTTTTCTTTTGAGTTAGGGATAAGTGAGAAAGAAGTACTGTACTTGCCATGTATTGCTCCTGTGACACAGAAAATACTCACACATATTCCCTCTGTGACATGAAAGGTACCCATGTACTGTATTTGCTGTATGACATGGATGAAAACAAAGAGAGGTTATAATTTCTTTGGTACGGGAAGAAGATGCTGGACTGGAAAGTCCATTTCCACCAGGTGATCTATATGACACCAGAAAAAAAATGCAGAAATCTTGGACAGGCATGGCTTCATAAAGCTGGTGAGGCTTTACTGACTGTGTAGAATACAAGAGGCATAAGTGAGGAATGAAAGGAGATAGAAATTAAGCTGATGAGCTAGGATGGTATGACATGGTGTTGATTTAAGAAATGAAGAAAATGAGTGGGGAGGTTTGACTCATGTAGACTGATGTGAGCATTCAAGGAAGAGGTTAAAAAAAAAAATGAATCAGAGGGATTCATGATAAATGGTGACTATCAGGGAGGCATGAGTTATTTTGTGTATATCACTTAGGGCTGGGATCTGGTAGTAGAAATCTGGTGTGTTCCAGTTTTGTTGATCCATTTCCTCAGTTTTCTAATATATATTTCAGTGTAGTTGTCATGGATATGTTTATATTGGTCAGTCCAGTAAGCTAATTTTCATCATGATTGGTGTAGGTAGTCTGGTGCAGTCCTAGCTCAAAAGGGATGGGGAGAACCATAGGAGTACAGTATATAAAATAATGGGAAGTCAAATGCCAGGACATGCTGGAAAAATACAGACTTTGCTTTCCTGTCTGGTTCTAATCCAGTGGGCGAATCCCCAGTAGATTTTGTTACTGTAATTTGTTCCAGTCCCAACCATTATATTATCTCAGGTTACATGTTTATAAAGGTCGATGAAATTGTGAAAGAGTTTTCAGAGACAGCATGTGCATATTGTGATGGAAGAGGTGTTAGAGAGAAATGAAAGCTTTGGAGTGTACAAGGAAGACCATCTGTCTGTGAGGTCTGGTGTTTAACACAAGACATATGAGTGGAGGAGATGTTGTACATCCTACAAGGGAAGAAGGATAGTGGATGTGTTACAGGAAAGGTTCTTGTTAAACTTAAAAGGGGAAGAATTAACACAGTGTACATGAGGCTCAGTTTAGTTTGTCTAGTAAGGGTACAACTGCAGCAGTTTTTTACAGTTAGGCAGCTGCAGGAATGTACTTTGGTATTAAAAAAACAAACAAACAAACAAATTCTATTCATAACCTTAGAGAAAAGCATTTGACAGAGTGCCAAGGAAAGTTGTGCTCTGGTTATCAGTTAGAGTTAAATACCAAAGAATGGTTGGTTAGGATAGTTATGATAATGTATGTAGGTTCAGCAACTGCAGTGAAGGTGGCTGCTGTATAAAATGAAGGGTATCGGCTGCTCTGAATACTTACACGATCAGCCTTTTCTCAACATAAAATTGATAGGTGTGCAATTCCCTCTCATAGACTGGATGAGCTTAAGATGCATACTGGCTCCATATTTGGACAATATAATGAATCAGAGCCTAAGATGAAAAGGGTAATCTGTCATCAGTTAGAGTAAAATGCTGAATTGGGTGGAGATCATGAAAGTCTGAACAGCAGTTATCTTATTTAGCCCCACACCTTTGCCTCACCCTGATATGTCTAGCTTATAACCACATTATGAGGAAAATGTATCAAAAGTATATATATCTTACCTGGGCTCTCCATTTTTCATATGCAAGACTAGCCAAATATGGAGAACTGGCAGACCTCTTCTAAGATGAATCATATATACAGTATTTTTTTTATTAATCATTTGACCTCCTTTTAGCTACAGTATTGATGGAATCAGTCGGGCTGTGCTAAGAGACTGGAAAGCACACCAGCGTTGAAACATGTCCAGTAAACAGTGAAACCATCTGCAAGTATTTTATCAGATTAGATGATGGATGGATGGATGGACTATCCTTATGCATTACTACACGTGTCACACTTATAAGGTAAAATTATATCATATCATTAGCTGTGGCATGGCTATTGTTAATCCTGTGATTAAGATCTTAGAAGTTTCATAAGAAATAACCCATGATGCTTCATCCACCATCTACTCTTTCCTCGTGTCACTAATCTCAGTTCAAAGTTTCGGTGCCCCATCTTGTTATGTACATTTTTTGCGTCACGTAACTCATGCCAGTTATTTAATTGGTCTTAACTATTGGAAAACTGTACATGTAGAGGGCATAAATAACAGGACTTTTATTTTAGAAAGAAACATCTTCCATCTACATGGGATGTGGGAGCTTTATGGGAGTCAGAAAAGGAAAAGGACTGAGAGAATGAAATTTATGTGTAAAGACAAAGAAGCATAGAGACTTATGTATGGCCCTCCTCTTTTATTTACAGGTATTGCAGCAGCAACCCAGCGTAGAGGGTTTATGGGAGGATATGGAGGTGGTGGTGGTGGGGGAAGTGGTGGTGGTGGTGGTGGTGGTAAGCTGGGTGATCCTGGTTTCTTACACAAGCCCGTGCTCAATCTTGAAAGTGTCAATAACATTGATAAGGTAAGAAGAGAAGTGGTTATGTTTTTATGTGTTTGCCAGTACAATAATGATTACCTGCATTGCACTATAGTCGCGGCGCGTGACTCTGAGGTTGTTATTATCGTACCCTGGCAACCTATCATTCAAAAGTGCGTCTGATTTCGTGTATAATATGAGACGTATGTGATTCGTGTATAATATGTTTGTGTATAACAATCGTGTATCCAATATATCACCAATATGTCAGGAATCGAACCCGGGACTCTCAGGTGAGAGCCAGGCAGCATACCATTACACCATGACCAGGTAAAAGTTATCTCACATTGTCACAATCTTGCAACCAATATCCCTTCGTCCCCAACTGTGGGCCTGAAGAGGATGAGATAACACCCTGGCACTCCGGCAAGTAGATGCTTTTAATCTATCCCAAGCACTTACGGCAGGTCAGAATGAAGAGAGAAACCTGGTTTGTACACAGGAAAAATTATCCAATATATTACCATCCACTCACTCGATGTAGTGCTGATCTCAGGTGTCTGCCCTTTCCTCTCCATCCTTCTTTCCTTCCATTCTCTTCTGTCTTTCTTTCCTTCATTCTTTCCTTGTCCTTCTGCCTACAGGTGACTTTACACTCCCTCTTCTGTCTTTCTTTCCTTCATTCCTTCCACTTCCTGCAGCCTGTGGGTGACTCTACACTGAGTGACAAGCCAAATGGTTTCCTGTGCACCAGGAAACCATTTACTACGCTGGGTGGTAACCATATAACCAAATTTTGGTGCCTGGTGGTTTAATGGGTAATTATTGCGCTCCAATCAGATTGAGCTGGTGAAGGTTTATATCCAAAGGGTGGTTGGGGTTGATTGCTCATGTAATGCCATTCAGGGATGAGTGAGGCTGGTCACTCTTATCTTGAATGTTGGGACCAATTGCCTAGCCCCGGGCTCCTATGCTTCTCATGGGGCAATGTAGGATTGGATGATGGATGGATGGATTACCAATATGCCGAGAATTGAACCCGGGACTCTCAGGTAAGAGCCAGGCAGCATACCACTACACCAAAACGAGGTAAAAGTTATCTCACATTGTCACAATCTTGCAACCAATGTCCTTTTGTCCCCAACTGTGGGCCTGAAGAGGATGAGATAACCCCCTGGCACTCGGGCAAGTAAATGCTTTTAATCTATCCCAAGCATTTAGGGTAAGTCAGAATGAAGAGAGAAACCTATTTTGTACACATGAAATTTTACCTGGTCGTGGTGTAGTGATATGCTTCCTGGATCTCACCTGAGAGTCCCGGGTTTGATTTCCGGCATATTGGTAATATATTGGATGATTTTTCCTGTGTACAAAACAGGTTTCTCTCTTCATTCTGACTTGCCATAAGTGCTTGGGATAGATTAAAAGCATCTACTTGCCTGAGTGCCAGGGGGTTAACTCATCCTCTTCAGGCCCACAGTTAGGGGTGAAGGGACATTGGTTGCAAGATTGTGACAATGTGAGATAACTTTTACCTGGTCGTGGTGTAGTGGTATGCTGCCTGGCTTTCACCTGAAGGTCCAGGGTTCGATTCCCGGCATATTGGTAATATATTGGATGATTTTTCCTGTGTACAAAACAGGTTTCTCTCTTCAATATTCATGTATAATATATTCTTGCATAGTACAGTAAGACCTCACTATAACGGACTAACTGGGGCCCAAACCATTCAGAAATATGCGAAATTCCAATGAAAGCAACATCCGGACTTCCCCCTGCTAATCTGGACTTTTTCCAGTATATCAGACATTAGTCCGGATCGCATGAACGGATTTTAAACTGTTTTGACTACCATTGCGGTACTGTACTGTTAAAACTTCACTACATTAATCAGGTGGTATAATATATATAATTATACTGTACTGTACACTGATAAACATGTCTTTCATTTAATTTATTGTGCCAAAGTGGTCAGGCAGTCCGGACTGCTTCTGACTTTATCGGACTTGTTTCGATTTAAATAGGAATTTAGTCCGGTAGCTCCTCGAGTCCGACAAAAGCGAATTCTGGTCTATTGAAGTCCATTATATTGAGGTTTTACAGTAATATGATTCATGTATAACATGATACGAAATCGGAGACACTTTTGAATGGTAAGTTGCCAGGATACGATAATGACAACCTCAGTGTCGTGCGCCGCGACTATAGCAGAATAATCACCATCCACATTTCTTTCCATGACTTGAGTTTAAATTTCTTTCCTACCCTCATCAATGTATGGCATGCAGTATACATGTATTAGTAGAGATTTTTAATTATGTATAACTCACTGCCCACCAGTGTATTGCTGAGAATTTTAATTGTATCTCACTGTTATGATGCCAGGGTAATGTTACGATGATTCTGATCCCACAAAACTTTGTCGTCACTACAATCTCTCCTTTTGCAACAATTTCTTTTGTCTCCGCTTAGCGTTGGAGTGTAAATCCCTAGGAATGCGTATTGAATTTGAAGTTGAGATTATAATGGTGTCAGTTGGTAATGGGTATTTAGTAATAGGTGGAATTTCTATGCCGGTTTTAGTTTCCTTTTTCAATTCAAGGTTGTATTAGAATTTATTGAAGAATGGGAGGTGTGGTAGCATGATATTCTTTATGGCTAGCTGTCTCTGGACTGACCTTGAGCATAACACTTTTGATTCCCCAGTGTGGCTGCCATTAAGTTACCGAGCCTGTGTCAGTGTAACCCAAACCAACTGGGGTGTTTTACGTCCGTTTTACTCTGAAATAGATACCAATGACTTACCCGACTTTTGTCCAGACTGTAGGATCAGATTTCATACTGAATGGGTCAGCAAGAATTTAGGTAGGCTTAGGTTCTCGAGTTGTTATTCTCCCTAGTACACCTTGCGGGCCGCCCCATACATAGCCATCAAAGAAGGGTAGTTGGAGACCCAAATTCAAAGAGTATTACATTGATTTCAATCATACCCAAAATTAGATAAATGCTTAAATCCATAGACTCACTTCCCTAGCTGACATTGATCTAATACCACTTGGAACAGAAAGACCATACGAGTTATGAGTGGGTGTCATTCTCCTGGGTCAGTGAGGGACTCGGGGAGGGACGATAGTAAAACGATATAAAGATCACTGACTCAGTAATACATCCTGCACCACTCTTCTACAATAACGCTTTCACTTCAATGATAAGACTTAATCATAACACTCATTTCAATAAATGGTAAGACACAAAATGACCTAATTCAATATTTACACAAACTCCGAGAATTAGATTACCTTTTTAGACTAATGAAATACACTTCAATTACATTATTTCCCTTATGACTTATAATACAGAAAACTCCTCGACTTCGGTTAAGGTACAGTGATTTAGATTTTTCCCTAACACAATGAATGGGGGGGGGAAGTGTATGGTATGTAAGTGTGGTGATGCATTTGGCAGATTACGACTTGATCTGATGACATAATCTGCGAATCAAACGAAGGCAGTGGAATGAGTCACACAAGAACTTTGCTATTGAACACACTATTAATCACTCTATTCTCTATACCTCTCAGTGTGAAAACAATGGAAGGGGGAAGATTATGAGGCTTGAACACTGACCTGTATATCAAACGAAGGCGGTGGAATGAGTCACATTGTCATATGCTCGCCCACGCCTTATATAACCTTGGATACCTCAGTCCGATTGCATTCGAGGATGTTAACTTCCAGTTACAGCTTTCACGTTAACAAGTATGTCTCGCAACACTCATTTAGGAATTGACTTCTTTAGAGCTTATCGTATCTCACCAAGATTACACAACGATAGAGAAAATTTGAGTAGTATCGAGAATGATCACACCACTTAATATCAAGCCTTTGTAATGATGTTTGAATGCTATTTCATCAGTTAACCAAGCATGGGAATGTACAACGATCGATATTTCGAGGTAACTAAATACAGTATATAGAATATTATGGAATATTTCTCCCCTTCTGGCACTTTCTCAATTAGCATTTCTAACACTAAAATGAATTGAGACCGAAAGATATCTTTGAATTTACCCTAGTAAGAGGTTATGAAGATTAAGTCAATTTAAATGTTCGTCAACTCTGCTACCCACGTGTTTTAATGGAGGGGAAGGGGGAGTGTGGTCGGCTGATGTAATACTTAATGTTAATTACATGATACGTAGATGTTCACTTCTAACTCATCTCTACAATACAAAAATCATTCTTATTTTATACTTATAATACTATCTATCTATCTATTGCCAGACGCCTCAATCCCGTTTGGGGTGGCCACAAACAAATCGCCTCCAAGTCGCCCTGTCCCCCGCCATTTCACTGCCCTGCTCCCAACTCACACCCCCCTCTCTCATATACCTCTCCATCCCATCCCTCCATCTCATCCTCGGCCTCCCCCTCCCGCTTCCCCCCTCCACTTCACTCACATACACTCTCTTCGTCAGTCTTTCACTCTCCATCCTCTCCACATGGCCAAACCACCTCAGTGTGTTCCTCATAACGCTTCCTATCACATCCACATCAACTCCACAACGCTCCTTTATATCCTCATTCGTCAGCCTGTCTCTCCATGTGACTCCACAGGCTCCTCTTAAATAACTCATTTCCACTGCTCTCACTCTTGACTTGTCCTTCCAACTATGTCCAAGCTTCACTTCCGTATGTTAGAGTTGGTATCACAATACTGTCATGTAGTAACTTTTTCACTTCCATGCTCACTTCCCTGTTTCTTATCACTGCTTTCAAAGAACCAGCAACCTTTCTTCCCTGCTGTACCCTTTCAAGCACTTCACCCTCCAAACCTCCATCCTTATTCATCACACTACCCAAGTACTTAAACGTACTCACATTTTCCAATTTCTCACCATCCAACCTCGCTGTACATTCACTGACTTCACCTCTCTCAAAGACCATCACTTTACTCTTCCGTACATTCACCTTTAGAGTCCGTTTCTTACACACTCTCCCAAACTCATCCACCAAGCCTTGCAGCTCCCCTTTGTCTTCACTCAACAACACAGTATCATCTGCAAACAACAGTACAGGGAGTTTCCAAACACTATCCTCTCTCACCAGGGCCACTCCAACATCCACTACCCTACCTTGTACCTCTTTTATTACCCCATCCATGTACAGATTGAACAACCATGGAGACATGACACATCCCTGTTTCAAACCAACTTTCAAAGAGAAAAATTCACTTAGTTCACCATCCACACGCACTGCAGCCTTCGCACCATTGTACATACCCTTCACAGCATTCAACAACTTCCCATCTACTCCATATATTCTTAACACTTTCCACAGTCCTTGTCTATCCACCCTGTCATATGCTTTCTCCAAATCCATGAAAGCCACATACAACTTCTTTCCCTTCTCTAGAAACTTTTCCACTAAAGATCTAAGAATGAATATCTGATCTACACAACCTCTTCCCTTCCTAAAGCCTCCCTGTTCTTCTCCAACTAATTTCTCTGTTCTTTCTCTAACTCTGTCAATAAGTATCCTACCATACACTTTTCCTATTATACTAAGAAGACAAATGCCCCTATGATTACCACACACTTCTTTTTCCCCTTTTCCTTTGTACAAGGGAATAATTATACCTGACTTCCAATCCTCCGGGACTCTACCTTCCTCCCAGGCCAATCTGCACATCTTCCACATCCATTCTGCTACAATCTCTCCCCCATGCTTCAGCATTTCACCACACACTCCATCAATTCCTGGGGCTTTCTCCAATTTAACTTTCTTCATTGCTTCCACAACTTCTATCCTACTGATTTCTTCCTGTCTTCTCACCTCCCTCCTTCTCCCAGCCATTCCTCAGCCACTTATACTTGCATTACTTCCATCCTCTACGTTCAACAATTCCTTAAAGTGTTCTCTCCATCTGCTCACTTTTTCTCCCTTCTCCACTAGTAATCTACCATTCTTATCTTTCACTCCCCTGCTAACTTCACTTCCACCCTGTCTTACTCTTTTCACCTCTTTCCAGAACATTTTCTTACAGTCCCTCCACTTTACACTCAAATTCCTTCCAAATTCCTCATCCACTCTCTTCTTACTCTCTCTTACTAATCTTTTCACCTCTCTCTTTCTTTCTACATATAACTCTCTATTCCGCCTCTCAACTTCTTCCATGCCCCTATTTCTCATCCATTCATTGTATGCTTTCTTCTTTTGTGCCACAGCCTGTTTCACTTCTTCAGTCCACCACACTGTTCCTTGCACCCCCCTCCATCTTCTCTTCATCCCACACACCACATCACATGCTTATAATACACTTATGCTAAATTATAATTATTCATTCGTATACTAAATTGTTCTTAATTACTAAATTACAACTATCTTACATCTAAATTACACTTATATTACATCATAACCTAACTTACTGGCACTGCAATACGACCTCACCATACGATAGGGTTACATCAAGGGAATGGCCATCGCACTTTGATTTGATGTATAACAAGGCAAGTATTACATGGGGTTCAATGGAGATGTGTTTTTTGTCAAGGGTGACCCACCCAAATATTTCTATCCCCACTAAACTGGTAGTTATTTCACTTCACAGCAGTTCACTTGCTGCCTACCACCAAAGTAAGTCTAAAAATTAGTTTCCAATACACCAAAGCTAATAGTTATTTTAGTTCATAGCACTTCACTTTCTGCTTCAACTCCAGCACCACACTATGTTCCATTATTGACTCTAACACACCCGAGTAACTCAGTTCAAAGGCCATCATGGAACAAACAGACGACTGTAAGCTTGCCTATTGGCAATCGCAAAAGCAAATATAGTCATCATACATTGACCAAAGAACCATCTTAAGGGATCATAATGATTGCTATAGTGATTTTTGCAATTGGCTGGCGAGGCTGGATAGAAATTCTCATCCATCATTATAGTGATGTGATGTATAGCGAGTCCCTCTCTAGCATTGACACTAAACTACAAAATCAGATGTTAGCCTACTCTTACACATACTTCTCTACCATTAATTGTTATCCCTCCATACCATACATATACTGTATATAGTGTACATTTATATACATATATAATCCTTCCCTGTTCACCTTGTTATATGCTCTTTTTCAGATCCTTAAATTGTCGTGGATCCCTGATATTCCTTCTCATGTTTTCTCCACTGTGTCATACTAGATATTTGATCCATACATCCCAAACCATGGTTTGCCCTTTTGCCCTGTGGAATGTCCTCAGATGTAAACTCTGCCCATTTTTTCACATTTTCTTCACTCCTTCAGTATACTGGACCACATCTCTGAGTTGTCCCTCTCAGTATTAGCTGGGCCACTGGACAGTATTATTGACCTGTACTGGCTCTTTCAGGTCTAAAAGGCCCTCAGGTTTCTTGATAAGATACCACTTTGTGTGTGTGTGTGTGTGTGTGTGTGTGTGTGTGTGTGTGTGTGTGTGTGTTCTTACCTAATTGTATCTTTACAGAAATGAGTCAAGCTCTTACTGTCATCATCATCATCATCATCATCATCATCAACATCATCCGGACCTCCTTTCCCACCCTAGTGCAGGGTGAGGAGTAGCAGTGTCCAGACAGCCCAAATTTGCCCAATCCATGGGCCACGCTTCCATTCACTCACCATGCAAGCCCCCAGAATGCTGGCTGTATCTGATACGCCAAAAACATTCACCACATTCTGTACTATACTATACTACTATATACCTAGGCTGCTTCCCCCATAAACATATCTGATAATCAGTCCGGACACAATCACGTTGAAAAGGGGTGCCAAATCCCTGATCATGCGCATCATCTCCCAATATTCATCCAGTCAGTTCGATCTGTTATCAGTCCCCTAGCCTCATCGACTTCCAGACCTCTCTTCCCCACACATTCATCCACCACATCCCTCCACCTTCTCCTTGGCCTATCTCAATTTCTCCTTCCTTCAGGTTTGCTCAGAAATACCTTTTTCACCACTCTATTGTTATCCATTCTCTCCACATGTCCATACCATCTCAGTACACTCTGTTCGACTCTGGTGTCCACAGACTTCCTCACTCCACATCTTTCACGAATCACATTATATCATATCCTATCCACTCTCTGTACTCCACTTGCACCCCTCAGCAGTCCCATCTGCTGCTCTCACTCTTGACTTTCCATATTCTTGCCACACCCTAATGTCACATCCATATGTTAAATTGGGCACTAACACTCCTTCATGTAAGGAGTGTTAAACCATTTGTATCATACATATCCATAAATTTATGAATAGTTTTGGCACACACTATTTCATTCGGCAGTGCATTCTACTGATCAGTTGCTCTGCTTGGGAAACCAAATTTCCTAACAACTTTGTCACCTCTTTTTATGCAATTTTTTGCAGTGTCCCCATGCCAAGTCTGTCCCATAGGTTATACAGTATACTCATTGATGTTTTTGTTCTCTTTCCCTGAGATGCATTTATATAACTTACAGTGAACTCTCACATTTGATGAGTTTTTATTTGGCGAATTCACTTTTGGCGATGGAATGGGATTGTGCACAACATTAATTTGGCGACAGAAATCTCACATTTGGCGAGTTGATTATAATAAAAATATAATAAAATATGTTATGACTTAATTTCAACAGTTTTTTTTATTAATCTCAATTAATTTCAACAAAATTTAGTTGTATTGTGAAATTCAAGTCTCGTCTTCTCAAACCTCTTGAAGTAGCCAGATTGTGCTACAAGTAGTGAATTGGGATCCTTTTGGAAGCCCTGTGCCACTAAATTTTGAATTTCGCTATCTATCTATCTATCATCTTTCTCTCTCTCTCTCTCTCTCTCTCTCTATACTGTACATAATTATGTTGGGCTACTTTATACTGAAATTCGCTACTTTTGAGGCTTGTTTCTGCAAGAGAGAGATACTGCACAGTGGCAGTATCGTAACCAATGAGGTCTTGCCTAAGTGATGTATTTGCAGCTGCTATAAAGCTCGAATTGGGAAAAGTTGTCAATACCATCTTAGCACTTTTGCGGCACCTCGGTTTGGGTTACCTTTCCTAGAAGGGTAGTCAAGTCGTACCCCACCTGCTTGTGGTGACCTCGCAGACACCCTGTTTTTTTTTCCATTTCTGTTCTTTGTGTTTTATTTCGGTTTTCTTTTTTTCTCCTAAATTAGGGTGACACAAACGGGGGCGGCGCTACCCGGGTTTATCCCTGGTAGTATTGTATATACTTTTTGCTGTTGTTGTTGTCATTTTACTTTGTTTTTTGTTCTACTTTATCATGAGCAAACAACACCAGTGCCCTCACTGCAGTAGGTCTGTAGCAAAAAGTGCACAAGCACTGAAGTGCACCTACTGCAGTGAGTGGGTTCATATAGCTTGTGAAAATTTGGACGCAGGCGACTATCCATTTATGAAGAAGAGCCACCAGCTGGGCTTCTGCTGGCTGTGTAGCCAATGTGTTGCACCAGCAGATGAGGTCTTGGCTGGTGGAGGAAGTAGTACCAAGAAGGAGTTTGAAGATAAAGTTATTGGGCCAATCTTTCAGGCAATTAGAGATGTTTCAAATAGACTGGAGGCACTAGAGACCAAGGTCTCATCACCCATGGCAGTCACGCAAGATCAGGCCAAGTCATTTGGGGATACTGTTCTCGGGTCTCTCGTGGGGGAAGGGAAGGATCTGCCTGGGGGTGTGGTTGAGATCAGTGCTCATGGCCAGAAAAAAGCCATTCATAGTCAGCATGTACTGATTGTGAAACCAAAGAGTGATGCTGATGCCCGGACAAATCAGATGGGACCAGAAGACATCAGAGGTGTACTTAACTCGGTACCGGTTGAAAGCTGTCTTAAGACCAAGTCTGGTGGGTTGGTAATGAAGTTTCCGTCAGCTGAAGCCAAGGGTGAAGCAACTGGGGTGCTGAGTGATCATTTTGTCTCTGAGGGCACTTTTTGCATATCAGAGCCAAAGAAAATGTTGCCTAAAATAACCATGACAGGCCTTTCCTCTTCCTTGGGTGACTCTGACATCATCCCAAACATTCTGAAAAAAACAATAAAATTAAGATGCTCGTTGATCGAGGTTGTACCCTCAACCTTCTCTTCATAAGAACAAGGAATGACACCAAAACTGCTGTCTTGAAGATGTCGCCGGAGGTGAGATCCTCCATTGTGGAACAGGGCAATTACATCTATATGGATCTTACAAGATGCCACGCATTCAATAGATTCTGGGTTACACAGTGTCATCACTGTCAAGGCTTTGGTCATGCATTTGAGAGATGTTCTAGGAAAACTGATGAACCTAAATGCGTCTTTTGTGCTGGAACCCATAAATCTAAGGATTGTAGTGACAGAAATTCTCCCAAATGCATCAACTGCTCTTCTTTAAGACATCAAGATGCAAATTCAAATTCACAGTCGGTTGCCCATTTTGCATCAAGTAGAGACTGTCCAATTATGATTTCTTATAGGAAAAGATTGATTGAAAACACCAATTTTGACCATTCAAAAAACTGACTCCATCCCTCTTGAACCAGTTAAGGATGGGTCTTTTAAATATTCGTTCTATCCGAAATAAGATAGACTATATTAATGAAACTCTAAATCAGCACGAGCTTGACATTTAGTGCTTGACTGAAACCTGGTTGTATGAGTCTGATATCGATATTATTCGTAATGATTTGTCTAAGACACATTCTATAATTAGTATTCCTAGGCCTGCTGTTGACTATCCAGGAGGAGGTGTAGCACTCATCTACTCGGCAGCACTTGCAAACATTTCTCTCATCGACTCAGACCTGACCCCATCTTCATTTGAATCTATGGAAGTATTAATAAATTTCCATCAGAATACCATTAGAATTGCAATTGTCTATCGACCAGGTCATCCGGGCAGAGATCGAGGTTTTATGGAGGAGTTTGGGCAGTTTCTTGAAGGGTTTTCTCTTAAACCTGGAGGACTTCTTGTTTGTGGTGATTTCAGTTATTGGGTTGACAGTCCAGAGTCAAAACCATTTTCTTCAGAATTCCTTGAGTTGATCACCTTGAACAATTTTTTCAATCATGTGAGTAATCCAACTCATGTCTCAGGACATGTTCTTGACTTGGTCTTGTTCCCTGTTGGTTGCAGGCGCGTATCAGATGTGGAGGTTGACTCATTTGACCCCCTCATCTCTGATCATGCTCTGATCACTCATAATTTTGATGTCCTGAAATCCCCTTCATATAAAAAGGTCATTAGGTTCAGAAATTACAGGAATGTTGACCGCCAGTTGATGTGTCTTGAAATTGATCAACATTTAAACTCCATTGATTTTTCTGGTCTTTCCTCTGATGAGTTGGTTGATATTTACAACAATGAGCTTAGGTCAGTTTTTGACCATTATTGTCCTGATGTAGTAAAAACAGTCACTGTACGTGATGATTCTCCGTGGTATAGTCCATCCATTAATTCTTTACGTAGACAGCGTAGAAGGGCAGAACTTGAGTGATGCTTGCAATGGACTGAAGTAACTCGTTTGCATTATGTTTTAGTGAGAAGAGCAGTCGATCACACTGTAAAAGCCCAAAAGGCTAGGTATTATCAAAATAAAGTTGATTCTTGTGGTGGTGATCCAAAAAAACTGTCTGCAGTTGTGAACAATGTGGTTTGCCGGAGGAATGTAATTGTTAAAACCACTTCTGCATCTGATACCCAATTGGCTTCTGATTTTACTTCATTTTTTACAAGTAAGATATCTCGCATTAGAAGTGATTTAGACAGCAGTTCTCCTATAGAAGCGTACTCAGTTGACTTCCAGCCTTGGTGCACCAGGGATCATTTGCTTACAACAATTTCATCCGCTGGATGTAGACAAAGTCAAATGTTATATCAGAGAACTTAATAAAACATTTTTCTCACTTGATCCATGTAACATGTCACAACTACCTGATGTGTATGAGCACACTGCAGACTTTATCTGCAACATAATAAACAGATGCTTCTTAGAAAGTAATTTTGTGCAGTCTGAGAAATGTGCTTTGCTTAGGCCCCTAATTAAGAAACCTGGCCTTGATGTCGAGAGCATGACAAATTATCGTCCCGTCTCTAACCTGTCTTTTTTATCTAAGATTATTGATCGGGCCATACTCGATCAACTCGTACCACTAGTGGAACACAACAGAGTTGTTCCTGTTGTTCAATCAGCATACAGAAAATACCATTCAACTGAAACTGCACTAACATGGATTCAGAGTGACTTGGTGGCAAACACTTGTAGTGGGATGTCCTCTCTCCTAGTTCTGTTGGATCTGTCTGCAGCTTTTGATACAGTAGATTATAAACTATTGTTGGACAATCTGTATTTTTATGGCATTCGTGATAGTGTCCTCTTGCTCCTTAAGTCATATCTGTCTGACAGATCTCAGAGAGTAGTTGTTGATTACACTAGCTCTGATTCTGCTCCCCTTCTATTTGGAGTCTCTCAAGGATCAGTTTTGGGTCCAGTTCTATTTACTATCTACACAAGTAGTTTATCATCTGTACTTGATGCTCATGATGTGTTCTATCATTTTTATGCTGATGACACCCAGCTCTATGTTAAGATGTCAAATATGAATGATACTAAGTCAAAGTTTGAATCTCTAATGTCTGATATTAAGATTTGGATGGCTAAGAGGAAACTGAAGCTGAATGATGGTAAAACTGAGATCATCATCATCAGAGGAAACAGAAGGGGTGATGACCCTGGCTTTGAACATTGGCGTGTCTCAGCTTCACCCAGTCAGTTCTGTTCGAAATCTGGGTGTTTATTTTAATTCTAAGTTAAATTACAAAGAACATATTAGTCAGGTTATGAGAGGGTGTAACTTGCATATCAGAAATCTGTACTTTGTGAGAAAATTCCTGAATAGACGGTGCCTTTAACATTGGTCCATGCAGTTGTCTTGTCTCATGTTGATTATTGTAATTCACTGTGGGTTGGTCTTCCAAATAATATACTAACAGAAGTTCAATCTGTGTTCAACAGGACATCACGGTTTATCTTTGGTCTCCCCCTGAGAACCTCAACTACCCCATTTCTGATTGAGTTGCATTGGTTACCAGTAAAGGCTAGAATTGAATTTAAACTGTGTCTTATTACATTTAAGGTTCTTAAGTTTGGTGAACCGAAGTATCTTGCTGAATTGTTAAAACTCCCGTCGGCATGCCCGGGTGTGATGTTACGCAGTGAAGATGATTCCTTGTGTCTTGATGAGCCAGGAGCCATCCACCAGTCGTCTTTCTCTGATCGTTCTTTTGCGTATAGAGCCCCTAGATTGTATAACAGATTGCCATTGTCCGTAAGATAACTCTCTACGTACTGTTGAATCGTTTAAGAGACAGCTGAAAGCCTTTCGGTTTTCAAAATGCTATGACCTGGAGAGAGGTACTATGATGGATGATTATAGGGTTTAATTATTGCCACTTTCATTTATATATGATGTAGCTTGTATTATATACAAGAAATGTCACAATTCTTGTAATTGTAAAAAATAACATATGGGTGTCGAGCGCTAGTGAATTCCCAAAGGAAGAACTGGCGCTTTTGAGAAACAAAAGGCCAGATTATTATTATTATTATTATTATTACACTTCTCTGCCAGCCAGCATCACGTGTGATACACTTTGCTGCCAACCACCATCATGTGTGCAGCATTTTGTCTGTGTTTTACTGTGATTCCTACCTGTGCTGAGGACTTGAGAACATATAATGGCTGATGAAACACAGAAATGGGGAATGGGTGACCTTGGCAGACTACCAACTAAGGCATTCATGCACCATACACCACGTGTACATCAGGCCCATTATTTTCTTTTCTTATGTGAGTTTTTCTGTTTTGTATTGTTTCTTGGCTAAAAGAAATTTCATTCATTTGCCAGACGCCATGTATCCCAAACGGGGTGGCCAAGGGCTTAGAGTTAATTGTTTTTACAGGGAGGGGCACTAATCCTCCACCAACCCCACTTGACACGTAGGGAGAACATTATGCCAACAGCATCTGGTGTTCCCAGGCGGTCACCCATCCAAGTTCTAACCAGACCCAACGTTGCTTAACTTCGCTGATCGGACGGGAAGTGGTGTACTCAGCGTGGTATGGCCGTTGGCTGGCTAAAAGAAATTAAATTGAATAATTTTATGTGTGTTTACCACATGATTTACACCCAGTAATGTTGTAATATACGTGGAAAATTAGTCCAGTCATGCATACTCAGAACCAATTTATTTTTTTCCCATTAGTAACTGAGTTAAGATTTGGCGAATTCCAGTTTGGCGAGTTTTTTTCTGCACCTATTTCTCGCCAAATGTGAGAGTTCACTGTAATCATCTCTCTTCTTTCCTTCTCTCTTGTAATGGTGGTAGGTTCAGTTTTTCAAGTCTCTTTCCATAGCTTAGATCCCTTAAGCTTGGTACCCATCTTGTAGTGTCTTTGTACTTTTTCAATCTTGTGTTCTCCCTACGTGTCAAGTGGGGTTGGTGGAGGATTAGTACCCCTCCCTGTAAAACAATTAACTCTAAGCCCTTGGCCACCCTGTTTGGGATACATGGCGTCTGGCAATGAATGAAAATGAATCTATGTGTTTTTTGAGATGAGGATTCCAGACCAATGAGGCATATTCCAAGGTTGATGTGATGAATGATGTTATTATCTTTCTCAGCATGTTTTGATTTATCTGTGTGAGTGCTATTCTCATATTGGCAAGAAGTGTGTGCATGTTACGTACCTTCTCATTTATGTGGTCAACCGGAACTAGTCTGTTATTGATAATCACCTCTCGTTTTCTGATATGTTTAGGGTTGAACATCCTAGCTTTTGATCCCAATCTGGTCTTTTTCCACTGTAACCAAACTTAATTACATGGCATTTGTCCACATTGAATTCCAATTGCCATCTACTGCTCCATTCATGAAACTTATTTAATTCTTCTCGTAGCTCTCTGCAAGAGTCTGTGTTTGTAATTCTCCTTTGTATTTTTGCATCATCAGCAGACATATTTAGATAGCTTCCATTTCCAATGTTCCTGTCTGTATCATTTATATATACTAAAAACATAATTGATGCCAACACTGAGCCCTGTGGAATTCCGCTTGTCACTTCCACCCATGATGAATAATTACCTTTCGTACTGTTCCCATTTTCCTTTTTCTGAGAAAATCCTGCATCCAACAGTACGAATTACCTTGGAGTCTTCCTTGATGGTACAGTTTCCATAAAAGTCTTTGGTGCAGTACTCTGTCAAATGCTTCATAACATCTAAATAGAGACTGTCCTTCCATCCCTCACTTTTCTGTAGTGTTTCTGCAACTGTATCATAGTAGCTTAGTAAATTTGTAACACATTATTTTTCTTTCCTAAAACTGAACTCTCTTTCTGTTATCATATTGTATTTTTCAAGATGGTTTACCCAAATTTTTCTCATTAGTTTTTCTAGTACCTTGCTTACAACAGTGATCAGAGATACTGGTCTGTAGTTGAGTGGATTCTTTCTAATTCCATTCATGAATAGGGGAACAGTGTATGCTTTCTTCCAAATATCAGATAGTTTACCATAAGGATTTCTTGAATATTAAATATATTGGTTTGCTTAACTCTTCTGCACGTTCATGTAGCACCCAGCCTGAAAAATTGTCAGGACCATTTGCTTTTCCTTTGTCTAATTTACTCAGCTCTTCCTGTACCTTGTTTTCATTTTCGTTTTTTAAGACTCCAATGTGCTTGCATGCATTGACATAGGCCACTTAATGGTGGCTGTCCATGCTGCTTGATCTCTGGCAGCTTCCCTATTTAGTCCCTTAACCCCGAGGTCACACTCAATAACCTTGTCCCAGCACCTTTCACTTACAACCAGATGAAGCACATCATTAATAACCTCATGCACTCATCTGCCTGTGGATCAGACAACATAAGCAACATTCACCTTAAACACCTAGGACCACAAGGCATACAAGCACTCACCAACATATCAAACTACAGCTACTCACCCAACATAATACCCAACATCTGGAAGCATGGCAATATCATCACTATCCCTAAACCCAACAAAGACCCCACGTTACCCTCCTCACATCGCCCCATCACACTCCTCTGCACCCCCTCTAAAGTCAGGAACAACTGATACTACAACTAGTCACACCCCACATTCCCCTAGCCCAGTCACAACATGGCTTTAGGCCACAACACTCCACAAACACCCTTCTTACAGACCTTACACAGAGAGTTTTCAATGGCATAAATTCAGCTAGGCCACCACACAGAACACTCCTAGTCACACTAGACATTAGCAAAGCTTTTGATGCCATCCACCATCACAACCTCACAAACAAAATACTCAACACAAACATACACAATAACACAAAAAGATGGCTGGCAAACTACTTAGCAGGCAGATGTGCACACGTAACATTTGCCGGTCAGTCTTCTAACATCAGAAACTTCACAAACGGCGTCCCTCAAGGATCTGTTTTGTCCTCTACACTCTTTAATCTATACATGCACGACATACCCACACCCCACACACCACAGATACACAGAGCTTCCTATGCAGATGATATAACACTTACATGTACACACCAAAACTCAAACACAGCTTCACACATCATTCAACCTTACCTCAACACACTACACAAATGGTTCACCACAAACAGGCTCCAAATAGCCCCAGCCAAATCTACAGTGACTCTTCTCACAAACTGGACAGCAGAACACAGTCACATCCCACACCTCACCATAAACAACACTCCCCTACCACACACACACACACACACACACACACACACACAAAATCCTTGGTGTAACATACAATACATCAATGTCATTCAAACAACACATCACAAACATTAAAAATAAAATAACACCAAGACTCAATGCTTTGAAGTCACTTGCCCATACAACATTCGGACACAACAAAGAAACCACCACCACAGTATACAAACAATACAAACGTTCAGTGATGAATTATGCAAGCCCTGCCTGGGCTTCTAACCTGACCAAAACACACTACAACACTCTACAGACCATACAGAACAAGGCTCTAAAAATAATCACAGGCTGCACAGCTACTACACCCACAGACCACCTACATCAAGAAACCAAAGTCCTCAAGGTCAAGGATCACCTAGACATGAGAGGCACCCAGTTTCTTGCTGCAGCCTCCACAAACCCACAACATCCACTACAGTACATGGCAGCACATCCACCCACACCAAGGAACATCAAAACAACACCCAGCACACGATATCATACACAAATACTGTCATTTCTCCCCCCTCGCCCACCTCAGACCAGCTTCCAGAAGCATATCCACACTCAGATCACTCGCTGCTCCATTCAGTCACTTAAAGACAACACACAGCTGCATACACGGCCTCCTGACATCCACCTTTCTGAATCCTATCTTCCTCGTGAGGACAGGGTCCACCTGGCCAGGCTGAGATGTGGGCACCATCCAGCCCTTTTAAGCTACCAGAAGAGGCTGGATGACTCCGTCGCTGATGCCTGTCCAGGATGCAACACAGCACTCCATACTATTAATAACATTATGGAAGACATCATTGCACACAATCTTCTACGCCAACAACACAACATACACTCTTTGAGAGCTCTGTGGGAAGGCCCGGTCTCGGCCATGGCCTTCCTAAGGGACTCGGGGCTGTTCGGCCAGACTGCCTAGGGAACAACTACTACTACTACCTCGTCCCAGCCCTTTTTCGGTCTGCCTCTCATTACCCTACCCCCAACATTAACACTTCTCACTTTCTTTACCCAATTATCATCCCCCATCCTCTCCACATGCCCAAACCATCGCAGTCTATCACCCATCATCACAGCACCAATACACTCAAGTCCCATCCTACCTCTCAACTCTTCCATTGTAAACCTTTCCCCCCCCCCAGGCCTTGAACTCAGGGATGCACTGCACATCCACCTAATCATTGCCATTTCTGTACGTTTGAGCCTGCAAATATATTCTTACTTTACTGCCCAGGTCTCACTACCATACAGCATTACAATCCTAACACATGCCACATACAAAGATCCCTTTACCATGGAGGGAGAGCCCTTTTAGTGTCAGGAGAGGCAACAGCTCCCTGAACTTCTTCCAACCACTCCTCACTCTAGCCACAGAGCTAGCTCCAGCCCCACCCCTAGCACATAACATGTCTCCCAAATAACAAAACTCTTCCACACGGTCAAGTGACTCACCAGCAAGTTCAATCCTTTCTCGTCTGGCAACCTCCACGTGCTCTCCCTGACCTGACACACCACACACATGAAATCAACATTATCTCGTTGTCTACCTTCATTTCCACTGCATCTCATATGCATCCACGTATCACAAACACTGCACAAGATGGACTTACTTCCCATGCTCTTGTGACAAATTGCACATGGCTGCTCTCCCTCTTCTTTGACAGTACCACCCCCAGCCCTAGATACCATCACTTTTGTTTTATCTGCATTTCCTATTAAGCCCTTGTGCCCCATACCATCTCTTCACTTCCTAAATCTTTCCTCTGCCTCCTTTTCATTCTCTGCAACCTCTTGTTCCAATATTCGTGTATGTAGTACAGGTGTATCCCGGGTTAGCTATGAAATTGGTTAAGTAAAAACCCATCGTTAGGTGGGGTATCGTATCTCGGGGTAGATTTAACACGTAAAATATAGGAATGCTTTTTTGAGCCTTAAGTTCCCTTCCCCCAGTCAAGTCCTAAACTCACCCAAATGAGTCCAAAAACAAGTTTAAAGCCAATCTAAACGGCTTAACAGCTGTAAAAGAAGCTAACTCAAGCCTGACATCTGTAAATAACTCACTGAAACAATGAAATCTGAAAATCAAATATAAGTCTGGAAAAAATCAAGCTTTGTAAACTGTACCCCAAAATGACAATGTTCACCCCACCTATGGCTAAAGCACATTAATCTAAATCTAAAATCAGTTTATAAGATAACCTAAACACATAATTTGAGTCTAAAATATCGTCAAAATCAGTTTTAGAAACTCAAAACCTATCGTTAAGCCAGGGTTTGGCCATCATTAGCCTTGTATGGAAGTATTTCTACCCCCATCGTTAAGCCGGGGTATCTCATCTAGAGGTATTGTAAATCAAGATATACATGTAGTATGTGTGGGCATGCATGTTCCTTATCATCTCTCTCAAAATTACTTTCTTCTCTAAAAACTGATTGGAAATTTTTGTCAAGAACTTCGCACATATCTTTTTTTTGGATATAGGTTATCCCCACATTCATGATGGACTGTATTTTTATCTTTAACTTTGGTTTTGCTTTGGATGTAGCAATAAAAAAGCTTCAGTTGATCACTACTTTTATTTTAAATGTCTTCCTCAAACTGCCTTTGAGTTTCTCTCCTTATCCTTGTATAATCATTTCTTGCCTGTTTGTAGTTGTTCTATGCCCTCTCACTACAGTATGATGTCTTCTGTATCTATTCCACAGCTAGTCCTTTTTCTCTATTAATACTCCGCCAGTATCCCTGCTTGTCGTAAAAGGCGACTAAAAGGGTTGGCGGAGGGTTAGTGCCCCTCCCCAGAAAACAACTAACTAAAAAAACAAACAATAAGCCTCGGACAAGGACTGACCAAACGTTGACGACCAAGGACCGGACAAAGGACATTGCAATTGGAACGTGGAATGTAAGGGGAGCGAATGATGAGGTGAAAGAGAGAGAGATTGTCCAGGTGCTTGAGGATGCGAAAGTGGATGTATGTGGAATAACTGAAACAAAATGGAGAGGAGAAAGTGTGAGAGAATGGGAGTATGGATGGGGTATATGTGCAGGAGTAGGTGAGAATGAGAGGGCAAAGGAAGGAGTTTGTATAGTTGTGAGTAAAAGATGGAAGAGGAGCATAAGACAGTATGGATCAGTTGGATCAAGGATTGTGTGGGTTAAGTTGAAAGTTGGAATACAAATGTGGGCGATTGTGTGTGTGTATGCACCAACGCAAGATCATGCTAGAAGAGTGAGAGAAGAGTTCTGGACAAATGTAGAAGTGTGCATGGAAAAGTTTGGAAGGAATGAGAGAGTGTTTTTGATTGGTGATATGAATGGTAAAGTTGGGAATGTGAAGGTGGATGGAATAGTTGGTGAGTGGGGTGTGCCTGCTGAGATAGATGAGAATGGCAGTGTGTTAGTGGACATTTGTGCTGGGAGGGGGTTGGTGATAGCCAATACCCTCTTCAGGCATAAAATGATCCACAGGTATACATGGCGAGTGATGAGAAGGGTGGGTGGTGAACTGAATGAAAGGAAGGCAATGATTGATTATGTGTGTGTGGATGAAAGGATGCGAAGATGTATATTGGATGCAAGAGTTTATAGAGGTTGGGGGAGTGGACTTTCTGACCACTACTTGGTGGTGGCCAGAATTAAAGTCCAAGTAAGATGGAGGAACAGAAGAAGGGAAAGACGAGGGGAAGGAGTAGTTGCAAGGAGAGTGGAAAGGTTACAAGAGGATGAGAAAAAGACAGAGTATAAGAGAGAAGTGGAGGAACGATTGGGCAAATATGAATTGGAGCAGATGGGGGACGTGGAAGGTGTGTGTAGAATATTTACAGAAGAAATATGTGCAGCATGTGATGTGGTGTGTGGAAGGAAGACAAGACGGAGGGGGGTGCAAGGAACAGCGTGGTGGACTGAAGAGGTGAAACAGGCTGTGGCACAAAAGAAGAAAGCATACAATGAATGGATGAGGAATAGGGGCGTGGAAGAGGTTGAGAGGCGGAAGAGAGAGTTATATGTAGAAAGAAAGAGAGAGGTGAAAAGATTAGTAAGAGAGAGTAAGAAGAGAGTGGATGAGGAATTTGGAAGGAATTTGAGTGTAAAGTGGAGGGACTGTAAGAAAATGTTCTGGAGAGAGGTGAAAAGAGTAAGACAGGGTGGAAGTGAAGTTAGCAGGGGAGTGAAAGATAAAAATGGTAGATTACTAGTGGAGAAAGGAGAAAAAGTGAGCAGATGGAGAGAACACTTTAAGGAATTGTTGAACATGGAGGATGGAAGTAATGCGAGTATAAGTGGCTGGGGAATGGCTGGGAGAAGGAGGGAGGTGAGAAGACAGGAAGAAATCAGTAGGATAGAAGTTGTGGAAGCAATGAAGAAAGTTAAATCAGGGAAAGCCCCAGGAATTGATGGAGTGTGTGGTGAAATGCTGAAGCATGGGGAGAGATAGTAGTAGAATGGATGTGGAAGATGTGCAGATTGGCCTGGGAGGAAGGTAGAGTCCCGGAGGATTGGAAGTCAGGTATAATTATTCCCTTGTACAAAGGAAAAGGGGAAAAAGAAGTGTGTGGTAATCATAGGGGCATTTGTCTTCTTAGTATAATAGGAAAAGTGTATGGTAGGATACTTATTGACAGAGTTAGAGAAAGAACAGAGGAATTAGTTGGAGAAGAACAGGGAGGCTTTAGGAAGGGAAAAGGTTGTGTAGATCAGATATTCATTCTCAGATCTTTAGTGGAAAAGTTTCTAGAGAAGGGAAAGAAGTTGTATGCGGCTTTCATGGATTTGGAGAAAGCATATGACAGGGTGGATAGACTAGGATTGTGGAAAGTGTTAAGAATATATGGAGTAGATGGGAAGTTGTTGAATGCTGTGAAGAGTATGTACGATGGTGCGAAGGCTGCAGTGCGTGTGGATGGTGAACTAAGTGAATTTTTCTCTTTGAAAGTTGGGTTGAAACAGGGATGTGTCATGTCTCCATGGTTGTTCAATCTGTACATGGATGGGGTAATAAAAGAGGTACAAGGTAGGGTAGTGGATGTTGGAGTGGCCCTGGTGAGAGAGGATAGTGTTTGGAAACTCCCTGTGCTGTTGTTTGCAGATGATACTGTGTTGTTGAGTGAAGACGAAGGGGAGCTGCAAGGCTTGGTGGATGAGTTTGGGAGAGTGTGTAAGAAACGGAATCTAAAGGTGAATGTAGGGAAGAGTAAAGTGATGGTCTTTGAGAGAGGTGAAGTCAGTGAATGTACAGCGAGGTTGGATGGTGAGGAATTGGAAAATGTGAGTACGTTTAAGTACTTGGGTAGTGTGATGAGTAAGGATGGAGGTTTGGAGGGTGAAGTGCTTGAAAGGGTACAGCAGGGAAGAAAGGTTGCTGGTTCTTTGAAAGCAGTGATAAGAAACAGGGAAGTGAGCATGGAAGTGAAAAGTTACTACATGACAGTATTGTGATACCAACTCTAACGTACGGAAGTGAAGCTTGGACAATGTTAGAAGGACACAAGTCAAGAGTGAGAGCATTGGAAATGAGTTATTTAAGAGGAGCCTGTGGAGTCACATGGAGAGACAGGCTGACGAATGAGGATATAAAGGAGCGTTGTGGTGTTGATGTGGATGTGATAGGAAGCGTTATGAGGAACATACTGAGGTGGTTTGGCCATGTGGAGAGGATGGAGGGTGAAAGACTGACGAAGAGAGTGTATGTGAGTGAGGTGGAGGGGGAAAGAGGGAGGGGGAGGCCGAGGATGAGATGGAGGGATGGGGTGGTGAGGTATATGAGAGAGGGGGGTGTGAGTTGGGAGCAGGGGAGTGAAATGGCGGGGGACAGGGCGACTTGGAAGCGATTTGTTTGTGGCCACCCCAAACGGGACTGAGGCGTCTGGCAATAGATAGATAGATAGAATTTTTACATTCTGTGTTAAACCACTTCTTTATCCTTATTTCTGATTCTTCGTACTGAGAGATGATTCTGGACTCCTTTTTCAAATAATTCACAGAAAATTCCATATATAACATTTATATCTTGTCCTCTAAGCTCCATTTCCCAATCTATTTCTATGAAGTACTGTACTTCTTTAGGTCATGGTAGTTGCCTTTTTTGTAGTTTAGTCACTTTTTGTAACTTTCATTACCGCTGACTATATCATATGCAATCCTGAAGTTAAAATTTAATACTGGTACAACATGGTTTACTAGTGGTAGGTGGTGGTGACCATCATCCACTCACTTGATGTAGTGCTGCCTACTTCTTCCTTAGCCTTTATCATTCTTTTTCTCTGCCTGCCCTCCTCTCGTCCCATTTCTCCCATCTTTCCTGTCACTACTTATTGCTTTTCTTTCCGTTACAGGTGGCTTTACATTGAGTGACAAGCCAAATGGTTTCCTGCAAGCCAAGAAACCATTTACAACGCTGGGTGGTAACCATATAACCAAACCATACATGCTCCCTACGTGTCATGTGGGTTGGTGGAGGGATAGTCCCCCTCCCTGTAAAACAAATAACTCAGAGTCAAGTGGCCACCCCGTACGGGATTATGGCGTCTGGCAATTGATAGATAGATAGATAGACAACATGGTCGCTTTTGCTAAATGGAGGGTTATACATTATGTTGTCGATATCATTATCTTGCCTGGTAAATATGAGATCTATAGTCTGACAAATCTAAACATAGGGTTTGGGTGGAGTCTGCCTCTGCCTACACTATTGCCATGTTTCCTAACCCTACGATGTATAACGCCTGTGGTTTGTGTAGTAGGAATGATACATAAACATAACTCATACTAATATAACTGTAATGAAAGTGCTGACATGTATCAAGGAAGAATAAAACTATTCTGCATACTATATTATACGATAATAGAGAAATGTGGCATAAAAATTTGGTAGTGTTGCTCTAAAAATATTCTAATTATTATTTACTTCCCCAACACTTCTAACATTGCTAATTAATTTAGCAATTATAATTGCAAAAAAATTTGAAGGGATAAAAGTGGGAAGAGGCGATCCTTTCATAATTAAAATAAATATATCAAACAGCTCTGGGGTGGCAGCACTCACGCGACACTCAGGTGTGGGGACACTTGGGTTAAAAATAGATCAATTAAGGGATTTAGGAACGAAGGCAGTGGGAAGGATTAAGACAGATGGGATTGTAAGATTAGGGAGTTTGAGCAATAGGGTAGAATGTTTCCCAATGCACCTGGGAGGAGGAGGAGGAGGAGAGAGAGAGAGAGAGAGAGAGAGAGAGTCAAGCAGTTACGGTACGGTAGGTTACATTTCCGTATGCTCTCAATAAAATAGCATAGCAATTATCAACGGCTAATTATTATACAGGTGTTGATGGTGGGGGTCTATATTTATAGGAGGTGTTGGTGGTGGAGGTATAGTGGGTGTTGTTGATGGGGGTGTTGTTGGGGGTAGGGGTATAGGGGGTGTTGGTGGCAGGGGTATAGGGGGTATTAGAAAAACGGAGATCACAAGAGGGAAATAGTGTCAAGGTCATCGCTGATGGAGAGGTCAGCTCGGAAACGTGGCAACAGTGCAGGGAGGGGCTGACTCCACCAAAACCCTACGTTTAGATTTGTCAGACTATAGTAATGATGTATCATCATGTCCCCTTTTTCTGGTGTTTTCCATTCCATGTTGTGTTAAAGAAAACTCATGTACAAGATCTAGGAGCCTTTGATCCCAACGACTTTCATAGCTGCTTACATCTAGAGTATTCCAGTTAATATATGTTTTGAAATATGCATTGATATTACACATTGAGGTGGTTTGGCCATGTGGAGAGGATGGAGAGTGAGAGACTGATGAGGAGAATGTATGTGAGTGAGGTGGAGGGGGGTAGAGGGAGAGGGAGGCCAAGGATGAGATGGAGGGATGGAGTGGAGAGGTATATGAGAGAGGGGTGTGTGAGCTGGTAGCAGGTTAATGAAATGGCAGGGGACAGGACGACATGGAGGCGATTTGTCTGTGGCCACCCCTTATGGGATTGAGGCATCTGGCAATAGATAGATAGATAGAAATATCCAGTTAATATAATTCTTTAAGATTTCTCTTCCATTCTATGTAGTAAGGCTCTTAAACTCTGAATTGTACTTTCTGCCAGGTCTTCGTATTTGCCTCTTTCCCAATTGTTTGTTTTGGGTGGCATGTATAAATTTGCCACAGTTATTTTCCCTTCATATGTGTTAATCTCCAATGCAATCGGTTCTCCTTGTGACGGTATATCTAGTTGTATCCCTTTAACTTGTAGATTTTTTTTTTTTTTTTTTTTTTTTTTTTTAATGCGAGGAAGAAGGAACCAAAAGCTGAGCTTGCAAAACGTTCCTTCCAAGGAAAAAAAGCAAAAACAATACAAAAGAGGGCCAAATTCAAGATTCATTCATTTCGAGATGCCTGGACACACTGCGTTTGAAAGACTGGAGATCATAGGAAGTAGGAAATACAGACAGAGTTGACCTGTTGCATAAATGAAGGACTGGGAGTAACGGTTAACTCTTGCATTAGAGAGTTGGACAGCAAAGGGATGAGAGTTTGTTGCCAGACGGGTGCTACGCGCCCAATGTAGAGGTGGAGGGATTCAAGCAGACAGTTCAGAGGAGCAGTGACCATTGAAGTAGCGATAGAAAAGAGATAAAGAGGCAGCAGTGCGGTGAAGAGACAGTGGTTGAAGGGAGCCAGTAAGAGGAGAAGAGTTGATGAGACAAAAAGTCTTTGACTCCACCCTGTTGAGAAGAGCTGTATGTGGGGAGCCTCCCCACATATGAGAGTTGTACTCTACACAGGGATGAATAAAACCTGTGTATAAAGTCAACAACTGTGCAGAGGTAAAGAAGGTACGGAGTCAGCATTGCACACCGAATCTCTTGGAAGCAGATTTTACAAGAGCTGTAACATGACATTTCCAAGATAAATCCCGAGTGAATGAAACCCCAAACATGTTCAAGGATGATGCAGGATTGAGCTGGATATTATTAAACATTAGTGGGTACTCCTGTGGCGGCCATCGTTCACTCACTTGATGTAGTACTGCCTACTTCTTCCTTAGCCTTTATCATTCTTTTTCTGTGCCTGCCTTCCTCTCTTCCTATTTCTCCCATCTTTCCTGTCACTTCTTATTGCTTTTCTTTCCTTTACAGGTGGCTTTACATTGAGTGACAAGCCAAATGGTTTCCTGTAAGCCAAGAAATCATTTCCAACGCTGGGTGGTAACCATATAACCAAACCATACGTGCTCCCTACGTGTCAACAAGTGGGTTGGTGGAGGGTTAGTGCCCCTCCCCGTAAAACAAATAACTCAAAGTCAAATGGCCACCCTTTATGGGATCATGGCATCTGGCACCAGCTAGATAGATAGGGTACTCTTGTGGAAAATTTTGTCAGGTAGATAGGTGTAAAAACTGAGTCTTTGATGCATTAAAAACAACAAGATTATTTTTACCCATCAGAGACACAAGCCAAGTCAGACATTAGATGTGCCACAGCCTCATCCCTTGTTTGTTGAAATAACTGCTGAGATGGACGTTGCGAGAACTAAATGGAAAAGTGAAGGATGGAATCATCAGCATACGAGTGGATAGGGTTAGGTGTATGGCTTAGAATGTCATTGACGAATAAAAGGAAGAGAGTTGGTGATAGGACTGAGCCCTGAGGAACACCACTGTTGATAGATCTAGGAGAACATTGGCCATCTACAACAGCGGCTGTACAGAGATCAGCCAGAAAGGAAGCTATAGATGAAGACACAGATAGAAGGATAGAAACCATGTATATATATATATATAGTATATATCTATCTATCTATTGCCAGACGCCTCAATCCCGTTCGGGGTGGCCACAAAGAAATTGCCTCCACGTCGCCCTGTCCACCGCCATTTCACTGCCCCGCTCCCAACTCGCACCCCCCTCTCTCATATACCTCTCCACCCCATCCCTCCATCTCATCCTTGGCCACCCCCTCCCTCTTCCCCCCTCCACCTCACTCACATACACTGTCTTCATCAGTCTTTCACCCTCCATCCTCTCCACATGGCCAAACCACCTCAGTGTATTCCTCCTAACACTTCCTATCACATCCACATCCACACCACAACACTCCTTTATATCCTCATTTGTCAGCCTGTCTCTCCATGTGACTCCACAGGCCCCTCTTAAATATATATATATTGTATAAACTACCTTGGTAGTAGGCGGAGGCACACACCATCCACTCACTCGATGTAGTGCTGCTCGCGATTGTCTGCCATTTCCTCTCCTCCATCCTTCTTTCCTTCCATCCTCTTCTGTCTTTCTTTCGTTCATTCTTTCCTCGTCCTTCTGCCTACAGATGACTTTACACTTCTTCTTCTGTCTTTCTTTCATTCATTCTTTCCTTGTCCTTCTGCCTGTGGGTGACTCTACAATGAGTGACAAGCCAAATGGTTTCCTGTACACCAGGAAACCATTTACTGCGCTGGATGGTAACCAAATAAAAAAATATTAGCGCCTGGTTGTTTAGTGGGTAATTACTGCGCTCTAATGGGATTGAAGTAATGAAGGTTTATATCCAAGGGGTGGTTGAGTTTATTGCACATGTAATGTCACTCAGGGATGAGTGAGGCTGATCCCTCTCATCTTAAATGTCAGGACCAACGTGCCTAGCCCCGGGGTCCTACGTTTCTCATGGGGCAACGTAGGATTGGATGATGAGTGAATGAATGAATAAACAACCTTTTCCACTAAATAAAATAACTACTAAAAAAGGAGTGAAAATTGCAGATTTGGGTGGAGTGCATGGGCAGAAACTACCTGTTCATTGCTCACAAGATATTCTGATTTATATTGTATACCTTTTCTACAAGGTGGTAGGCAGTGGCAAGCATCATCCACTTACTTGATGTAGTGCTGCATTTTCCTTCACCTTTATCATTTTGTCTCTGTGTCTGCCCTCCTGTCTTCCTATTTCTCCGTTTTGTTCGTGGCACTTTGTACTAATCTTCTTTTCACTTCAGGTGGCAGTACACTGAATGACAAGCCTAATGGTTTCATGTAACCCAGGAAATCATTTTCGGTGCTGAGTGGTAACCATATATCTGCATTATGGGGTGAATGGGAGCCTGCTATGGTGCCTCAGCTAACTGGGTGGTGCAAGCAGTGCAAGTGCAGTGTTCATCCAGGACCCAAATCTCCACACTTGTACCCATGCCTAACTGTTGCGAGGTGCTGTCAGCCACAAAGATGTACAGTATCAGCTTAGTACACAGGATGGCCCTGCAGGGTCAGTTGCTTGCCTGTAGTTGGTGGGTCTGCTTGGCCAGACCAGTTGGGGTTGATCAGCAACAACATCAAATTGACATATCTTCAAAAACGTTTGCAATCACTTTGGTCACTTTTATACAGAGGCTCAAAGTGTCATTTATTGAAAGCAGTGATGAGAAATAGGGAGGTGAGTATGGAAGTTAAGAAGTCACTGCATGATAGTATTGTGATCCCTACCCTGACATATGGAAGCGAGGCGTGGACCTTGCAAGAGGGGAACAAGTCAAGAGTGAGAGCAGTGGAAATGAGTTACTTGAGAGGAGCATGTGGAGTGACATGGAGGGACAGGTTGACGAATGAAGAAGTGAAGAAACATTGTGGGGTGGATGTGGATGTGGTTGAGAAGATAAAGAGAAATACACTGAGGTGGTTTGGACATGTGGAGAGAATGGAGAATGAAAGACTGACTAAGAGGGTGTATGTAGGTGAGGTGGAGGGAGGGAGAGGGAGGGGTAGACTTAGGATGAGGTGGAGGGATGGAGTTGAGAGGTATATGAGGGAGGGGGGAGTGAGTTGCGGGGAGGGTAGTCAAATGGTGGGTGACAGAGCGACTTGGAGGCGTTTTGTGTGTGGCCACCCTTTGTGGGATTAGGGCATTGGGCTATAGATAGATAAATAGATAGGTTTAGTTATGAGTGAAGTGATGGTTGTTGAGAGAGAAAGTGACTGCTAGTGTCATTTACTGGTGGAGATGAATTGGTGGAGGAGCTTTGAATATCTAATTGGTTCGAGAGCTTTGAATATCTCTGTGCACTGTTAAAAAAGAGAGACAAGCATGCAAGCAAAAGAAGTGGAAAGTAGAGTGGCACAGGTCTAGGCATGGTGGCATGAAGGATGCAAGAGGATTGCATGAAGGTGTGTTTGTACCCACATTAACATAGGGGCATTAGAAATTGTTGTGTCATGAGAGTGAAAAATCAAGAGTAAGAGCAGTGGAAATGGTATTGTTAAAGAATGTGTTTGGAGTGCTTAGTGTGGATATGATAAAAATTAATGTGGTTTGCAATAGATGTGATGTAAGGAAGTCTGTTGATTATTGCTTGAGTTATGACCCCTAGACTCATTTAGACTTGAATCTGACTTTAGGCTGAAGTTACCTTTTCCCCTCAGTCCACTGAAAGGGGGAATGGTGGACTGCAGGCTGAATTTGCCCTTTTCTTGCAGTCTCCCAGACCTCTTTTTGGGAATAGTAAGGAGATTGCCATTTTCTTGAAGCCTTCCAGCCCCCTTTTTGGGAATAGTAAGGAAATTGAGAGACATCTATATAACCAGGTCATATCAGTGTCACTATGTGAAGCTGTCTCTTTCCAGCTTAAATGCAGTGCATTATCATTTTAAAACTGAGCATCTTCATGACAGGAACATGAAGATCAAAAATTGAAGGAGATCCTACGTGATGATTTTATTGACGACCCTGATGATACTTTGGGACGATTCAGTGAAGACGATGATCTGTTGCCAGTTCAATTACCCATGGTCCGTACTGGCCGTGGCTTTAAGGAGGAGGACCACAAGCAAGCCCCACCAATCAAATGTGATCCTGTTACAGGTTAGTTGACTGTACTGTTTATGTTGGTTATTCAAAGATATCTCTCAAAGAAACACTGCTTTGTCAAGATGAAAAAGTTTGTGCATCCCATTGTTTGGTAGAGCTGTATTACCCAGGTTGACTGCTAGGGATCAGATGAAATATATTTCCCTTACTGTAATTGTATAAGCCAGTCATACAGTGTACTGGTTCAAACCTTCCCCTAAATACTTTAACAAGTTTTAGCAAGCCATGGTCAGTAGTACCCAGCAGCAACAGTGACTGACCATGGAAGAAGTCAGACCTACTCCAAAGCAAGGGGTAGAGTGCTAAGAAACTCTGGGGAAGGGAATCTATCCTACCTATCTCTATCTGTCTGTAACCCGACACCCTAATGCTGCAAAGGGTGGCTGCAAACAAAACACCTCCAAGTCGCTCTGTCACCCACCATTTGAATGCCCTCCCCCCAACTCACTCCCCCCTCCCTCATATACCTCTCAACTCCATCCTTCCACCTCATCCTTTGTCATCCCCTCCCTCTCCCTCCCTCCACTTCACCTACATACGCCCTCTTAGTCAGTCTTTCATTCTCCATTCTCTCCACATGTCCAAACAACCTCAGTGTATTTCTCCTAATTTTCTCCACCACATCCACATCCACCCCACAATGTTCCTTCACTTCTTCATTTGTCAACCTGTCCCTCCATGTCACTCCACATGCTCCTCCCAAGTAACTCATTTCCACTGCACTCACTCTTGACTTGTTCCACTCTAGCAAGGTCCATGCCTCCTTCCATACATCAGGGTAGGGATCACAATACTATCATGCAGTGACTTCTTGACTTCCATACTCACCTTCCCATTTCTCATTATTGCTTTCAGTGAACCAACAGCCATCCTTCCCTGCTGTACCCTTTCAAGCACTTAATCCCCCAAAGTTCCATCCTTACTCATCACACTACCCAAGTACTGGAATGCACTTACATTCTCCATATCCTCACCATCCAACCTCACTGTGCATTCTGTGACTTCATTTCCTCTTAAACACCATAACTTTATCATGTTCACATTCACTTCCAGCTTCCTCTTCCTACACACTGTCCCAAATTCATTCACCAAACCTTGCCACTCCCATTCATCTTCACTCAACAATACTGTATCATCAGCAGACAAGAACACCAGAATCTTCCACATCTCACCCTCATTCATTAGAGCCACCTCCACATCCACTGCCCTACCTTGCACCTCCTTTACAACCCCATCCACATATATATTAAACAGCTAGTCCCACATTTAGATCAGAGAGCTCACTCAGCTCACCATCCACTTGCATGGTAGCCCTAGCTCCTTTGTACATGCTCTTCACAGCACTCAACAATTTCCCCCCCACTCCACATAATTATTCTTAATACCTTCCACATACCTTGCCTATCTGTTCTGTCACAAGCTTTCTCCAAGTCCATGAAGGCAGCATACACTTTCTTTCCCTTCTCTAGATACTTCACTAAACATCTTAGAACAAATATCTGATCTACACACCCTTTTCCCTTCCTAAATCCCCCTTGTTCTTCTCCAACTATCTCCTCTGTTAAATGCCTGACTCTGTCAATGAGTATTCTCCCATATATTTTTCCAGTCATACTAAGAAGGCAAATACTCCTATGGTTACCACATACTTCTCTCTCCCTTTTTCCTTTGTATAAAGGAACAATTATACCTGATTTCCAGTCCTCTGGAACCCTTCCCTCTTCCCAAGCCAATCTACACACCTTCCATATCCACTTCACAACAATATCACCCCCATACATCAGCATTTCACCACACACTCCATCAATTCTTGAGGCCATTCCCATCTTGATCTTCTTCATTGCTTCCACTCTTCTGCCCTACTGATCTCTTCCTCCCTCCTCTCATCTCTTCTTCTCCCAGCCATTCCGCAACCACTTGTACTCGCACTGCTCTCACTCTCTTCATTCAACAAATCCTCAGTGTGCTCCTTCCAAATCTTCAGTTTTTCTCTCTTCTCCACCAACAAACTATTATTCCCATCTTTCACTCCCTTACTATTTCCCCCATTCACACTGTCTTACTTTCTTTACCTCCTTCCAAAACAATTTCTCACTCTCCCTCCATTTTACACTCAGATTCCTCCCAAACTCTTCATCCACTTTCTTCTTACTCTCCATCACCAACCTCTTCACCTCCCTTCTGCTCTCATATACCTCTCTCTTCTCTCTCTCATCTCCTCCCCTACCTCTACTCGCTAACCATTCACTATATGCCTTCTTCTTGTGTTCCACAGCTCGTTTCTTCTCATCATTCCACCATGCTGTCCCTTGCACACCCCTGCATCTCCTCCTCACTCCACAAACCACCTCACATGCTGCATCTATTTCTTCCATGAATATCTTACGTACATCTTTCACCCCTTCCATCTGCTCTAACTCATACCTTCCCAATCTTTCTTCCACTATGCTCTTTTATTCTGACATTTTCTCATTGTCTTGCAACTTCTCCACTCTTCTCACAGGAGCTGTTTCCTTCTGTCTTCCCCACCGTCTCTTTGCCCATTTTCTTTGCAGCCTTACCTTGGCCATCACTAAGTGATGGTCTGAGATTCCATTCCCCCACCCTCTCCACACTCTTGCATCCAACACTTGTCTTCTCACTTGCGCATCCACACACACAGAATCTATCATTGCCTTTCATTTAACAAGTTGACCGTCCATCCTCCTCACGACTCTCCATGTTTACCTGTGGATCATCTTATGCCAAAAGAAGATGATGGCTATTGCCAACCCCTTACCAGCACAGGTGTCCACCAAAGCACTACCATACCCATCTACTTCAGCTGGCACACCCCACTGACCAACCACTCCATCCACTCGTACATTCCCAACTTTGCCATTCATGTCTCTAATCAAAAACACTCTCTCGCTCCTCTCAAACTTGTCCATACATGCTTCTACACTTGCCCAAAACTCATCTTTCACTCTTGCCACTCGGTCCTCTGTCGGCGCATACGCACATACAATCGCCCAAGCTTACTTTCATCCTCACCCATACAATCCTTGCACCCACCGTTCCATACTCTCCCATATTCTCCTTCCACTTCTTGCTTACCATCAAACATACTCCCTCTCTTGTCCTCTCATTCTCATTAACTCCCGCACATATTCCTAAACTGTATTCGCATTCTCTCACCCTTTCACCTTTCCATTTACTTTCAGTCAGTCCACATACATCCACTCTTGCATCCTCAAGCACCTGAACAATCTCTCTCACTTCATCATTCACTCCACTTACATTCCATGCCCCCACCCTTAGAATGTCCTCTGTCCATTCCTTAGTCATCGACTTATGGTCTGTCCTGGTCCGAGACACTTTTTTCGCTTGTTTATTTAGTTCTTTTTACGGGGTGGGGCACTAACCCACCGCCAACCCTTTTAGTCACCTCATATGACAAGCAGGGATACTGGGGGAGTATTCTTGAAATCCCCCTGTCCCAGGGGGTATCCACTTTTGGAAATAAAATCTTTGGGAGATATAAACTGGGATATCATAGCTCCTGGTGAGATCAGAAGACATTATTAGACATTCATGAAACTCAGTCACTTACTGTACCTCAGAGACAGACATGAGAAGAAGGAACATGATGTAGGATTTTTGATGAAACATTTCAGTAGCAGTACTGAAGAATTCATTAGTATAAAGGAAAGAGTATCTATCCATCTATGTATCTATAGCCCAACACCATAATCCCATAAGGGGTGGTTGTTTGTCTTTTAGTTAGTTGTTTTGTGGGGAGGGGCACTAACCCTCCGCCAACCCACGTGCTGACATGTAGGGAACACGTATAGGTTGGTTATATGGTTACCCCCCAGCAGTGTAAATTATTTCCTAGCTTACAGGAAACTATTTGGCATGTCATTCAATGCAAAGCCACCTGAAGAGGAAAGAGGAGTGACAGGATAGATGAAAGAAACAGGAAGAGAGGGCAGAAACTGAAAAAGAGTGATGAAGGTTAAGGAAGAAGTAGGCAGCACCACATTAAGTGAGTGGATGATGGTTGCCACCATGTACCACCAGAAGAGTATAAGACCTAATAATAAAGCTGAATAAGAGCTATAAGGTGAAGTTTATTCAAGTCCATGTTCCAGTATCAACATATGATGGTGAAGAAACTGAAAAATTTTATGAAGATAAATGAGCAAGATGAAGAGAGAGAAAATCTCAAATTTCGACAGTTGAGAATTTGATGATTTGAATTTAGATGCATTTTGGAGTGGTCTACCTACCTCACTTTTCGATGCAAAATCGCGAATTTTGATGCTGTCACACGCTTCATAAGCAGAAACAGTCAAAGATCATCACCTTCTTCAGGCCAATTACTAGGGTGTTGCAAGGTATAACCATCCAAGAGAGTGAGGAGGAAGATGTTGACACTGCAGATGTCCAGATACTCAAGGATGATTTTCATTTTGAGGAATTTGGGTTGGATACCTCCACAGAGGAGACTACTTCAACTAAGTGGTCCACCCCTGCCACACACCACCAACACCAGCCAGCCAAGTGATAATTTTCCATAACCTAAGGTTAGTACTGTACTGTACAGTGTGCTGTTACTACTGTAATTAAAACTGTGACAGGATACTGACAAACTGTAACATATTTTGCTGTATTGTACACTACAGTACAGTATGGCAATACAGTGCAGAACTACAGTTACTTAACCACATTTATAGTTCATAAAGTTTACAGGGAATGTGGGCAAAAAATCATGATTTTACGTAGTGAAGTTGCGAAGCCCTGGACCCAGATTGATTTTTCCCATTAGAAGTTCAGTTTAAATTTCAGTGTTTTGAATTTAGATGCAGTTGTTTGGTACATATGTCCATTGAAATTTGCGATTTTACTGTATATATATATATATATATATATACACACTCAATCCTCGTAAATCGCGGCAATTTGGGTCTGGATCACTGCTGCGATTTACAAATTCCGTGATTTATAAATAATAACTCTTAAGTGAAAAATGAATTTGGGTCTGGACTTTGGCCAACCACCCCCCACAGCACCCTACCTACACCTATCTAGGCACCATCAAACACAAACATACAAATTTAGGAATATTCAGTGCATGTATTTAATAGAAAAAAGCAATGTTAAGGGATCTCACCTTAATCCTATGACGATATTGCTTAAGTGAATGGAGTGGGGTGGTGTTGGGAAGAACTTAGAACCTCTCAGCATGAGGTGGGGGTGCTCCCTTCTCAACACGACAAATGAGCTCCAAACGTTGACTGCATGACAACGGCGGCTGCTTCTTGATGCCATACTGCTTAGAGCGCTTCATCAGGGGTCCGGAAGGGGCCATGGAAGGTAGGAGGCGGGGCAGAGGGTGCACAAAAAAAGGCAGGTAGCACTTGTACTCCACGGCGATGGTCTGTAGTGTGCGGACTGGCGGGAAGAACAACAACAATGTGGCAGCATTAGTATGCACACTTGCCACCAGGGACGGGTGGTGAATGGTTGTTGGGTCACGATTTTCAAATTGAATGCCGCGGTTTACGATTCTCCTCGGAAAAGGCCCACTTCGGTGCCTGGGTCCGCGATTTTCGTGACTTAACAGCGATTTAAGGGTGCTGGCAGTCTGACAGCCACTTAGCCGTCTTTTAGAAATCCGTGATTTATAAACACGCGATTTACAAGTGTACTAGAAAAGCTGATAAGAAAAGTTTGGGTAGACCATCTAGAAGAACACAGTATGATAACAAAGACAGTTCAGTTTTAGAAAGGGAAAATCATGTGTTACTAATCTGTTAAGCTACTATGATAGAGTTACAGAAACATTACAGAAAAGAGAAGAATGGGTGGACAGTATCTATCTAGATTTCAAGTACGTTTAAGTACTTGGGTAGTGTGATGAGTAACGATGGAGGTTTGGAGGGTGAAGTGCTTGAATGGGTACAGCAGGGAAGAAAGGTTGCTGGTTCTTTGAAAGCACTGATAAGAAACAGGGAAGTGAGCATGGAAGTGAAAAAGTTACTACATGACATTGTGATACCAACTCTAACATACAGAAGTGAAGCTTGGACGTTGTTGGAAGGACACAAGTCAAGAGTAAGAGTAGTGGAAATGAGTTATTTAAGAGGAGCCTGTGGGGTCACATGGAGAGACAGGCTGACGAATGAGGATATAAAGGAGCATTGTGGTGTGGATGTGGATGTGATAGGAAGCGTTATGAGGAACACACTGAGGTGGTTTGGCCATGTGGAGAGAATGGAGGGTGAAAGACTGACAAAGAGAGTGTATGTGAGTGAGGTGGAGAGGGGAAGAGGAAGGGGGAGGCCGAGGATGAGATGGAGGGATGGGGTGGAGAGGTATATGAGAGAGGGGGGTGTGAGTTGGGAGCAGGGGAGTGAAATGGCGGGGGACAGGGCGACTTGGAGGCAATTTGTTTGTGGCCACCCCAAACGGGATTGAGGCGTCTGGCAATAGATAGATAGCTTTGACAGACTTCAGCATCAAAGACTTTTATGGAAACTGTACCATCAAGGAGGAATCCAAGACAACATGTACTGTTGGATGCATGATTTTCTCAAAAAAAGGGAAATGAGAACAGTACTGAGGGGTAATTACTCATCGTGGAGGGAAGTGACTAGCTGAGTTCCACAGGGCTCAGTGCTGGCACCAAGTATGTTTTTAGTGGATATAAATAACATAGTAACATTGGAAATGAAAGTTATCTAAATATGTTTGCTGATGATGCAAAAATACAAAGGAGAAATACAAACACTGACTTGCAGAGAGACACAAGAAGAATAAAATGAACATCATGAATGGAGCGGTAAATGATAAATAAAATTAAATGTGGACAAGTGTCATGTAATTAAGTTTGGTAAAAGTGGAGTCCCGGAGGATTGGAAATCAGGTATAATTATTCCCCTGTACAAAGGAATTGGGGAAAAAGAAGTGTGTGGTACTGTAGTCAAAGAGGCATTTGTCTTCTTAGTGTAATAGGAAAAGTATATGGTAGGATACTTATTGACAGAGTTAGGGAAAAACAGAGGAATTTGTTGGAGAAGAACAGGAAGGTTTTAGGAAGGGAAGAGATTGTGTAGATCAGGTATTCATCCTTAGGTCTTTCAGAGAAAAGTTTCTAGAGAAGGAAAAAAAGCTGTATGCAGCCTTCATATATTTCAAGAAAGCATATGACAGGGTGGATAGACAAGGATTGTGGAAATTATTAAGAATATATGGAGTAAATGGGAAGGTGTTGAATGCCATGAAGAGGATGTATGAGGGGGCTAAGGCGGCAGTGAATATGGATTGTGAACAGAATGAATTTTTCTGTTTGAAGGTTGGATTGAAACAAGTTGTCTTGTCTCCATAGTTGTTCAATCTGTATATGGATGGGGATATCAAAGAGATACAAGGTAGGGCAGTGGATGTTGGAGTGGCCCTAATGAGAGGGCAGTGTTTGTAAACTCCCTGTAGTGATGTTTGCAGATGATAGTGTGTTGGTAAGTGAAGATGAAGGGGAGGTGCAAGGTCTGGTGCATGAGTCTGGGAGAGTGTGTAAGAAATGGAATCTAAAAATGTAGGGAAGAGTAAAGTTATGATCTTTGAGACAAATGAAGTCAGTGAATGTACAATGAGGTTGGATGAGGAAGGAATGAAAAATGTGAGTGCATTAAAGTATTTGGGTAGTGTGATGAGTAAGAATGGAAGTTTGGAGGGTGAAGTGCTTGAGAGGGTACAACAAGGAAGAAAGGTTGCCTGTTCCTTGAAAGCAGTGATAAGAAACAGGGAAGTGAGCATGGAAGTGAAAAAGTTACTGCATGACAGCATTGTGATACCAACTCTGATGTATGGACGTGAAGCTTGGACCTTGTTGGAGGGACAGAAGTCAAGAGTGAAAGAAATGGTAGTGCGTTATTTGAGAGGAGCATGTCGAGTCACATGGAGAGACAGATTGACAAATGAGGAAATGAAGGATCATTGTGGTGTGGATGTGGATGTGATAGGAAGCGTTAAGAGAAACACATTGAGGTGGTTTGGCCATGTGGAGAGGATGGAGAGCAAGAGACTGATGAGGAGAGTGTATGTGAGTGAGGTGGAAGTGGGGAGAGGGAGGGGGAGGCCAAGGATGAGATGGAGGGATGGAGTGGAGAGGAATGTGAGAGAAGGGGGGGGCATGAGCTGGGAGCAGGGCAGTGAAATGGCAGGGGACAGGGCGACATGGAGGCAATTTGTTTGTGGCCCCCCCTTGCGGGATTAAGGCGTCTGACAATACACGAGTAGATAGAAAAGTGAAAAAAAACTAGACTGGGATTATAAGTTAGGAAGTTTAACCTTACACATATCAGAAAGGGAGAAGGACCTAGGAGAGATTATCATTAACAGACTATCTCTGGCTGACCACATCAGTGAGAAGGTGCAAAACGTGTATACACTACATGCTAATATGAGAATAGCGTTCACATATATAGATGAAGACTTGCTGAGAAAGATAATATCATTCATCAGACCAACCCTGAAGTATGCATCAGTAGTCAGGAATCCTCATCCCTAAAAACACACAGGTATGATTGAGAAAGTTGAAAAAGTACAAAGGGCCACTACAAGATGGGTACCAAGCTTAAGGGATCTGAGCTACAAAGAAAGACTAGAAAAATTGAGTCTCCCAACAGTACATGAGAGAAGGAAAAGAGGAGACATGATTATGCTATACTAATGCATCTCAGGGAAAGAGAATCTATCTATCTATATATTGCCAGACGCCTTAATCCCATACGGGGTGGCCACAAACGAATCGCCTCCACATCGCCCAGAACCCCCGCCATTTCACTGCCCTGCTCTCAGCTCACACACCCCTATCTCATATACCTCTCCACTCCATCCCTCCATCTCATCCTTGGTCTCCCCCTCCCTCTCTTCCCCTCCACCTCACTCACATACACTCTCCTCATCAGTCTCTCACTCTCCATCTTCTCCACATGGCCAAACCACCTCAGAGTGTTTCTCCTAACGCTTCCTATCACATTCACATCCACACCACAACTCTCCTTCACATCCTCATTTCCTAGTCTGTCTCTCCATGTGAATCCACATGCTCCCCTCAAATAACTCATTTCCACTGCTCTCACTCTTGATTTGTGTCCCTCCAACAAGGTCCAAGCTCCACTTCCATAAGTTATTATCACAATACTGTCATGCAGTAACTTTTTCTCTTACATACTCACTTCCCTGTTTCTTATCACTGCTTTCAAGGAACCAGCAACCTTTCTTCCTTGTTGTACCCTTTCAAGCACTTCACCCTCCAAACTTCCATCCTTACTCGTTACACTACCCAAGTACTTAAACGTACTCACATTTTCCGTTTCCTCCTCATCCAACCTCACTGTACTTTCACTGACTTCACTTCTCTCGAAGACCATAACTTTACTCTTCCCTACATTCACTTTTAGATTCCGTTTCTTACACACTCTCCCAAACTCATCCACCAAGCCTTGCAGCTCCCCTTTGTCTTAACACCACAACATCAATTGCAAACAAGTTTCCAAACACTGCCCTCTCTCATTAGGGTCGCTCCAACATCCGCTGCCCTACCTTGTATCTCTTTTATAACCCCATCCATATACAGATTGAACAACGATGGAGACACGACACATCCCTGTTTCAACCCAACCTTCACACAGAAAAATTCACTCAGTTCACTATCCACACGCACTGCAGCTTTAGCCCTCTCATACATACTCTTCACAGCATTCAACAACTTCCCATCTACTCCATATATTCTTAATACTTTCCACAATCCATGTCTATCCACCCTGTCATATGCTTTCTCCAAATCCATGAAGGCCGCATACAATTTCTTTCCCTTCTCTAGAAACTTTTCCGCTAAAGATCTAAGAATATCTGATCTACACAACCTCTTCCCTTCCTAAAACCTCCCTGTTCTTCTCCAACTAATTCCTCTGTTATTTCCCTAACTCTGTCAATAAGTATCCTACCATATACTTTTCCTATTACACTAAGAAGACAAATGCCCCTATGATTACCACACACTTCTTTTTCCCGTTTTCCTTTGTACAAGGGAATAATTATACCTGGCTTCCAATCCTTCAGACTCTACCTTCCTCCCAGGCCAACCCACACATCTTCCACATCCATTCTACTGCTATCTCTCCCCCATGCTTCAGCATTTCACCACACACTTCATCAATTCCTGGGGCTTTCCCCATTTTGACTTTCTTCATTGCTTCTACAACTTCCATCCTACTGATTTCTTCCTCTCTTCTCACATCCCTCCTTCTCCCAGTCATTTCCCAGCCACTGCTACTCGCATTACTTTCATTCTCTGTGTTCAACAATTCATTAAAGTGTTCTCTCCATCTGCTCACTTTTTCTCCCTTCTCCACTAGTAATCGTTTCGTTTCATTTCGTTTTTAAAGGCTCCAACATGCTTGCATGTGTCGGCCTTGGTCACCTAATGGCGGCTCTCCATGCTGCACGATCCATTGCAGCCTCCCTGTTCAGTCCCTTAACCCTGAGGTCACACTTAATGACCATTTTTATCTTTCACTCCCCAACTGACTTCATTGCCACCCTGTCTAACACTCTTTACCTCTTTCCAGAACATTTTCCTACAGTCTCTCCACTTTACACTCAAATTCCTTCCAAATTCCTCATCCACTCTCTTCTTACTCTCTTACTAATCTTTTCGCCCCTCTCTTCCCCTCTACATATGGCTCTCTCTTCCATCTCTCAACTTCTTCCAAACCCCTATTTCTCACCCACTCAGTTAATGCTTTCTTCTTTGTGCCACAGCCTGTCTTACCTCTTCATTCCATCATGCTGTTCCTTGCACCCCCTTTCATCTTCTCTTCACACCACACACCACCTCACATACAGCACATATTTCTTCTGTAAATATCTTGCACGCACCTTCCACGTCCTCCATCTGCTCCAATCCATACTTACCCAATCACTCCTCCACTTCTCTCTTATATTCTGCCTTTTTCTCATCCTCTTGTAACCTTTCCACTCTCCTTGCATGTACTCCTTCCTCCTGTCCTTCGCTTCTTCTATTTGTCCATTTTACTTAGACCTTGATTCTGACCACCACCAAGTGGTGGTTAGAAAGTCCACTGCCCCAACCTTTGTATGCTCTTGCATCCATTACACACCATCGCATCCTTTCATCCACACATTCATAATCAAGCATTGCCTTCCTTTCATTCAGTTTACCACCCACCCTTCTCACTCGCCATGTATACCTGTGGATCATTTTGTGCCTGAAGAGGGTATTGGCTATCACCAACCCCCTCCCAGCACAAATGTCCTCTAAACCACTGTCATTCTCATCTATCTCAGCAGGCACACCCCACTCACCAGCTACCAACTACGCCATCCATTTTCATATTCCCTACTTTACCATTCATATCACAAATCAAAGACACTCTCATTCCTTTCAGACTTTTCCATGCACACTTCCACATTTGTTCAGAACTCTTCTCTCACTCTGCTTGCACGATCTTGCGTTGGCGCATACACACACACAGTCACCCACATTTGTAGTCCAACTTTCAAGTTTACCCACACAATCCTTGAGCCAACTGATCCATACTCTCTTATGTTTCCTTCCATCTGTTACTCACAACAATACATGCTCCTTCTTTTGCCCTCTCATTCTCACCTACTCCCACACCGATACCCCATCCATACTCCCATTCTCTCACACTCTCACCTCCCCATTTAGTTTCAGTAAATCCACATACATCCACTTTTGCACCCTTAAGCACCTAGACAATCTCTCTTTCACCTCATCATTTGTACCCCGTGCATTCCACGTTGCCATCCATATCATGTCCTTTGTTCGGTCCTTAGTCATCATCTTTTGGTCAGTCTTGGTCCAAGGCTTCTTGTTCGTAGTGTCTACCGACACTACATGAGAGAAGGAAAAGAGGAGACATGATTATGCTATATTAATGCATCTCAGGGAAAGAGAAAATAGACATAAATGAGTATAAAACCTATGGGGAAGCATCAGCTAGAGGACACTGCAAAAAACTACATAAAAAGAAAGGTGATAAAGACACAAGGAAATTCAGTTTCCCAAATAAGGCAATTGATCAGTGGAATGCACTACTGAATGAAATAGTGTGTGCTAAAACAATTGATAAATTTAAGGATATGTATGATAAAAGTGATTTCACACACGGGCCAGTACGAGCTTGACTCATTCTTGTTAACCCTTTCGCTCACGATGACTCAATGTGAGTCATAGTCCTTGCAATCAGAAAAGTAACTGATGACGCGATATGACGCAACCTCCGTATAAATGATCATAGAAACTTTTCTTGTGGATAAAATTGAGTCAGATTTTGGTGAGTCAAAGGTGAGGGTGGCCAGGTCTAAGGGAAATATATGACAACACTTGCCAACTTATCACAGGGACAAGCAACCTAATTTTAGCTCAGTGTCCTCTCGGCGGTCAGTCTCGGAGGGTGTGTGAGCCCCTGGCTGGCCATCTTATTCCTCGTTTTCTATTACCGCACCATCCATACCTTATGTGTATTATAGTGATAGTGTGTTATATATAGTGCAGTGTGCTTGTGAAGAGAGTTTATAAGTGTTTCTTATATATTTTCAGAGAAAGCCAGATTTCAAATTTCTTAACTAATTTTTACCGTTCCCCTCCTGTTACACTAAAACTACAATGGCATGTAAGGGCTTATCGGAGGAGTACTTGAAATACTTGTTTAGTGGGAGTGAAAGTGAAGAAAGCAGTGACAGTGAATCTGATTGTGAATTTGGTGACGAGGAGAGAGTGAGGGAGAGGAAAAGGAGAGCAAAATCCTCCTCAAGGCCACGGCGATTAGCACTACAGGCAGTAGCACCATCACTACCACCATTCCTTTCACCACTGCTATGACTGGTCTTACCACTGCTGTCACCACTGCCACCACTCCTGTTCACCACAGGAAAAGGCTACAGTGTTTGCTGTGCTGTTTGCACAAGAGGAGGAGGGACACCAGCTGTATATGTCCTGTTTGTGATGTGCCATTCTGCACAGGACTATTCTTTCATCAGTACCATACTGATGAAAGCATACAACAGTAAATCACATCGCAAACACACACACACACACATTACAAATACTCTCACACACACAGGTCGCTGACAGATTCGGAGCTCTTCCTGGATCGTGGGGAAATAATCACTGAATCAGCGGCGAAGAGGAGACCAGCCTATTGTGATTATGTGAAAGAGTGCGTGAGCAATGATCCCGTCAGACTTTAGTAAATATTACCCGCAGGTTTCGGTCATAAAGAGTACAAGGTACAGCGGAAATATAAAGTTTCCATATGGTTGCATCATGGCGGAGAAGGACCGTTCTTTGTTTACAACTGGTGAAGGGGAATTTGCAGGCTTTTGCGACGAAGATATGGGAAAAGGAAATACTAAGCTGTACCAAACAAGAGTAGCAGGAGTAGAGAAAACCGTGGAGAGGAATGTCCAGGAGTTAAAAAAGGTATGGGCTGTAATTAGAGAGTTGCAGGAACAGACCTTAGAGCAGGAGAAAGAGTTTAAAGTTTTGCAGAATTAACTGGAAGAAGTTGGCACATGTAATGATGAACAAGAAGGAGAAGTTACAGAATTAAAAGTGAGTAACGAATCTGCCTCAAATGAAATAAAACAGCTCAAGAGGGAAAATTAGAGATTGGGAGAAGAAGGGACAGGATGAAAAGTAAACTAGATGAGTATGAATCAAAATCAAGGATGCAAGATGAGCACATTAAGGAAAGCAAGGAGCAACACAAGGGGTGGAAGAAAATTCAGGAGAAAGGAAATGTAAATTTGAAAGAGATTATAGAACAACAAAGCAAGGAAAAGGTGGAGAAGGAAGTGGTTAGGGTACTGAGAAGTAGAGAATCTTTAGTCAGGGATGTAGCAGATAAGAAAAAATGTGTAATAATTTCAGGAGGAAAAGAAAAACATATGACAATAAGATCAGAAATAGAAAGAGAAGAACTGATTAAGGTTAAAGAGATTATATCAGTTATTATGGAGGGTAACAGCAAAGCTCAAGAAGGATTGAAGAAATGTGTAGGTTAGGAAAGTACGAGGAAGGAGGGACGAGGCCACATAAGGTAAAGTTTAAGTCCTAGGTAATGGTAAATGAAATCATCAGTAGGACATGGAAATTATCAGACAATTAGGGGTTCAAAAATGTTTGGATAAGGAGAGATCCAAATGAGGAAGAAAGAGCTAAAATAAAGGAGTTAGTAAACGAAGCAAAGGCAAAAATGAACAGAGAACGGAGGAAGAGAAGACAGTGTTTAATTGGAGGTTATGGATCAGAAATTGAGGAAGTGGTACCGATGGAGAGGAGAGAAGAGGGTATAAAAAACATTGAAAAAAGTTTGAAAGTGATATGTACTAATGTTGATGGTTTAATATTGGCAAGGTTAAAAGTGGTAAGTGGGGGCGCTCACCATCCACTCACTCGATGTAGTGCAGTTCTCGGGTGCCTGCCCTTTCCTCTCCTCCATCCTTCTTTCCTTCCATCCTATTCTGTCTTTCTTTCCTTCATTCTTTCCTCTTCCTTTTGCCTACAGGTGACTTTACACTCCCTCTTCTGTCTTTCTTTCCTTCATTCTTTCCTCTTCCTTCTGCTTGTGGGTGACTCTACACTGAGTGACAAGCCAAATTGTTTCCTGTACACCAGAAAACCATTTACTATGCTGGGTGGTAACCATATAACCAAATTTTGGCACCTGGTGGTTTAGTGGGTATTATTGTGCTCCAATCGGATTGAGCCCGTGAAGGTTTATATCCAAGGGATGGTTGGGGTTGATTGCTCATGTAATGCCACTCAGGGATGCGTGAGGCTGGTCACTTTCATCTTAAATGTCAGGACCAACTTTCCTAGCCAAGGGCTTCTTTGCTTCTCATGGGGCAAAGTAGGATTGGATGATGGATGACTGAAATCAACGAAAGGAAGGAATCACCAAACTGAAAGTAGAAGGAGAGGTCTATAAAGATGTGGCAAGGCAAGCTGAAATAACAAACAAATGTTTCCAATTGGTTTTCACTAATGAAAGGGATTTTATGGAGGGGGAGAGAGTGACTAGAAATGTAGTGATAAAAGGTATAAAAGTGGAAGTGCAGGAAGTGTATAAATTAATGGAAACTCTGGATGTAAGGAAAGCCCGAGGACCGGATGGAATCTCGAATTGGGTACTGAAGGAATGCAGAGAACAACTGGCGGATAAGATTCACAGTTTAGTTGTATGTTCTCTGGAAGAGGGGAAAGTGCCTTGGGCGAATGTGGTACCAATTTATAAGGGAGGAAACAAGGAACGTTGGGTCTGGTTAGTACTTGGATGGGTGACCACCTGGGAACACCAGATGCTGTTGGCATCCCTACGTGTCAAGTGGGGTTGGTGGAGGATTAGTGCCCCTCCCTGTAAAAAACAATTAACTCTAAGCCGTTGGCCACCCCGTTTGGGATACATGGCGTCTGGCAATGAATGAAAAAAAAAATGAATGAAACAAGGAAGAACCCCTGAATTATAGACCAGTGTCCCTGACAAGCATGGTCGCAAAATTGTGTGAAAGAATCCTAAAAGATGGATAAAATATCTGGAAGAGATGAACATTTTGGCTGAAAGTCAGTTTGGCTTCAGAAGTGGAAGTTCATGTGTTTCCAACTTGTTGAGCTTTTACTCATGAGCAATTGACGTGCTACAGGAGAGAGATGGTTGGGTGGATTGTGTGTATTTAGATTTTGAGAAGGCCTTCGACATGGTACCCCACAAGCGATTGTTGTTGAGATTGGAGCATACTGTATAGGAGGATTGAAGGGAAACCTCCTGGAATGGATGAGAGACATTTTGAGAGACAGACAAATGAGGACAATAATAAAGGACAGGATATCTGGATGGAGGGAAGGGACAAGTGGAGTCCCACAGGGCTCGGTGTTAGCGTCAGTAATGTTCCTGATTTACGTAAATGATGTGGTAGGTGGAATGAATAGTTATGCAAGTCTGTTTGCTGATGATGCAAAGATCTTGAGGAAAGTAGAAATTGAGGAAGACTGTAAAATGCTGCAGGAGGATCTGGATAGGTTACATGATTGGAGCCAGATGTGGGAAATGAAATTCAATGCAAAAAAAATGTAAAATATTAGAAATGGGTAAAAGTACCAGGAGACCATCACTGAATTATTTGATGGGTAATGAACCAGTCACAAAAGCGAGAGAGGAGAAGGACTTGGGAGTGCTGGTCCAGGATAGTTTGTCACCTGAAAAACACATTAACAAGACAGTAGAGAGACGTAAAAACTCTTGACCAACATAAGAGTAGCATTTCTTTACATGGATGAAGAGATGATGAAAAAACTGATAGTGGCCATGATCCACCCCAGGTTAGAATATGCAATAGTTGTGTGGTCCCCACACGAAAAGAGAGATATAAACAAGATTGAGAGGGTACAAAGAACAGCAACCAAGATGGTCCCCAGCCTGGCGGATCTGTCATACAGAGAGGCTGGAAAAGCTGGATTTACCTTCCTTAGAGGAAAGGAGAGAGAGGGGCGACATGATTGCAGTGTTCAGGGCCATGATGGGAGTAGACAAAATTGACAAAGAAGATCTGTTTGTATGGGATACGAGAGTAACAAGAGGACATGGAATGAAGCTGAAGAAGCCAAGCTGCTTGAAAGATATCAAGAAATATAGTTTTCCTTATAGATCCATAGCCCTGTGGAATAGCCTGGACATAAGAAATCGTCCAGTCTAAAAACTTAAACGAGTCTAAAGCAAAATTTGACTTATTGAGAAACAGAGATTGGACCACACGAGCGTAGCTTATTTCCTGTATATCACAACTAGGTAGTACAACTAGGTAAATAGACACACAGGCTGTGATTGTACCTTTCCTCCTCTCTACAACTCCATCTCCTCTTAAGAAACACTACAACAGTGCTAGAGAACGTAACACACACACACACAGGCTGTGATCATACCTCTCCTCTTCTCTGCAACTCCATCTCCTCTCAAGAAAACACTACAGCACTGCTATAGGACGTGAGTAACCAGCTTATTTGTCTAGTTTTTATGCTATTGTATTGTAAGGTGTAAAATGTTTGTTTACTATATATTTTCATAGGGAAATTGTGGTGCATTTCATTGCATTTCTCTCAGTCATTTTACTCGTAAAATATAGGTTACTTCAAAAATCCGAAGAAAGTATGATCAAAACTGATGATTTCATATGCATACTGTTATAAAGCAAAGTAACCTATGTGTCCAAATGATTATTTAGGGAAAAATTCCAAAAGACGAACATACTCAAGCCTACGGGCCAGAGCGTACGTGCTGTTACCGCGCGCAACCCATCGTAACTTTTCAAAATTTATTTTCTCAGTAATAGTAAGTGTTATAACACAGTGAATTATATCATGAGCTTCCTTATCCTTTGGGCTACAAAACTGGATAGAATTTACATATACAGTATGTTTGTTACAGTATCACTAAAAACAAGAAAATAATAAACAAATCAGTCGTTTTTAGGCGATTTTCTTTGTTTTTTTCGATTTACTTGAAAACTATTGACGTATCAACTTGAAACCAAGCTCATTTGAAAGCTTGTGAAATTCTGCATATAGTCATTTCCTTTGCAACTGCACATCGCGGGAAAAAAATTTCACAGTGATGTTGGAAAGTTGTTGGAAGCTAGTTTTCACCTGAATAAGGTTTATTCTCGGTTCATTTCTGTACATTTATTCCTTTTTTTTTTTTTTTTTTTTTTTTTTAAATAATAATAATAATAATAAACAGCGAAAATGGGCTACAATTTATAACAATATAAGCACTTTCCGAGGGTAAATTTGGCCTTAGAATTTTTTTCCTTTCTGCATGAGCAGAGGCAGCCTGAGCGGGATTTTAGTTCTGTGGGAGGGCAGAAAACTTACTGCAAACTTATGGTGTGTGAGAGGGTTAAGATACAATTAGGTAAGAACACACACACACACACACACACACTCTGATCTTGCCTCTTTGAGCAAGGTACAAAATAATTTGGCATTGATGATCCCTGCTCAGCATTGTTACATACACTGTAATATGGTGTAAAAACTCTCATCCTAGCCATATGTGATTTATCTGTCTATCCATGGCCAGACACCATAATCCTGTAAGGGGTGGCTGCTTGTCTTGGAGTTAATTATTTTAAAGGGAAGGGCAATAACCCTCTGCCAACCCATTTGTTGACGCATAGGGAACATTTGTGGGTTGGTTATATGGTTACCACCCAGCATTGTAAATGGTTTCCTGGCTTACAGGAAACCATTAGGTTTGTCAGTCAATGTAAATCAACCTGAAAAGGAAAGAAGAGCAGTAAAAGTAACAGGAAAGAGGAGAGGAGCTGGAAGAGAGCAGGCAGACAACAAAAAAAAAGCAAAAAAGATGAAGGAAGAAGTAGGCAGCACTACGTTAGGTGAGTGGATGATGGTCGCCATTACCCACCACAGATATGATTTATACTGGTTGTTTATTTTTCCATACATCATATATAATCTTTTCTCTTTTTCTTTTCAGTTAAAAGTGAACCTATGGATCCAGATGATGAAAACATCAGAGACGCTGCAGAAAACAAGTTAAATATAAAGGTGAGCAATTTATGGTATATGATATTGCCTCATGATATTGGATTCTTTTTTTCTTCTTATAAAGTTAGTTTGACACAACTTAATTTACTGTGTCATATGTGGCAACCAGCTTGTACCGCCCAATTTCTTACTGAGGGTTCTGCAGTGTCAGAACGCCTAATCCTGTCTTTAGTGCCCACCCGCTAACTCTGCTTTCGGGGTCTTTAGTATTGTGTTGGTGTCCCAGAGCTTTACCTCCTGAATCTCTGCTTTCAGGGTCTTTAGTATTGTGTTGATGTCCCAAAGCTTTACCTCCTGAATCTGTACAACAGTCCTTTAAATTTAGTTTATTCTTTCTGCCACCAGATGATTTTATGCAGATGAGAAAAGGCTTCTCATACTAAAGGGGTTTATTAAGACTGTATATAACCCCTCCATTTTAAAAGGGTTATCTTAAGCTGAATATGAGGAAATGGCAAGGTAAAAATTAAAATGACATCCATGGGCTGAATAAGTTATGGTACTGTTGTTTCTCCAAAAAGTATGTTGTATCTCTTATTACTGGCTGTTAGTACTGCAAGGGAAGGTTAATTATCTGAAGAAAGTTTAAGCTACAGATATTGATTAAAAGAAACTGTTTTGATTAATTGCCAGTGATAACTGATCCTGGACTGTGAGTAGCTTTGCTAAATAGCAAAGCTGTTCACAGATTCATTCACTGATAGATTGCCTAGATAAAACTAGAGAGAAAATTAAAGTACTATTTAAATTAATTTAACCAATTTGGGGGGAATGGCCTTTTCATTTTATTCTTGACCCCCCCCCCCTTTTTTTTTTTTCTTTTTTTTCTTTTTTTTTTCCACAAGTCTATGCATCTATATGGAAAACTATACTTTCTTGATATCCTTCAAGCAACTTGGCTTTTTTTTTTTTTCTTTTTTTTCTTTTTTCTTTTTTTTCCACTGGAGAGGTTAGATGCAGACAGTGATCCCCTTCAGTGCAAGATGACTTTCTTATGCTGATAAAAATTGTTTGGTAGTATCAAGAATTAACTTAAAAAAGGACATCAGTGAAGTGCAAGGAGCTAATATTGACTGATATAGAACTGAACAGTGCATTAGGAACATTCCCACACAGAACCCATATAACAGTCATTGATGGGGATAAAGGAAGACACCTGCAGTGGAGCCAGCCCAAAGCAGGCAGTTCAGCAAAGAATCATGCTCTGTGGTGTCCCATTAGTGACGGTTCTGCTCAGCCTGCTCATTAGACTTCACTTTGATGGTTGTAAAGGCCATATTTTTAAAACTGAGAGTGCAGAGGAGTGGGAAAGCCCCAAATTGTCTTACAGTAATTTCTGTAGCAGTGGATGATAGTAGAACATGTCTGATCTTTCTTAATCATTACTGACCTCGCTGAACTGTACAATGTAGGATGCTTAGTGATCACATCTGATGGTTACGAAATGCTCCATTAATGACAATAAAAAATAAGGGTTTGTTCACACATTAATACAATAAAAGTCCTCTAATCCGGCCACAAGTAATCCGAAAATCCCAATATTCCGAATTTAAGGCGAAATTTTTCTATTTTTTCTGGGATTTTTTCCAATTTTTCTGGGATTTTTCCCATTTTCTGGGTTTTGTCTAAGGCTTTGTCTGGCCTGGACTTGCCCTTGGACTTTGGTGTACCTGCCTGCAACTATTCATCTACACTTCTGTGCATTTCTGGTGAGTAAAACAATAACCCATATCATTTAAAGTGTTTATTTAATGATCATGTACATATTTCAAATGTTTTCAGAGGTCCCTCCCAATAATCAGAAAAATCCAATAGTCTGAAAGACCCTCAGTCCCTTACGATTCAGATTACGGAACTTTTACTGTACTTCTTTTATAGCAATATCAACTAAGTTAGGCATTTTAATGTATCTGAATGTGTCATGGTACCATGATATGTGGCAACCATTGTATGGAAGAGGAGAATGGAGTGTTTCTCATGTCACTGCCTTCTTTTTAGTCAGTGATCACACCTGTATTTTTTTCAGTTTTTGCTCATAATCTGGTATAATTTTTATATAGTGTGTCTTTCACATTGCCTGACAAAATGAGGGCCTTCTTTGTGACTTTCCATCACATTTGCTTTATTTTAACCCTTAGAAAAGGTGAGAGGGAGACTACAACTCCAGTTCCTGGTTCAATGCTCTATCAGATCCACATTAAAGTACAGTACAGTACTTAGTATTTAGAGTAATTCATTTAACAAAGATGTAATAGAGGACAGAGCTGGAAGTGTGTGAATGCAGTAGCTGCTCGATTTAACGAACTAATTCAGTCAATCCTAATTCCATTATCTTGAATTTTTAGCCAAATCGAGTTCTGTAACCAAGGCTCAACATATAGGAAAATTTTCCATTATTTCGAGCTATTTTCCGCAAAATCCTTGAAACCTAGCTAGCTATGCTAACACTCAGTACTACACACAGCAGTCTGAACCCATAATTAATACCCCCAGAAAAGCATAATTGTGTACGGAATTTTTTTAACAGAATTATGTTCAATTTATTGGAAATTTTCTGTTCAGTAGGGGGGGGTGAGTTAGGGGGAGGGGAGTCAAATGGTGGGTGACAGAGTGACTTGGAGGCGTTTTGTCTGCGGCCACCCTTTGCGGGATTAGGGCGTCGGGCTATAGATAGATAGATAGAAAAATACTGTACGAGGGGAAAAAATTCCATTACTTGGGCTTCCGCTACATTTGTGTTCGTTAAATTGAGCATCTACTTCATATACATTTTTCTAAATACCAAACATTATAGGATAAATCTCCCAAAGTCTTTCAGACAGTGTAAGATATACACACAACTTATACCTGATTATGGGCCAAAACTTAAAATTTACCCACTCTTACACCAGTGGAATTTTCTAAAGTCATGTTCATATCTTGACAGCCCATCTTTTCTTATGCATGCTGACACAGATGCAGATGGACTTTGATTAATGAGTAATAGAGACCAACAGTGATGTGTGAGTATGGGTCACATCATCATCATCATCATCATCATCATCCAATCCTACATTGCTCCATGAGGAGCGTAGGAGCCCAGGGCTAGGCAGTTGGTCTCGACATTTAAGATGAGAGTGACCAGCCTCACTCATCCCTGAGTGGCATTACATGAGCAATCAACCCCAACCACCCCTTGGATATAAACCTTCACCAGCTCAATCCAACTGGAGTTCAATAATTACCCACTAAACCACCAGGTGCCAAAATTTGGTTATATGGTTACCACCCAGCGTAGTAAATGGTTTCCTGGTGTACAGGAAACCATTTGGCTTGTCACTCAGTGTAGAGTCACCTGTAGATAGAAGGAAGAGGAAAAAATGAAAGAAAAAAAGGCATAAGAGGAAGGAAGGAGGAGAGGAAAGGGCAGGCATTCGAGAGCAGCGCTACATCGAGTAAGCGGATGGTGAGCCTAAGAAGTAAGTTTTGGAGCTCATAAGAGGTTCTAGATGATTTAATTTATAATCATGTGATATAATGTTCTAGATGATTCTAGTTTATATTCATGTGATATACTGTAATGTTAAGAAATAGTTTCAAAGTGAGAACCAGCAAGGAGGATGATTTCCCTACTTTACAAGTGCCAAAAAGAATGGCTAGTATTTTAAGTTAGGTCCTGCTGGCATTCTGTGAGCCTGTATAGCATTTTTTCTCCCAAGAACAATTTTGTTTAGGCTGTTTTTCATGGTGCAATGTTTTGTATTCTTAAAGTATTCATTATATAAATATTGCCAGCTGATGGGCCACAAATTGACATGACTTACTCTAGAACTGGGACTCTATCTGATTGCCAGAATGAATTCCACCAGTATTCACCTACTGGTGGAAATGAATTAGCAGTCTGTAATAGCATTATTCCTGAATGTTTTTTTTTGTCAGTCATCTACTTCCCTTTACCTCCCTTGATGCCAAAACAGGATGAAATTTCCTTGGTATTAACCCTTCAGATCAGATTAACATAATTAATTTTGCTGGAATTAGCCTTAATGGCCTGTAAAACTGGAACCAGACCAGACCATGTTTGCAGAAGAAAATGTGCCTAATTTTTACTGCCAGATCACAGCTTTTAACCCAATGCATTTTCACATGCAAGATGCTGTCAGTAACAGCAATATCCAGTTGCTGACATATGCAGATTACCATGAACCCTTGTTTATATTTCTTTAAGTAAGATTAGGATAAAGTCCTGAGAAGTGACACATTTTCAGGCATCAGAAGGAGTACTACACATCCAGCAGCATAGTACTGTAAAGTAAAAATGCTAATTATAAGTCACCATTTTATTTTTATTTATTTCTTTATTCGGTAGGTGCAGGCACTTGCCATTCACTCACTTGATGTAGTGCTGCTTTTGGGAGTCTGCCCTTTCCTCTCCTCCATCCTTCTTTTCTTCCATCCTCTTCTGTCTTTCTTTCCTTCATTCTTTCCTCGTCCTTCTGCCTATGGGTGACTTTACACTCCCTCTTCTGTCTTTCATTCCTTCATTCTTTCCTCTTCCTTCTGCCTGTGGGTGACTACACTGAGTGACAAGCCAAATTATTTCCTGTACACCAGGAAACCATTTGCTACATTGGGTAATAATCATTTAACCAGATTTTGGTACCTGGTTGTTTAGTGGGTAATTACAGTGCTCCAGTCAGATTGAGCCAGTGAAGGTTTATAACCAAGAGATGGTTGGGGTTTATTGTTCACGTAATACCACTCAGGGATGAGTGAGGCTGGCCACTCTTATCTTAAATGTCAGCACCAACTTGCCTAGCCCCAGGCTCCTGTGCTTCTCATGGGGTAACGTAGGATTGGATGATGAATGAATGAATAAATTTATTTATGTGTTTATTTATTTATGGTAGGTGGTGATGACCATCATCCTCTCACTTGATGTGTGTTGCCTACTTCTTCACCTTTATCATTCATTTTCTGTGTCTGCCCTCCACTCTTCCAATTTCTTCCATCTGGGTCATTCCACGAAGATGTCAACCTTTTGTGTCAAAATCAGAATTGCTTAAATGTATATAAATTATACATCATTTTAAAGCTTAATCATTGAATTTTATAAATCTGAAGAGAAAAAGAGCCTAAACTGTCAACTAAGGGAGCTGCATAAAAAATTGTCATATTATGTCACCAAAGAAAAATCAATGCTGAATTTAGCAATTTTCATAACATCATTGACCAGAGTATGTTATTGTTTGGAATGCTGACACTGTGTTTTATTGAAAATGCATCTATTTGAGTTGTGATTGACACTACAGTTGTTTACATATATGTTGTGGTCAGAATGTAGCATGACCTTTAAATGGAAGTATTTCAGGTGTAACGAGTCTCACGTTTTTTCCCCATTTTTCCCATACACAGCTAACAAACTGGAGAATACCAACATAACTTTATATTATAAATAGGTTATAAATAGGCATCCTAAGGCCTTAATAATGTAACACTGGGATACTTTGAAACAAACCCTGGTAAGCCATATGGTCCGTCACACACGTTACATGCCCACTGTGCGGAATGTTACCAGAAAATGATGTAACGTTTCTCACGCACACCTTTGAACAAAAAATCAAAGTAGCTGCACTGAAGTCCAGTGATAAACCCCTGTGTTTGTAATTTAGTATGTTACCTTTAAGTTTTTATTCGTTCCAGACAGTAAATTGATTTTGCAGGGTACCTGGTGAGCGTGCTTTACCATCATGTCTCCAATGACTCCATCTGATTATTTGAATTCTGCTGGTATTCATTTTACACATGTATCATTGTGGACTGATGGGGCAGCAACCCACTTCAAGAATAGGTATTCTATGGCAGCTCTAACCATTTACAAAGACCTCCACAACTGCACTGCAGAATGGAACTTTCAAGAAAGTTATCATGGCAAGGGTCCTCATGATGGGATTGGGGCTTTAGTAAAATGGAATGTCTACAGGCGAGTTTTGCAAGGTCGCTGTACAGTAAGGTCTGCTGTAGAATTTTATGAGGAGGCTGAACAAATAACAGATAAAACCAAACTAATGTATGTGTCTACTGAATATATAAACACTGAGAAGTCAAAATATGTAGAGATCTGGAAAAACTGTAAGGCAGCAAAATCCATTCAGCAGTTCAGGTCAGTAAAACCTCTTGGCCACTGTAAAGTAGCATTGTATCATTTGACTGCAGACCAATCACCTTTTAAGCAGTGCTACAAGTATCTTCAGGAGACTGGCTATGTCCCACAATCTGACTCCAGTACTAGCAGTGATAGGAAAAGTACACCGTCTCTTGCAGAAATGTCAGAGTCATTCATATCCCAGCCTGAGTCACAGAGTACTACTGATATTGAGGCAACACAAAAACTGTCACCAGGTAACTATGTACTAGTTCATTACACTACCGAGAAGTTGTCGAAACATTATGTTGCAGTGGTAGAATCAGTTCCAGAGCCAGGCATGTTTGAAATTAATTATTTAAGAAAGAGAGGCACTGACAAAATGGGTGATAGCCAGTTTCATTTTCCTGACAACCCGGACATAGATTAGATCTCAGAGGATATGGTTGTGCAAGTATTGCCAACTCCTCATGTGTCAAGAATGACACACACATTCAATGGGGTGAACTTTCCTTCCTCAGTTAATTAGTCTAAAAGGATGAATTTTCCATCTTCAGTGAGCAAGTAGTTGATCTTTAATATTTGTGTTGTTTATATCACTGTTGTGATATACAGGTAAGCTGATCATGTAACTTTCACATCTGTTACTGGCTGTAGGGTTACCTACATGTTATAAGGTAATTTATGTTCATAATATTCAAAATTACACTGTTCTTTTCTGCTGCATCACCCCCAACCTTGCTTTACGAGAATCATGTTTTAGTTCATTTATCGTGTTTCACATTAATACATGATTTACATTGTTCTGGTTAGTACTTGGATGGGTGACTGCCTGGGAACACCAGATGCTGTTGGCATCCTTACGTGTCAAGTGGGGTTGGTGGAGGATTAGTGCCCCTCCCTGTAAAACAATTAACTCTAAGCCCTTGGCCACCCCGCCTGGGATACATGGCGTCTGGCAATGAATGAATGAACATTGTTTTGTGATACAATTACTGTAACCTTCATAAAAGGTGATTTTGTAATTATAAAAGAAACATAAATCGCACAAATAACATTTCTCACTTTTCCTGTAACGTGTCTCACGGTCACATTTTCGTTAACAGTAGCAAAATTCTTAAGTGAAATAGAATTTGCTGGGTATGGTTATGATCCTCATACATTGACATATTACTGATATAAAGCACTTCTTGATTGAACCAGTAAAATCACGGAGTTATTGAAAATACTCATGCAAAGTAAGAGGTGGGGAAACATTGCGGTAATGTTTCTCACGTCACTTTTAAAATTTATATAAAATCAGAATAAAAACATATGAATAATCTGATCATGGCATAATGTAGTGTGAGTTGTTGGTAGTATACTTTGCAAACAGCATTTATTTATATTGCCTACATAAGAAAATACAAGTGAGAGTTGGTCAGTAACTTGTCTCTGAATGTAACGTTTCTCATGATGGAATGACCCATCTTCTTTGTCACGTTTTATTACTCTCTTTCGTTTCAGGTGGCTTTACACTGAGCAATAAGTCAAATGTTTTCTTGTAAGCCAGGAAATCATTTATAATGCAGGATGGTAACCATATAACCAACTCATGTTCCCTATATGTCAGCAAGTGGGTTGGTGGAGGGTTAGTGCCCCTCTCCATTAGACAAATGGCTACCCCTTGTGTGATTGTAGCATCTGGCTGTAGATAGATGGATAGATTTATTTATTTATTTATTTATATATTTATTTATCTTCATAATTTTTTAAAAGTCCACTGTCAGTTACAGAGAAATTGAGCAGTAAAGAATAATTCTTATTTACAGAGCTTATTTACAGGTTTCCCTTCTCATGGTGGCACTGATTTTTAACTGAGCAGCGGCGGAGTCCAGTTGTACAAATGTTTCTCATCTCCTTCCTTGTCTCCTGATAGGATGATGTTGGATTTCAGAGAAGGACAGTTTCACCATACAGTCCCCTGGGCTCATGTCCGGATGAGCCTGGGACTACCCAACACAAATCCTCAGTTAACAATAGCTGTCATTTTGAAACTCTTGTAAAATTTCTGAATGCAGTCCCGACTTATAACAAGGACTGACTGTGTTTTAATCATTCTTTCTTCCTAAATAGCTTTTTATTTGCATGGTCTCACTTGCTTCGACAGCCACCAGACATAAAGATGCCTATGAAAGGTGGACTCCCAACCAAGGAAAAATCTCCAGAACTCACAGTAGCTCAGCTCTTGACAACCAAAAATGAAGAACTAATGTTTATACAGGTAAGAATAGAAGAAAAAATGGGGGTATATTCATTGCATATTGCTAGTAAATAAAGTGGTTAATGTACTTTTACCATGAAAGAGTCTGCCTTGACATTTCCCATAAGCTGTGCCTATAGTGTGGATGGAGTACATGCACATCCAGACATTGTGTTTATGAGGATGAAAGCAGTTTCAGACCAGCTTGAACCCTCTTCAAGCTGGACGAAATTGTGTCTTCCGTAGTTAGCATCCTGTCAGTATATAATAGTGTTAAGTCCATTTAAACAGTTAATTATACAAGGTACAGTAGACTGTACTGCATAGTGAACCCACAAAATGTGTAGTTAAATAGTAATGGAAATATGCCTTGTTATTCAAAATTGCAGAGTTCAATTTATTTTCAGATAAATGACCCTGTACTTCCTCCAGAAATATTCATTATAATCATCATCATTGTTTTCATCATATCATACTCTTTGTTGGAAACCTCAAAGCATGACACTGACATGAGAGATCCTCCCCGGGCAACTTTAGTTTCAAACTTTTCTTACTCTCTCTCTTTCTCACTCCTCTTGCTCTTGCCTCTCTCACCAGTGATCTGTTTACTCGCCTCTTCCACACCACATCCAGTCTCCTTTTCCACCACAGCCCGCAGCCACACTTTCGTGTGTTTTTGCAACTTTTTAATATACTGTACAACAACTTGTAATGCGTGGTGTAGGACAGAAGGGAAGGTAGTGAACCTGTACTGGGGGAGGGAGAGTTGAAGGCAGGGTGTGAGAGGTAAACCTGCCATGAGGAGAGGGAGTAGGGAACCAAGATAGGAAAAGAAAAGATGAAGGTGGCATTGATGAGGGATGGAGTAAGGGTACTGGAAATGGAGGGGATTGTATGCCTTAACCCCTAAAGTACTAAGCTTGACGATCGACGTTTTTTCACAATGTTTTAAATGGACAAGGAACGTCAATTGTGCAACTTCCACAAAAAACTCGCGGCGGCTTGCTCCACCACGGCTGTGGGATGAGGCTATGGCACACCTAATGTCTGACTTGGCTCTTATCTCTGACTGGGGTAAAAATAATCTAGTTGTTTTTAATGCATCAAAGACTCAGCTTTTGCACCTATCAACCCGACAAAATCTTCCACAGGTATACCCAATTATGTTTAATAATACTCAACTTAATCCTGCATCATTGTTGAACATGCTTGGGGTTTCATTTGCTTGGGACTTGTCTTGGAAACATCATATTACATCTCTTGTAAAATCTGCTTCCAAGCGATTGGGTGTGCTAAGCTGACTCCGTTCCTTCTTTGCCCCTGCACAATTGTTGACTCTATGCAGGGGTTTTATCCGCCCCTGTGTGGAGTACAACTCTCATGTGTGGGGAGACTCCCCACATACAGCTCTTCTCAATAGGGTGGAGTCAAAGGCTTTTCGTCTCATTAACTCTCCCCCTCGTACTGACGCCCTTCAACTTCTGTCTCTTCGCCGCAATGTTGCATCTTTATCTCTTTTCTATCGCTACTTCAATGGTCACTGTTCTGCTGAACTGTCTGCATGCATTCCTCCACTTCTACGACGTCGCGTAGCACCCGTCTAGCAGCAAACTCTCACCCCTTTTCTGTCCAACTCTCTAATGCAAGAGTTAACCGTTACTCCCAGTTCTTCATTTGTGCAACAGGTCAGCTCTGGAACTGTCTCCCTTTGTCTGTATTTCCTGCTTCCTATGATCTCCAGTCTTTCAAACGCAGTGTGTCCAGGCATCTTGAAATGAATGGATCTTGAATTTGGCTCTCTCTTGTATTTTGTTTTTCTCTTGGAAGGAACAGTTTTGTGGGCTCATTGCCTTTGGTTCCTTCATCCTTAAAAAAAAAAAAAAAAAAAAAAAAGAGAGAGAGAGAGAGAGAGAGAGCTTCTGACCAATCAGAACTAAGTGTTGCACACACGGGAGGGAGGACCCAGGCCCGTAGCCAGGCAGCAGGGGGTGAACCCCTCACCTCCCTCGTACCGCGTCCCTCTACCACACTACATTGTTACTACCCTGCCTCCCTCTGTTCTTACCACCATCACCACCCCGCCCACACCCTCTTCATGCATCCTCCATCCCTCCGATGTGGATCCCCTCCATGTCCTCCCCCCAGTCATCTGGGGGAGGGTATTTCCCTCCCACCCTCCCTCCACATCCTTTTACTCCAGTGTGGCCCTTTGTGTCTGGTGGTGGTCTCCTTCCCTCCCTCCACCCCCATACACCCCCTCCTGGCCTTACCACCCCCACCCCAACTCCCTAGCATGGAGTATCTTTACCCCTCCCCTCCTCCAGCCTCAAATATTTTGAGTAATTTTTATGCTTTTTGGCACGTGTTTTGAATCATTGCCTGTACTTTATTTGTGTCTTTGCATAGGGATACGCACACCACAGTTACTTTATATTTTTTTTGGGGGGGAAGGAATCCTTGTTACCTGCCTATGGATATACAGTCGACCCTCTGTCCTCGCGGTTCGTCTGTTTGCGGTTTTGAGTGTTTGCAGTTTGTCACCAGGGAAACCAAATCACCTTTTTTGAAGTCCAGAGAAAAATGGAAACGCATTCAAATCGCACGCCACACGCTGCATTCCGCCCGCAGCACCACCTGCACCACCCCCGCATTGTTTTGAATCTCTCGCAGCAGGCTCTCTCATTCTCACTGTGACCACGCTTGTGTGTGCTTGTACTCGCTGATCTCTTTGTGACACCATCATTTTATCCACCATGGGCCATAAGAGAGCAGCCAAGACATCTCCTGAAGGCACCCCAAAGTGCCAGAAGGTAATGACCCTGCTGGAGAAGGTAGAATTGCTGGACAAGTTACGGGAGGGAAAATCCCACGCTGCTGTCGGCAGGCAATTAAGCACAGTATTGTATATTATTGTATAAAGTACAGTACAAGAACAACACTGTACACAGGAAGTGGTGGAGGAAGTATTTACGAAACATTGTTTTGTTTGTTTTCTGCAGTGCTTTGACAACTGCAGTGGTTACCATGGTAACAGTGGTGGAGGGTGAGAGTGTAGCTGTGATGAGCTGTGTGAGCGGCCATCCACCTACGCAATTAAACTATTTTTTTCATACTTTAATTATAAATAAAGTGTTTATTGACATGTACACAGGGGTTTTCTTTCATTAAAGAAGGAAATGGGGGGCTAGGGGTGTTTTTAGGGGAGCACCAATTTTACACGGATTTTCGATCTTCGCAGGGGTCTGAGGCCCCTAACCCCTGCGAAGACAGAGGGTCAGCTGTAATTGTGTACCTGTCAGAGATTATAGCTTATTTCCTTCATTCTTATGTATTTCTTTGTGCATTTTATGTCTGAACATATGGTATCACTCCTTATCACTTGTTTATAGTTTTCATCTCTACCTACAGGAAGAGTAAGTAGAAATAATTTAGGCTATTTTGCTCTTACAGATAATGATATATATTTATATTTGTGCCTTTTTTTTTCTTTTTCTTTTTTTTTCTTTTTTTTTTTTCCAGACGTACGTAAATATTTACCTGTCATTATCCAAAACCCACACAAAAAATATATATATATTTTCCCAAGCTAGATTTGACGGCACGGAGGAGAGGGGAGGGGGGAGGGAAATAGGGGGAGGGGATGGGAGGTATGGGGAGGGGAGAGGAGGAGAGTGTAATTTTTACTGTTTATCATATTTTGGAGGGGGGGGGTTCATGACCATTTTATTTTTTTCTAAGCACTTTACAATGGTTTATAACATCTATACACACTAAGAAATATTGATTTTGGTGATTTTTGTATGTATTTTTGGGAAGAAAACGGGTGCGAGCTGCGTATTTTCTTTCTCGCCCAGGCCACTACAGGTAACTATCATCAACCTTGACAGGCCATAGCTCGGTAACTGTTGGGTCTAGGAGGGTGGGGTTTGCATTTTCAGGTGTGTAAATTCCAGCTTTATAAATCGGGCATAAAACCTTTAACCTTTTGAGAAAGTAAAAAAATAGACCTGCTTTTTCGTTCTGGGGGGTTGTCGAGGCTGGAGAATTGCCTACCAGAGGGGTTAAACAGGGAGGAAGAAAGTTCTACGGAGTAGAATGGAGGAAGAAGGAGAGGTCCAGAGAGCAGGAGCACTGCAGAAAAGAGCAAGAAAAGGAGCAGGGAAGAGGAAGAGGAAAGACTTTGTATTAAGGAAGGATGATAGGAAAGAGGGTACAAAAGATGACCAGAAGCAGGATTTGGAGGGGGAAGGAAGGTGTTAAAAGATGTAGTGGAATGCTGAAATATTTGGAGAAGTAAGAATAATGAGTTTTTGAATTTCATTTATACTGTATACCCAACAATGGAAGAGTTGAGAGGTAGGATGGGACTGGAGTGTATTGGTGTTATGATGAGGAGAGGTAAATTGAAGTGGTTTGGGCATGTGGAGAGGATGGGGGATGATAATTGGGTGCAGAAAGTGAGAAGCATTAATATTGGGGATGGAGTTGCAAGGGATAGACCGAAAAAGACGTGGGACGAGGTCATTAAGTTTGACTTCAGGGTTAAGGGATTGAACAAGGAGGCTGCCATAGATCAAGCAGCATGGAGAGCTGCCATTAGGTGACCAAGGCCAACGCATGCAAGCATGTTGGGGCCCTCAAAAACGAAACAAAACAATCTCTTGGTTTTTGCTCTAAGCATTAGCTAATTGATAGTTGATGCCTTTACTTTAGTGGAAGCATTGCCTATTAGTTTACTGCAGGACATAGGCATTTTCCAACTTTCTGCAACCTATCATATTTTAAGGATATCATACCTTTTGTCAAGTTTGGTGCTTGCTTTTTTTTCTCACTTCATGTGTGCTGTTCAGGTGAGATCTTTGGAAACATTTATATTACATTTTAATCTGCCATTGTAGATGAAGGAGGAGGAAAATATATGACCTGAATGGTTGGAATAGGCATTTGGGGCCAAAGTAGTCCAGAAATGATTCTGTCATGGCCATCCCAGCAAAAGAGGTTTCTTGTAGGAAAAATTGATGTCAGAGATGATGATGATGTTGAAAAAAATATATATATACTGTCTGTCATTTGATCAAAATCCTTATACAGTATAAAGTTAGATATGATAGGATTATCACAGTAAGGTTTGATGATTTTCTTTTTTCTTCCAGCTTCCAAATTCCCTTCCAAGTCACCCACCAGAAGTAAAGCAAGAACCCAATATTACCCGATCACAGAACACAAGCCAACAACAGCAAGAACATAAAGCATCAAGCAGCATGGTAAGAACATCAGCATGTTTTGTAATTTTTATACTCTAACTCATTCACTGTATTTTTCCCCAGATTTTTGTCCATTTGCAGCATAGCATGGGGAAAGAGGAAGTAGAGAAAGTATAGTAAACTGGTAGAAATGGATGAACTTGGAACAAATTGACTCTAGAAACTAGGGCTAGGATATTATTTGGGATAGTTCATCAGACTTCAGTCTAGAGTATATATGGATTGAGATGAGGTACTTGAAGATTGGCAGAATCCATGCATAATGATTTTATATAAAACCAAGATGGATGGGGAAAAATTGCTGAAGGATGCGTATTGCATCCTTGAAAGACAGGCCTGGGGGGGAGGTTAGGCTTACAAATGAGGAGTTAAGAGGAAGGATGGGACTTGAATGTACACCCACTGCAAACTGACTTAGGACCTACACACAGAATTGCTATGGGAGAGTTATCTGTCCTTGCTTTGTGTTTCCACCTCTACCAGGTGAATTTTGGGGGCTAGAAGTAACTGGCAACTCCTTTGGTGTTGGCGGGAGATAGTGAAACATTCAGCACGTCAGTGCTTGCCCAGAAACAAGAGTGGTAATATATGTTCCCGTCGCTCCGAGCTTGCATCTCCCTCTTTTTTCATATCCAGTACTGTTTGCCCTGTTATTTTCCTAGAGTAAAGTTGCCATGCCTGGGAAGTACTACTCAAGGGATGAGAGGGTCCGTATCATGGCATGGAGGCAGGATAATGTCCCTATCAACACGATTTGTGAATGTACTGGACGCGCAGTCGACCGTCATGAAGATTCTTCCTGTAGCGCGGTCTGCCACCTAATGTCATACCAGAGCACAAGCATGGGGGTGGAAAGAAGAGGACGACTTCCAGAGGTACAGGTACGCTTCTGAAGAGGGAAGTAATCAAGAATCCTCGACTGACCGCAGCAGAATTGAAGAGAATGCATCCCCAGCTGTTACAAAACGTCCCAGTTCGAACTATCCAACGCTGCTTGCAGAAGGAGCTGGGTTTGCCAAGCCACACTGCATCCAAGAAACCGCATCTTACTGACTGCATGAAGAAGCAGCACATTTAGTTTGCCAAGAAGTATGCACACTGATCATTGGATGAGTGGAGAAAAGTTATGTTTTCCGATGAAAGTTCGTTTCAAGTGATCCAGGTGCGTTCTGCCAAGGTTCGTCGCCTTGCATCCCATAGTCGATATGACCCTGCTTACACGGTGCTGACTGTTAAGCATCCGCAATCCTAAGAACTTGATGGTGAATGGTGGCTGGTACATTCAAGTTCTGAAAAATCATTTGTTAAACTTTTTTGCTATTCATGAGTGCAACTTTTTCATGCACGATTCAGCTCCATGTCACAAGTCAAGAAAGGTGACAAATTGGCATCAGGATAATCGGATTGAGGTCCTCGACTGGCCTGGCAACAGTCCAGATCTAAATCCGATAGAAAACTGCTGGGCAAAGATGAAGAAAATCATGGCAGAGAAGAAGATCCCCAGTCTGGACAACCTCAAGACTGAACTGACAAATATTTGGTGCAAAGAAATGTCTTTAGATTACTTTAGAGATCTAAGTGATTCCATGCCAAAATGCATCCAACTGGTCCTAAAAAACAAAGGAAACAATTTCATATTAATGAATGGCAGTTCATGAACAAACATTGTGATATACTATAATTTCAGTGTTTTTTAATACCTTTTAGGGGGAGGTCCTAAGTCATTTTGAGGTAGCTGTAGTAGTGTTGTGATGGAAGGGGGTAGATTGAGATGAATTAAGCATGTGGAGAAGATTGAGGATGACAGCTGGGTGCAGAGATTGAGAGGTGTGACCTTTGAGGGTAGAGTTGTAAGTGGCTGACCAAAAAAAGACCTGGGACAATGTAATAGAGTGTGACTTCGTGGTAAATGACTGAATAGTGAGGCTGCTAGATATCAAGCAGTGTGGAGAGCCGCCAGTAGGTGACTGAGGCCAACACATACAAGAATGATGGATGTGTTATAAATGAAAGGAAATGAAACAAAGAAAGAGTTATTAGTCTACTGCATGTGCTAGCAAAATGAGAGAGTGGTAGTCTGCAGAACTGTGCATCAGGGAATTTTTAAGATTTAAGTGTACGTCATGGAGCAGCTCTGTCCACCTCTTTCTCACCAATGATTTTTAAATGAAAGGTTCTTTACTGTTATAGACTCTAGTAGTCAGTGGGGGCACTTACCATCCACTCACTCGATGTAGTGCTGCTCTCGGGTGCCACCCCATTACACTCATCCTGCCTTTTTTCCTGCCATCCTCCTCTGTCTTTCTTTCCTGCATTCTTTTCTCTTCTGTCTACGGGCGGCTCTACACTGAGTGACAAGCCAGATGGTTGCCATACACCAGGAAACCATTTACTACTGTGGGTGGTAACCAGATAACCAAATTATGGTGCCTAGTGGTTTAATGCATAATTAAGGCACTCCAGTCGGATTGAACCGGTGCAGGCTTATATCCAAGGGGTGGTTGGGGTTTATTGCTCTCGTAATGCCACTCAGGGATGAGTGAAGCTGGTCACTCTCATCTTAAATGTCAGGACCACTTTGCCTAGGCCTGGGCTCTTGCTCTTTTAATGGGGCAACACTAGATTAGATGATGTATGTATGTCTATCTATCTATCTATCTATCTGTCTATTGCCAGACGCCTCAATCCCGTTTGGGGTGGCCACAAACAAATCGCCTCCAAGTCGCCCTGTCCCCCGCCATTTCACTGCCCTGCTCCCAACTCACACCCCCCTCTCTCATATACCTCTCCACCCCATCCCTCCATCTCATCTTCGGCCTCTCCCTCCCTCTTCCCCCCTCCACCTCACTCACATACACTCTCTTCGTCAGTCTTTCACCCTCCATCCTCTCCACATGGCCAAACCACCTCAGTGTGTTCCTCACAACGCTTCCTATCACATCCACATCCACACCACAACGCTCCTTTATATCCTCATTCGTCAGCCTGTCTCTCCATGTGACTCCACAGGCTCCTCTTAAATAACTCATTTCCACTGCTCTCATTCTTGACTTGTGTCCTTCCAACAATGTCCAAGCTTCACTTCCATACGTTAGAATTGGTATCACAATACTGTCATGTAGTAACTTTTTCACTTCCATGCTCACTTCCCTGTTTCTTATCACTGCTTTCAAAGAACCAGCAACCTTTCTTCCCTGCTGTACCCTTTCAAGCACTTCACACTCCAAACCTCCATCCTTACTCATCACACTACCCAAGTACTTAAACGTACTCACATTTTCCAATTCCTCACCATCCAACCTCGCTGTACATTCACTGACTTCACCTCTCTCAAAGACCATCACTTTGCTCTTCCCTATATTCACCTTTAGATTCCATTTCTTACACACTCTCCCAGACTCATCCAGTATGTATGTACTGCATCTATATATAAAAGAACTGCATTGTTTGTTTGTCCTTCAGTCACACCCAGACCAAGGGCCAGAGACCCCCAGACCCATATATATTCTGAATCAGGGTTACCCAATGATGGTTTTATGGGGGTCAAAATTCAGATCTGGGTCATTTGAGGTCACTGGTAGAGTGTTCACCTTTTTGGCCCGGGCAACACCAGGTACCCCTGCAGCCCAGTTTTTGGCATGGAGACTTACATGACCTCCAGTTTGGACATAGGTTGCATGAGGTTGACCTTTGAGGTCAATGGTCAGAGGTCGTTTGAGGTCACCGGTAATACACACTCGAACGACGACCCAGCAGCCCAAATTTTGGCATGGAAACTCACATGACCTCCAGTTTGGACGTAGGCAATGTGAGATTGACCTCCAAAGTCATTTGAGGTCACTTAAGGTTACCGGTATTACACGCTCGAATGAGTGGACCCAGCAGCCCAATTTTTGGCATGGAGACTCACATGACCTCTGTTTGGACATAGGCTATGTGAAGTTGACCTCCAAGGTCATTTGAGATCTCCAGTCAGAGGTCATTTGAGGTCATCGGTAATAGTAAACAAGTGCACACAAATACTGTGCGTTAGTCTGCAAAGGCTAAAATAGAAAGTTCCTGGACCTCTTATAATCTCTTCAGAAGCATAAGAGGTACATGGTCTTTCTGGAGTAGAAAGAAAGATTGAACTAGAACAAATAGGATTAGAGTGTTCGCTTTTTTGGCCCAGTGACGCTGGGTGCCCCTGCTGATGTATACAGTCAGGTCGCCTAAGGCATGGGTAATTGGTTGTGGAACAATCCTGCGCCATAGAAAGCCATGCCATAGAAATAACTAAACTTATGGGAAAAATGGAATTTGGTTCTGGACATTCGCCCAAAGTCCCCCTTCTCACCCTACTTTTCCCCATTTGCCCCCACTTTACACAGGCACACAATCAAGTAATCAGTCAATGCATGTATTACACGTAACAACAAGCACAAAAAACAGGAGGGTGATCAGCCTTGTGTCTACTTGGGCATAATACAGTCATTTGTAAAACCGATATGAACTGGTTAGTGATGAAGCAACTACTGTATCTCTGAGCTAAGACGAAGTATAATGCCTCCCATCATCATCACGTACAGTAAATAGAAATTATTATTAATGTGTTAAATGTGAGATTTGTTGACACTTGACCATGCAAACTTTCTTAAAATAAGCTTCTTCAATCAGTGCTGGATCAGTTAGCCTCCACCACCTTTAATGTTTTGGTCAGTCAGCTGATCAGCTGACTGACCAAAACATTAAAGATGGCGGAGGCTAACTGGTCCAGCATTGATTGAAGAAGTTTATTTGATGAAGTTTGAATGTTCAAGTGTCAACAAAACTCACATTAAACACATTAATAATCATTCTCATATACATGATGATGATAATGGGAGGCATTATACTTCATCTTAGCTCAGAGATAAGTGCTTCATCACTAACCAGTTCATACCGGTTTTACGAACAAACCTATAAACCAGTCACAGTTCCCAAAGAATCTTTAATGTTTCATTACTTAAAATGAATATGGTGAAGTTTAACCTCCTCATAAGAGAGAAGAAAGTCCACAGTTGGAGCACTTGTAGTATGGAGCTGAAATGGTCACCATCTTCTTTGTTTACAAACAGGGGAGCGCGCCGACAGCCTGGGGAATTAGCCCGGTCGTTTTAAACCTTGCCATGCCACCACGCCATAGGTAATTTATGCATGTGGTTCTCTCTCTCTCTCTCTCTCTCTCTTTTTTTTTTTTTTCCCATGATATAGAAAACCGCGGCATGGAAGTCTGTGCCATAGGCAACTTGCCTGTACATGTAAGTATATATATATATATATATATATATATATTTATATATATTGTATATTTATAAGGTAAACCCCGATATACGATTTCTGTATATGCTATACCCCGGATTAGCAATGGGGGTACAAAGACCACCCTGCCCTGCCTAACAATGGCCAAACCCTTGTATAACGATTTTTTTTTTTTTTTACCAATTTTGACGATGTTTTAGACTTAAATTTTGTGTTCAGGTTGACATATAAAAATTGATTAACCCCTTAACCACGGGGCGTCACTTTCGTGACACTTGGGAGCAAGGGATCATACCGCGGGACGTCGCTTTTGTGATTCTGTGTTATTTTGAATTCACCCGGGCTTCCAAGTGGGGGATTGTATCATCTATCAGTACTGCCAATGTCCAACACTAGTCAGCACGCCTAATCTCATCTGTACTCCCATCCATTGTTGACAATTTAGCCATTTCTCCCCGTTCTTGACTCCCCTCCCTAGCCCCCCTCCATTACCCTATCCTCTCACCTGCCCGGCCGTGCTATGCTAAGTAAATCTTCCCTGGAATTTTTCACTGATTTCATCCATTGAAATAAGCCCTATGCCCTATTCTTATACCAAATAATATATACAAGAAAGAAATAAGGTAAGTGAGAGTGCCATACACCTGGAATTGGCTAATTATCACCTGACAACACTTCATGTGCACTTGTTCGCTAATTTTCGCTGTTTTTTTCCCCTTGAAATATGCCGTATAATCTATTTTCGAAATAAATATACATATAAGGAGGGAAGGGAGAAGCCTAAGTGATATTTACATTCACCTGGAACTACCTAATTTATAATGTATTGTCTAGATTTCCTGCCAATCATTTCAGTGCTATACATAGCTGGTTCAAGAGCTAACGTTGATAGTACTGAATATCCCCTAAGTAGGCCTCCACCTGGTCCTCCTTTATCAGTTTACTCTCATCTTCCGAAGTGGAGGTACGTCTGTTTCCTCTTGCTGACTTCAGGGACTTTTTCACCCCCATGCAAAGGGCCCTGTGACCTTTACCCCCTACTAAACCTTGTGTGGAAAGAGGTAAAGGGCTGACAATTGATAAAAGAGTGACTACGATCTTTCTATTGAGTAAAACAGTGCAAGTGGAATTGTAAATAATGTGTAAATAATGTGTAAACAGCAGGTGAAAGTAATGAATGTAAATATAAGTGAACAATGGAAAATAGTTTTATAAGTTACATCAAGTGACAGTGCATGACACAGTGTAAATAAAATAGAAATGTAAATAACGTAAATAGAATAGAGAACGTAAATAGAAATGTAAATGAGTAGTATTATAAGAATACGAGTATATACCCTAGGAGTAATGAAAGTGAAAGTTTCACTCTAGCATGTCTGAATACTATGAGTTATGAGAGTGAAGATGAAAGTGATATTCACTCTCAATGCTAGTATACAGGACGAGAAAGTGAATGCTACATATTTTACTGAAAGAAATTGAATCCTTACAGTGACAATAAACTAATACTACTGAAGGAAACCTATGGATAAAGACTGTAGATATATATAAGTGTTATATAGTAATAGAAATATAAAGTGTGAGGGGGTTTTATGAATAATAAATGACAGAGTACCAAGAGCGAACTAGCGCAAGTGCGACGGTCAGACGCGCTCATAATTTTCATTGCTTTCACAGTGGGGTTTTTTTTGGAGTATGGATCCCAAACTACTTGAAAATCATAGAGTAGTGTTTATAGTGTTAATATCTGGCTGTGGTAATCATATTACGGGTTGTTGGGAAGTGTAAAGTGGAGACTTCGTTACCCAACTTCAGAGGTCTCCACAAGTCCTACGGTAACTGACGAAGGCTCAACAAACATTCCAGGAGAAAGCTGAAGGTATGTGCCATAAGCATATGTAATTTTAATATTCTAGGACTAATAACTGATTTTTGGCAAATATTTTTTGAGAGTCTGTCGGAGCCCGAATAACCCCGCGGCACACGCAAAACATCGGTAAACATGCCCGTGGTGTAGGGGTTAATGTGTTTTAGTCGTAGGTGGAATGAACATTGTCATTTTGGGGTACAGTTTACTAACCCATCCCATCCGGGTGTCATCTTTACATGTCCTTCCAGGGCCATCCAGGCGACACGTATACATGATTTAGTGTTTTGTAGCATTGTTTGAATATTCCGCGGGTTATTTCCACCACACGCAGCCACTGGCAACCCTTCTGCATGCATCTGAGTCATGTTTCAGTCACCAGCTTACCACCATAATGGATAGACCCACGCAAAAAGTTTTCCCTGTGTCCTGATCCTTGGCTGAGCGCCTGCAGCCACCGACTTCAACGCCAGTAACGTCCAAAGGCCAGAAAAGAAAAGGCCTTAGTGATAGTGCGATAGGGAGAGAACTCAAGGTGACATTATTGTTAATTGTGAGTGGAGAAAGTGGCTCTTCAACTCAGGAAAGCAACCGCCATAATGAATGTCGGTATTTATGCATCGTGTGAGGAGGGTGGAGGACATGACTCCACTGTGCGCCCATCATTTCCCCCTGTATGTTCATCTGCTATTTCCGATGATGGGAATGGTTCAGAGGGTATTGATGATCCTGGAGGTGAGGATATTGGCAAGGATAAGGAGATGGAAGAGTAGGTAGGGAGTGGAGAAAGGGACGAGGTGGAGGGCGGGAGAAGGGAGGAGGAAACGAGGTGCGTCTAGCCTCACGCCACCCCTCTCTATTTACGTGAATAATGGAAGCAGAAAGTTTTTCATCATGAAATCAGTGCCTTATTTTTTTATTTAAAGTTTCCATGTGTGTATGTTTGTTATGAAGAAAAAGAACAAATCACAGGAAAAAAAAATTTATAATGGAAAATGTAATGGAGCGGAGAAAGGGAGGATGGAGGGAGGAGGAAACTCATGCCACCGCTCTGCTTATTTATGTGAGAAATGGAAGCAGAAAGTTTTTCATGATGAAATTAGTGCCTTATTTTTTATTGAAAATTTTCTTGTGTGTACAATATATTTATTATGATGAAAAAGTCTAAATCACAGAAAAAAAGTTTGGTTATAGTGGAAAATACAGTATTTTCGATTATGGATTATATGTGTAACTATTTTGTTCACAATATTATTTTTTTAGGCTTTATGTAGTAATAGTAGCTGTATTAGTAATGGTATTATTTGTAGTAGTAGTAGTAGTGATAGTAGTAGTTGTAGTAGTAGTAAAAGTTGTAGTAGTGGTAGTTGTAGTAGTAGTAGTAGTAGTGATAATAGGATTATTTGTAGCAGTTGTAGTACCCAGACTTCTAGTCGCACAACGGTGCCAGAATCAAGCAACAGTGCAAGCCAAATGTACATCTCCGTGTGTTCTTACCTAATTGTATCTTTACAGGAATGAGTCAGGCTCATACTGTCCTGTGCATTAAACCATTTTTATCATACATATCCTTAAATATGTGAATAGTTTTAGCACAGACTACTTCATTCGGTAGTGCATTCCACTGATCAATTGCCCTATTTGGGAAACTGAATTTCCTTACATCTTTATCGCCACTCTTTTTGCGTAGTTTTTTGCAGTGTCCTCTTGCTGATGCTTCCCCATAGGTTATATATTCATTGTAATAGATAGATAGTCTACTTCCTCTACCCCTGAGGTGCATTTATATAGCATAATCATGTCTCTGTTTTTCCTTCTCTCCTGTAGTGTTGGTTGATTCAGTTTTTCTAATCTTTCTTCGTAGCTTAGATCCCTTAAGCTTGGTATCCCCTTTGTACTTTTTCAGTCTTATCTATGTGTTTTTTGAGATGAGGATTCCATACTACTGATGCATATTCCAGGGTTGGTTTGATGAATGATGTTATTATCTTTCTCAACATGTCGTCATTTATATATGTGAATGCTATTCTCATATTAGCAAGCAGTTTATACATGATACGTACCTTCTCATTGAAATGGTCATCTGGAGATAGTCTGTTATCGATAATTACTCCTAGGTCCTTTTCTCTTTTTGATATGTGTAGGGTTGTTCTTCCTAACCTATAATCCCAATCTTGTCTTTTCTCACTTTTACCAAATTTACTTACATGAGATTTGTCCACATTGAATTCCATTTACCATTTATTGCTCCATTCATGAAGCTTGTTTAATTCCTCTTGCAACTCTTTGCAAGAATCTGTGTTAGTAATTTTCCTTTGAATTTTTGCATCATCCACAAACATATTTAGATAGCTTCCATTTCCAGTGTAACTGTCTATGTCATTTATATATACTAAAAACATAATTGGTGCCAGCACCGAGCCCTGTGGCACTTCGTTGGTCTCTTCCCTCCATGATGAGTAATTTCCCCTTAAAATTGTTCTCATTTCCCTTTTTCTAAGAAAATCCTGCATCCAACAGTACAGATTCGCTTGAATACCTCGTTGATGGTACAGTTTCCATAAAAGTCTTTGATGTGGTACGCTGTCAGATGCTTTCTTAAAATCTAAAAAGATACCGTCCACCCATCCTCCTCTTTTCTGTAATGTTTCCGTAACTCTGTCATAGTAGCTTAATAGATTAGTAACACATGATTTTCCCTTTCTAAAACCGAACTGCCTCTCTGTTATCATGCTGTGTTCTTCTAGATGTTTTACCCAAAATTTCCTTATCAGCTTTTCTAGTATCTTACTTACAACACTGGTCAGTGATACTGGTCGGTAGTTGAGTGGATTTTGTCTATTCCTTTTCTTAAATAGGGGAACAATGTTTGTTTTCTTCCAAATATCAGTTAGTTTACTTTGACCTAAGTATTCCTTGAATATTAAATACAGTGGTCTGCTTAACTCTTCTGCACATTCATGTAGCATCCGACCTGAAATTCTGTCAGGACCATTTGCTTTTCCTTTGTCTGTTTTATGTAACTCTTCCAGTACGTCTTTTTCCGATATTTGTATATCTGGTAAGACATGGGGGCATGCATGTTCCATATCATCTCTCTCAAGATTACTTTCTTTTGTAAAAACTGATTGGAAGTTGTTATCTAGTGCATCACAAATATCTTTCTCTTGTGTATAGGTGATCCCCTCATCCGTAATGGACTGTATTTTATCTTTAACTTTGGTTTTGCTTCGGATGTAGCTGTAAAAAAGCTTAGGTTGATCACTACTTTTATTTATAATGTCCTCCTCAAACTGTCTTTGAGCCTCCTTCTTTATCTTTGTTTAATAATTTCTTGCCTGTTTATAGTTTTTATATGTCCTCTCACTATTGTGTCTTCTGTATCTATTCCACAGCAAGTTTCTGTTTTCTTCTGATTTTTTACATTCTGTATTAAACCATTTCTTTATTTTCATTTCTGTTGCGTTGTGCTGTGGGATGTAATTTTGGTCTCCTATTTCATTAAGATCAAAGAATTTTCAATGTATAATATTTAAATCATGTCCTGTAATTTCTTTTTCCCAATCTGTTAAAATCCCTTGGTTGTAATGCAGAAACGGATAGTAAGAACTACTTCATATTTTTAAAAATATGAATCAACTAGTAATGCATTTAATGAGCTGAATATTTTAACCCGTGCCGACGTGAATTAACGCGGCAACATTGCAAGGTCCCTAATTTGCACAATTTTCAATTTTTGCGAGTGATTTCGCGAGTGATTTTTGGCACGAATATGCGGGACACCTTCCTCTATTCCTCTACAAGATGCCAAGCAGGAACAATGCCTTACACCGCATAACCTCTCCCCCCTCCCCCCTGCATGCTATTATCTCGACGATTCACCTGTTACCAGTGACCTGGCCAATAAAGACATTCAGGGTCGAGGACAATGTGGAGGACAAAGTTTAGAGGAAGAAATAGTCAGAAATGATGATCAGGTAATGTGGGGAAAAAAAGGTCATGAATGGTGATGAGTTAGTGAGTGAAACAATGCTTATAATGCTTATATTACTGTTTGAAAACCAATATACTCTTGTACTACATATAAATTCGTATCAAGTAAATAAATAAATACTGTTTATGAGTGGATAAAATAGTTACCCTCCCATAGAACTCGTTTTCTTTGGTGCCAGCCTGTTAGAAAACCCAGTCAGGTAAGGAAGTACTCGCACCTAAATCCGGTATTTTAAACCTCAGGTGAGCGATTTCTCTATGAATTTTCGATGTTTCTCACCAAAAGCGGATGTTTGGACCAAAAAAAAAAAAGGTCCAAAAACGTTGTACTTTTTACATTTAAGGCTCTAAATGGATTGAACTGCTGTAGCAATGTGTTCCAGTACTTAAGTCACATTCATGATACAAGAGGCCATGAAAAAAAATCTCATTATCCCTTTTCTGTTCAGCTCTCTAATGCAAGAGTTAACTGTTACTTCCAGTCCTTCATTTATGCAACAGGTCAACTCTGAAACTGTCTCCCTCTGTCTGTATTTCCTGCTAGCTATGATCTCCAGTCTTTCAACGCCGTGTGTCCAGGAATCTCGAAATGATCGGATCTTGAATTTGGCTCTCTCTTGTATTTTGTTTTTCTCTTGGAAGGAACAGTTATTGCAGGCTTGTGGCCTTTGGTTCCTTCTTCCTAGCATTAAAAAAAAAAAAAGTTACAACATTTACCAGCAAACGTCATATATGCTGTGCAGGATCGATTGTGTGGAACTTCCTACCTTATCACCTTAAAACCAATAATAATCTTAGCTGCTTTAAACAGGCAGTTAAACATAAAATTATGAGTGGGTTCTTAAACATTTATTAAGAATACAGTATTCAAACCTTACATCTTCTTACCTTATTCGTCTCTCTCTCTCTCTCTCTCTCTCTCTGATTTGTAGCTTTTATAAAATTATTCCAAAAATATTCCATTCCATTCTAAATTATGCTAGAATTATGCTAAAACTTCTAATATGCTAAAAAATATTCCAGACTTGAAAATTTGATCAAAATTATGCTAAAAGAATAAAATTATGCTAGATATGGTAACACTGGCAGAGGGGCCGTGAGAAAGGGACAGAGGGTGACGTGAGTTTACCGCGCTACAATTGGAAGCGGCGGGAATTTCAAATTTTTTGTTTTCTGTATATTCAAGGATATTTTAGTTGAACTTATTAATGCTAAGAAAATCCGCGAGAGGGCAAAACCGTAGAAAAAAAATCCGCAAAAAATGTGGGATTACTGTACGTGATTTATCAGTCATGGTTTTCATAGTTGCATGAAATATTTGCCCTTTAAGGCATTCATAACTATTAATATTTATTTAACATTATCATTGTGTATTCCATGATAGGTCAGATGTTTAGTGGTCAGACATGAAATATTCTTTGTTGAGTTGTTGAGTTGCCTAGTTGATCACACTGTTTTGTACCTCATCTGATTGGTGAGAATCCATACCCCAGATGACAGAGTTCACTCAACCGTTGACTAAAACACATTAATCTAAGTCTAAAAACAATTTATAAATCAACCTAAACACAAAATTGAAGTCTCAACTATAATCTGAATTGGTAAAAAATCAAAACCAGTCACAAAACCAGGGGTAGGCCTACAATAGGTGAAGTAGGGTGATATTTCTACCCCCATCCCTATTCTAGGGCATCGCATCTAGGGCTATCATAAATCGGGGTTTGCCCTGAATTTATTTACTATTATTTTTTTTAAATTTTACCCTCCCGGGTTTTTTAAGCTTAAAAACACAGCCCAGGTGGGTAAGTGGATAGGTACCCGGGGAGCCACTCATGTCAACCCTGGTTACTAGTTAGGGCAAGGAATGAATTGAGGACTGGATATGCAAGGTGAGAAAGTTGTGCAACATCATCCTTAACACTTGCGAATGCCACAGAAGCCTCTGGTGTCCAAGTAAGAGGGGCCATAGGTGACTACGGCAACTTGTCAAGCAGATCACGTAGAGGACCTAACGTTTGTGCTGCCCGAGGGAGAAAGCGGTGATGGTAATGCTATGACCTGGAATTCTCACATCTTCTTTGCTGTAGTGGGCTGCAGAAACTGCTTGATTGCGTCGACTCTTTGTGGAAGCACCCTGATCCCCTTAGCAGGAATTCTGTGGCCGAAGAAGTCCAGTACATGGGCTTCAAAGATGTATTTAGCTGGATGAATCTTAATATATGTAGGTGAGTTAACAGATGTCTAATATGAGTTCAGCGTTGCTCGTGATTACTTGATGCAACCAGTATATCGTCTACATACACCGTTACAAAATCAAAGTCCCGTAGAATGTGATCCATAAAACACTGGAATGACAGTACGGCATTTCAAAGTCCAAAGTGCATGAAGTGGTAATGAAACAATCCAAAAGGCGTGATGATCGCAGTCTTAGGAATGTCAGCTGGAAAAACGGGACTTTGGTGAAACGCACACACGAGGTCAATCTTGGAGGACACTGTCCTGTGATATACAGTAATTTCAGTTGAAAATCTTGAATGTGAGGGACAGGATACTTGTCAGGTACAGTGATTCTATTCAGTGCACAATAATCGCCACAAGCTTGCCATGTATTGGGAGTAGTCTTGGGGACCAGATGGAGTGGGGACGCCCAGCAGCTGTCAGATGGTTCGGTTACCTCCTTCTTCAAAAGTGTGTCAGATTCTTCCTTTGCTGCTCATAACTTGTCCGGAGGAAGACATCTTGAACAAGAATGAACTGGTGGGCCTGTTGTTTCAGTGTAGTGACAGACTGGCATAGATGGAGACTTAGAATATGACTGTGGCCCAGTAAGAGAAGAAAACTCTTGTAGCAAATCACTAAACTCCGTGTTGAGATGAAGCTGAGTTATGACTGACGTGCAACATGTAGGCACAATACCAAAAACTTTACTTTGAGATGTCTGGTATATTAGTTCTCTCCTGAATCAACAAGCAACAGAAAATGTTTGAGAAAATCATATCCCAACAGTGATTGCATTACATCAGGGACGATAAAAGTCTAGGGGAACTTTTGTCGCATTCCCATATCAGTCATGAGTTCTGAAGTGCCGAAAGTAGCGACGGGTGTATTGTTCGCACCCAGAAGATCGAATGGAGGTGGTTTACTCTCCCAATCATGTGGTATTGGTGGAAGAATGGTCATGTGCTCCAGTATCCACTGAAAATTTCCTACCAGATGCACTTTCCTTGATGCGGAGAACTAGTGCAGCAACATTTGGTGTAACAGGAGCAGCTGCACGCACCTGTTCCCGCTGTTCCCATTTCCCAAAAAAGAGCATGGTGGTTGGGATTGGCGAGCTTTGTTCCAAATGTTTCACGATACCAACACACTCCTGATTGCTGTTAGTTGTGAGTTAGAAATCTTGATTGACGAGATGAAGACAGGTTGTCTACCTGTCGCTGAAGTGCATCAAGACGTCGCAGTACTTGCTGAAATTCTAGCATTTCACAAGCTGATGTGACATTCAATGCTGAAGTGTTGGATTCCCCACCCCCAGGTTACCTACTGAACCAGGTCTGCTGCTTCATCCAGTGAAAGAACTGTGCGGGCACCGAGTGAGTGAAGCTGAAGCAGAAGCAGGGTGCGAAGTTTCGGTAGCACAACACGCACCAGACGCCGCTGGTTAGGTGATGTTACTATATTAGGTGTACCTGTTGTGTATGTTGAAGTGAAGAGTTGAGCCAGCATTCTATCTGCCACTGCCACATACTTACTTGCCGGAGTTTGACCATTGAGAAAAGAAATGTTGAGTCATTTCTGCTGGAAGTTTCTGGATATGCATATAGCGGAGAATGTCTTCAGGTAATGGGGTGACAACGAAAGTTAATGAGCTGCATCTTTTGCCACAGAGCAGACGGACTCCAGTCGCCCAATCTGAATTCTTGGAGGCCATGCAGATGGTGGTGGTCCAGTTTCCTGTAACATGCCAGTAATGCATTCTTGAAAGCAGCAAAATTATCATTACAGTATTTGGTGGCATGGTGATAGCTTTTCTTACCAGAGTAGCCATCTCAGTAGGAAGTGCCCCCACTAATTTGCTGAACTTCTGAGCATCAGTAGCAGAGGTGTGGGAAAGATAAGCCTCAACATGTAAAATCCAGGCTTGACATCGTGGTGGACGAAGGGAAGTCGTTGTTCCCCCATGATCGTACTGTGCTTGCTATCCATTTTGCACACAAATGTCACTCCGGGGTCACATATGTTGTTCCAACCTGGATAGTTTTAGTTTTTCATTTTTGAAGGCTCCAACATGCTTGCATGCATTGGCCTTGGTCACCTAATGGTGGCTCTCCATGCTGCTTAGTCTGTGGCAGCCTCCCTGTTCAGTCCTTGAACCCTGAGGTCACACTAAATGACCTCATCCCACGTCTTTTTTGGTCTACCACTCGCAACCCTATCCCCAGTATTAACACTTATCACCTTCTACACCCAATTATCATCCCCCACCCTCTCCATATGCCCAAACCACCTCAATCTACCTCTCCTCATCACAACACCAATACACTCCAATCCCATCCTATTTCTCAACTCTTCCATTGTAAACCCAGCTCTTCCAGGTCTTGCATGCAGGGACGCACTGCACATCCACCTAATCATTGTCATTTCTGTACGTTTGAGCCCGCAGATATCCTCTTCCTTTACTGCCCAGGTCTCACTACCATACCGTATTACACTCCAAACACATGCTGCATACAAAGATCCCCTAGCACATAGGGAGAGCCCTCTCAGTGTCAGGAGAGGCAACAGCTCCCTGAACTTCTTCCAACCACTTCTCACCCTGGCCACAGAGCTAGCTCCAGCCCCACCTCCAGCACATAACATGTTTCCCAAATAACAAAACTCTTCCAGAAACTCACCAGCAAGTTCAGTCCTTTCACACCTGACCATCTCCACTTGCTCTCCCCGACACGCCACACAAATAAAATCGGCATTATCTCGCAGTCTACTTCTAATACCACTACATCTCTTATGCACCCACTTATCACAAACACTGCACAAGATGGAATTACTTCCCATGCCTTTGTGGCAAATTGCACATGGCCACTCTCCCTCTTCTTTGACGATACCGCCACCAACCCTAGATATCATCACTTTTGTTTTATCTGCATTTACTCATAAGCTCTTGTGCCCCATACCATCTCTCCACTTCCTAAATCTTTCGTCTGCTTCGCATTCATTCACTGCAAACAACACCAAATCATCAGCATACAACATCTCCTGTGGGAGTCCATTTCTGAAGTCACGTGAGAGGGCTTCAGGTACCATGATAAACAACATGGGACTCAAAACTGACCCATGATGCACACCAACATTCAGATATATAAATAAATAAAAGTTTATTAAATAAAAACACAAACCACGTAGACCTATGAATACCCTCTCAACAAGTCGCAGAATTCGAGGTCTGTGAAAAGAACGTATATAACAAGTACAGAACACAATGTTAAGATCACACAGCACAACACAAATATTTCTTGACAAAGGCTAGAATGAGCCTAAAGAAGTGTTGACTTAGAGTTGAGATTGCTTGCTGGCCATATCGCTGTGTCACATGTCGCCCTTTTACACACAAAATTTGAAGTCTCAGAGATTCTCATACCCACATAACCTCATTGCTCAGTGACCCAATACACAAGTTTTTCCTGCCAAGTAACAAACTACCCGAACAAACACATACACGTGACTGTTGGTAGCATGCGAGTGTATGGTGGAAATACTGGTTGGTCAGGAAGACCACAGTCAGGAGCAACTTGCCCAGCCCTGGGCTCGTACGCTCCTCATGGGGCAACACTGGATTAGATGATGATTGAATGAATGAATGATGTGAGGCATGGCCCCTAGATGCTAAGGAACAAAAAGGGATAGGAAAGTTGGACACAAAATGCTTAACATTGATTGGATGGGATGCTTTCAGCAGTTTCCAGAAAAAGTGGGTGTCCCAGCTTCTGTTTTGGAGCTAATTAAGATCGGTTTATTGTTCAAAGGACAGGGAGTGGACAGGATGGATTGAGTTGGTATTAGATGGTGGGTAGCCAAGGGCATGGGTAATTTACCCTGTGGAGATGGGCATTATAAGTTTCGTGGTATGTGTACAGTGAAGGTTTAAATCTAAGTTTTTCCCAACAGCAAGATAGTAAGCACACAACACAGTCATGTACCATATATCTTGCAGTACAGGCAAGATTAAATTCATCAGAGCTGGAGTTCTTCTATCTATCTATCTATTGCCAGACGCCTCAATCCAGTTTGGGGTGGCCACAAGCAAATCGCCTCCACGTCGCCCTGTCCCCCGCCATTTCACTGCCCCGCTCCCAACTCACACCCCCCTCTCATATACCTCTCCACCCCATCCCTCCATCTCATCCTCGGCTTCCCCCTCCCTCTTCCCCCTCCACCTCACTCACATACACTTTCTTCGTCAGTCTTTCACCCTCCATCCCTCCACATGGCCAAACCACCTCAGTGTATTCCTTCTAACTCTTCTTATCACATCCACATCCACACCACAATGCATCTTTATATCCTCATTTGTCAACCTGTCTCTCCATGTGACTCCACAGGCTCCTTTTAAATAACTCATTTCCACTGCTCTCACTCTTGACTTGTGTCCTTCTAGTAGCGTCCAAGCTTCACTTCTATACGTTAGAGTTGGTATCACAGTACTGTCATGTAGTAACTTTTTCACTTCCATGCTCACTTCCCTGTTTCTTATCACTGCTTTCAAGGATCCAGCAACTATTCTTCCCTGCTGTTTCCTTTCAAGCACTTCACCCTCCAAACCTCCATCCTTACTCATCACACTACCCAAGTACTTAAACGTACTCACATTTTCCAATTCCTCACCATCCAACCTCGCTGTACATTCACTGACTTCACCTCTCTCAAAGACCATCACTTCGCTCTTCCCTACATTCACCTTTAGATTCTGTTTCTTACACACTTTCCCAAACTCATCCACCAAGCCTTTCAGCTCTCCTACATCTTCACTCAACAACACAGTATCATCTGCAAACAACAGTACAGGGAGTTTCCCCAAACACTACCCTCTCTCACCGGGGCCACTCCAACATCCACTGCCCTACCTTGTACCTCTAAACCCCATCCATGTACAGATTGAACAACCATGGAGACATGACACATCCCTGTTTCAACCCAACCTTCAAAGAGAAAATTTCACTCAGTTCACCATCCACACGCACTGCAGCCTTAGCACCATCATACATACTCTTCACAGCATTCAACAACTTCCCATCTACTCCATACCAATACACCAGTCCTGTATGAAACAGCCCTAGCATGTATTCAATATGGACGGTGGGTGTTAGTGCCGAAGTGGTGACATGTAGAGAGGAGTATGGTATGTAGGAGGACTACTGGGCCTTGAGAGCAGGCTGTGGAGCCTATGCCCTGAGTCGGACACATAAAAAAATATATATATATATATATATATATATATATATTCTTAATACTTTCCACAATCCTTGTCTATCCACCCTGTCATATGCTTTCTCCAAATCCATGAAAGCCGCATACAACTTCTTTCCCTTCTCTATAAACTTTTCCACTAAAGATCTAAGAATGAATATCTGATCTACACAACCTCTTCCTTTCCTAAAGCCTCCCTTTTCTTCAACTAATTCCTCTGTTCTTTCTCTAACTCTGTCAATAAGTATCCTACCATACACTTTTCCTATTATACTAAGAAGACAGATGCCCCTATGATTACCACACACTTCATTTTCCCCTTTTCCTTTGTACAAGGGAATAATTATACCTGACTTCCAATCCTCTGGGTCTCTACCTTCCTCCCAGGCCAGTCTGCACATTTTCCACATTCATTCTACTACTATCTCTCCCCCATGCTTTAGCATTTCACCACACACTCCATTAATTCTTGGGGCTTTCTCCAATTTAACTTTCTTCATTGCTTCCACAACTTCTATCCTACTGATTTCTTCCTGTCTTCTCACCTCCCTCCTTCTCCCAGCCACTTATACTTGCATTACTTCCATCCTCTATGTTCAACAATTCCTTAAAGTGCTCTCTCCATCTGCTCACTTTTTCTCCCTTCTCCACTAATAATCTACCATTTTTATCTTTCACTCCCCTGCAGACTTCACTTTCACCCTGTCTTACTCTTTTCATCTCTTTCCAGAACATTTTCTTACAGTCCCTCCACTTTACACTCAAATTCCTTCCAAATTCCTCCTCCGCTCTGTTCTTACTCTGTCTTACTAATCTTTTCACCTCTCTCTCTCTCTTCCACCTCTCAACTTCTTCCACGCCCCTATTTCTCATCCATTCATTGTATGCTTTCTTCTTTTGTGCCACAGCCTGTCTCACCTCTTCATTCCCCCACGCTGTTCCTTGCACCCCCCTCCGTCTTCTCTTCATCCCACACACCCGCAGCTAAATAAAACCATCTGACAGTAGCCAGTATAATATTTTGAAGCTGTCTGAACTTCACTTCACATGTTCAAAAAGATTAATTTATAACCCTTTAAGGCAGGGTTGCTGCCATCAGATGAATAAAATCAAGTTGCTGGATTACAATTCTGAAATGTCCTAACCATCACTGGGAAATTATTTAAGTACTGTATTAGTGCATTATACAGTCAAGTACATTTTATGATTTTACTCCCCTATAACTGTAATTATAATAGTCCTTATTAGGTCCACTGCAGGATCAGTCAGAGGGACAGTGGTAGCCAGAATTAACCCTTCTCCATTGGCAAAGTATGAATAAGAGAGGTAATATTTGTGAAACTGGAAATGGTGTACTAACTGTATTTGTGAGTGTCAGAGTCTGTAATGTCATCATTGCAGTCAATAGGGTGCAAAAGTATGCAAGCATTGAAAAAAGGACACACTTCCAGGACCCAGTTGCAATGTCTGCCACACCTTGGGTTTCGAGCCCAAGATTCAGGACACAGATACAGTATTTAGAAATAATACAGTACCAATGGAACCACTGCATCCCACCCCATTTATATAGGTATAGACAAGTCTTAAACTTGTTATTTTTTTATTCATTTATATTATTATTGTATTTATTTATTTATTATGCTCACCATCCACTTACTCAATGTAGTGCTGCTCATGGATGTCTGCCCTTTTCTCTCCTCCCTCCTTTCCTCCTTCCTCTTCCGTCTTTCTGTACATCATTCTTTCCTCGTCCTTCTGCCTACAGGTGACTTTACACTCCCTCTTTTGTCTTTCTTTCCTTCATTCTTTCCTGTTCCTTCTGTGTATGGGTGACTTCATTCAGTGACAAGCTGAATGGTTTCCTGTGCACCAGGAAACCATTTACTACACTGGGTGGTAGCCATATAACCAAATTATGGCATTTGGTGGTTTAGTGGGTAATTGTGGTGCTCCAGTTGGATTGAGACGGTGATGGTGTATATCCAAGGGGTGGTTGGGGTTTATTGTTCACGTAATGCCACTCAGGGATGAATGAGGCTGGTCACTCATCTTAACTGTCAGGACCAACATGCCTAGCCCTGGGATCCTATGCTTCTCATGGGGCAAGGTAGGATTGGATGATGGATGGATGGATGGATGGATTATTATTTATTTGTGTGTGTGAGATGGGGAGGAGGGTTAGTCTTGTGAGGTAGAGCCTGATTGAATAGTGTGTAATGGCATTGTGTCCCATTAGATTACACTGGGCATACTGTTCGTAGTTCTCTTACTTTTCCTTGTTTCTGGATCCTACCTCACATTATCTTTAGGTAAGAATAAGGGTCAGAATTATGACATTGATGCAGTGAAGGAAAGAGTATCACCAACTACTTCCCTGCATGTTGTAAGAGACTAAAAAGTGTCACTGGTGGAGCTGAAAACGTTTATACTACACTACCATAGGGATGTAACATCTGCACCACCCACGGTGGTGAAGTATATGTAGTAAACATTTTATTGATATGAAGTGCGAATGGGATAAGAATTGCTAGTTACAGGAGTTAATAATCCATCCGTATTGTCCCATCAGGAGTATATGAGCCATGGACTAGGCCATCCATTCCAGACACTGAAAATGAGTTACCAGTCACTTATCTCCGAGTGGCATTACATGAGCAGCTAACCCCAGCCATCTCCCAGAATCAGATCCATCTAGGGCACATCTGGTTGGAGCACCTAAGCTTATTAGATCACCAGTCATCTGAAAATGTATAGGGGCAACAGTACTATTGCGCTACATCAGTGCACAGCATAAAGGCCCACCCTTCATCTCCCTGTGTGCATCAAAGAACAGTCTCGTAAGGAAAAAAGTGCCCAGTTGCAACAGGGAAAGAATAGGTAATAGACAGAAGAATTTACTGCATGACTGTAAATGATTAGGGTTGACCTGTTAAGTAAACAGTTGAGAACTGAATTTTCATTACTCTCTTCAGCATGAAAAATGTATATATTTTTCTTGCAACCCCCAGGTGATTTTTGTTAATCTTTGGAAAGACCATTTATATTGACGTGTGTGTGTGTGTGTGTGTGTGTGTGTGTGCACGCGCAGTCTTGTGGTTGAGTGGGTAGCGTGTGTGTGCGTGTTAGAAAATGGTAGTAGCTGCGGTGTGGTTGTGACTAGGGAAAGTTGAGGCTAGAGTAATCATTTCATTGCTGTTGTCACTTATTCCTTGCATACTACATGAGGGGAGATTATTAACATTAAACAGATAGCAGTTTTCATACACAGGGTATTTATCACTTTTCTGTGCATGCAGGATCAAGATGAAGAAGAAGACAAGAAGCCAAACAAGCAGTTTTGCACCCTGAACACACTTCCTGAGGGACAAATCGGGAAATTGAAGGTTTATAAATCTGGCAAAGTAGAATTATGGTTTGGTGACCATAAGCTCGCTGTCACTAAAGGCACGCAAGTTGGATTTCTTCAGGTAAGGGCACACTTTTTCACTTCTGCATCTGTTTTTATATCTGAGGAAGATCACGTACAGCTGCCTGTAACCCCTTCCATCAGATGTTATATGATAATGTTATTTTATAGTAATTTTGCTATCTCCAGATAAGATTATTCACTTTGGATAGGCATTTTGAGGTGGAAAGGTTAGGTGTAATCTTCATTAACTTCACTACCAGTGGGCTCTCCTGTACTGAATAAAATTGTCTGGTAGCAGGAAGATTAAACTGCAACATCATCATAGTGAAGTATTTACTGTAACTGGCACATACACACAAACAGATTGGGGATGAGGGTACCATCTTGACCAGCTATCAAGTCAAGGAGAGAGATACTGGACCCTACCATACTTGTAACCCCTTCAGTCTGATAATGTATATCTTATCTGTTGTTGCTTTGTCCAGACACTTTTATTCACATCGCGAGACTTTGGACTGGAGGGGTTAGATATGTATGGTCTAGTGGTCACAAGAATGAAACAGAAAATGCCACTGAACAGAAGGGTTTAAAACACAAAGCTGCTTCAAACTTTTCGAATTTCTAAAGCAGATGATATCAGTTGAAGGGGTACGATCATTTGAAATTAATTGATAATGTTATTCTCTTCCAGTAGCCCACTGACATGAAAAAAATATCCTTGCTGTTTCAAATACACCACACTGTATGAGATTCCCATACCTTAACCCAGTGAGTCAGGGTTTTTCATTATATTCTTACCGTGTGATGATTTTACTAAATTTGGGATAAACCTTTCAATTCAAGAGGCCTTTCCTAAGTTGAGTAGGATCATTTTGTAGCAGCAAGAATAGACTAAAAAGGACATCATGCTGATTCAAGGGGTTAAGAAATACAGTGAACAAGCAGTACCCTGACTGGTGGCATTAATATGTAAGCCATAGCACTCAGTAACTCCGTCTGCTGGTTTATCATGAAAACAAGGACTGCAGAGCCCCAGGAAATAGTGCAATCAGTCTATCCCCAGATCTGATACATTAAATAGAAGATTTAGGAAAACAGAGTGAACATAGACTGCCTAGTTCTTGCCTGTTTAACACCACAACCATGGTGATCTGTTCTTATGATCCAGCTTTTTTTTTTTTTTTTTTTTTTTTAATCAGGTTTCTGAGCTGGGCAGATTATGTGTGTGCTAGAGTCAGCCACTCTTATCCTGACCCACATCTTCACGACGTGGTATTTTTCTTTGATCGCTCTGTGTAAATACACTTTTCATGATAGAATGTTGGTTTTGTTGTCATTTTAAAGCTGAATAGTTGTACTTTATTGTAGTATGTTCAATAAAGAACAAAGAAAATGGAAAGTCAAAATGACAAGTTGAAGTTAGGCAAAAACTAAAAATTTTATACTTTGCCTATTAAAAAAAAAAAAAACTTTCCCATCTCCCAGCCAGGAGGAAATGTCAACAGGTTCTTTTTTCCTTTTTTACTGTAATATCCTGAGATTCAGTGTGTTGCTTAGTTCGCCTGACCATGTATGAGTTTGAGACACTAGGATTAACTAATGATGGTGATGATGATGATAACAGAAGCAGCAGTAAAGTATCCAGCAATTCTTCAACAGGATGCAGCAAGTGTGGAAATTGATGAAGAAAATAAGACTGGTGACATCACAGTGTTGGGCCACATCCGCCACCGCCTCGTGTGCACACCAAACCTAGAAGCACTTGTCAAACAGATGAAAACCAGCTAGCCCTTAATATGCATCTAGTTCATTTTGTTAAATTTACTGGTCTTACTGCTGTACTCTAAGTGGCACTGGAAACTTTGTAACATCTGTTCCTCAGCAATATATTTTGCATATTACACCTTATCTTCCTGTATGTCACTGAGACAGACTACAGTATATCAGTGTTAGGTACCGGTATCTGTAATACAAGAGAGCATCAAGGTACATTGTGCGTAAAAAGGAGTATAAGAATATCAGGGTATAATATGTATAATAAATCATTAAGATGAAGGTTCGCAAAAGTCTCTTTTGCCACCTAGAATGTTGCCCTCACTCCACCATTACGTTTATTTTACAGTGTTTTGGAATCCTTTGTAGACACACTTTCAAATATATTAATTTTTTTCTCATATGTACATTCCTTATTCTTACCTTTTATTTCTCCATGTGTAGCATTATCAATACTGAGTCACCATATTGTTTACCATTTACTTAGATCACTTAGATCAAACCTGCCACAGATCTCAGTCAAGTTTATACTTAGTGGTACATGTTCTGTTCTTCTATAGTCTTGGTCTTACAGAATCCCCATATTTTCCCAGTTTTTAAAGGACTGCATTGCTTTAGGACAGCATTGTATCTTTTGTTTATATAATTTTTCATTTTCACATTTTTATCTGCATGTGTGATCACCTTCATTGGTATTCTCTTCAATATGTAATGCTCGGCTTACAGAGTACTCTTCAGGAAGTCCTCAGTATATGTCAGGGAAAAGGATCACAACATATATACAACTGGGACTGCAAACTGGACAGCACAAGCAATCAGCTTAATCCTTTTGGGATTTTCGGCCCTCCACTGATTCTGCCAGATTCAGCGTGGCGAAACAGAGTGCGCCATCGCATAGCAATATTTGTACTTAATCGGCCACTGTACACAAACTTTTTATGGAAGACTAGTGAATGTGGTACTGTCTTAAAGCTGAATAGTTTCTCTTCATTGCAGTAAATGTGATAGTTAAAAGGCCAACAGGACAAGTAGAAGTTAGCCGAAGTGGAAAAATCGCACACCCTTCCATAGAAAAATATTTGTAAACAAAAAGTATTAGAGTTACGTGATATTTGATGGCACCATGTCAATCTACAGTAAATTCTCTTTCTATTGATATATAGATTATGGCAATTTATGTTAGTTTTCACAGAGAAAAGTGAAAGTTCTCGCTGTCACACTGGCAAATATTCATGCTGGTAATACTGATATTATTCATGGTAAAAACCTGTTTATTCTGCATATCTATCTGATGTACTCATCACTGTAAAAACAAGTATTTGGAAAAGGATAAACAGGATAGTGTATGTGGAACATGCAAAAAGAAAAAAAAATCGTATGACTCAAATTCGAGTCATCATAATCTCGACTGTTGGATTTATGACGATGCGAAATTGCGTCATCGGAATCTCAAAGGGTTAATAGTAACAATGGCAGTTTGAGAGACCTTTTCTATTTTACTGTGGACTGACTGAATTTCACTGAAGTGAAACAGGCAACATATGAGGAATTCATGTACCAAGGAGGTTTTAAACCACCTTGTCCATGTTATGGTTTGTGGTTCATCTTTGTTGCCTGTCACATCCTTTACAGATATATATATATACAGTATATATATATATATATATATATATATATATATATATATATATATATATATCCATCCATCCATCCATCATCCAATCCTGTGTTGCCCCACGAGGAGCGTAGGAGCCCGGGGCTAGGCATGTTGGTCCTGACATTTAAGATGAGAGTGACCAGCCTCACTCATCCCTGAGTGGCATTACGTGAGCAATAACCCCAACCACCTCTTGGATATAAACCTTCACTGGCTCAATCTGATTGGAGCATCACAATTACCCACTAAACCACCAGGTGCCAAAATTTGGTTATATGGTTACCACCCAGCATAGTAAATGGTTTCCTGGTGTACAGGAAACCATTTGGCTTATCACGCAGTGTAGAGTCATCCATAGGCAGAAGAAGAGGAAAGAATGAGGGAAAGAAAGACAAAAGAGGGAGTGTAAAGTCACCTGCAGGCAGAAGGACAAGGAAGGAAGGAAGTAAAGAAAGACAGAAGAGGAAGGAAGGAAAGGAAAAGGCAGACACCCGAGAGCAGCATTACATCGAGTGAGTGGATGGTGAGCACCCCCTATATATATATATATATATATATATATATACTGTATAAAACCTTATGTTTTCTGCTTCCCTATCTGAGTTCCTGTTTTTCCAGTGTTTAGCACTTTTTTGTTTTTTTCTGTATTTACCTCACCATACAGCAGTGTACAGTACTGTTCATTTATTTCCTGTTGTCTTTTTCACGTACTGTATGTTGTGCTTTGAGGTAATTGCTTATTGTATTTATGTAAGTGTTGTTTAGAGGGGTGCTCACCATCCACTCACTCTGTGTAGTGCTGCTTTGGGTGTCTGCCCTTTCCTCTTTTCCTTCCTTCCTATTCTCTTACCTTCATTCTTTCCTCCTCCTCCTTCTGCCTATGGGTGACTATACTCTCTCTTCTGTCTTTCCTTCATTCTTTCCTCATCCTTCTGCCTATGGGTGACTCTACACTGAGTGAGAAGCCAAATGGTTTCTTGTACACCAGGAAACCATTTACTATGCTGGGTTGTAACCATATAACCAAACTATGGTGCCTGGTGGTTTACTGAGTAATTAAGGTTCTCCAAACAGATTGAGCCGATGCAGATTTATATCCATGGGTGGTTGGGGTTTATTGCTCACATAAAGCCACTCATGGATGAGTGAGGCTGGTCATTTTTGTTTTCATTTTTTGAAGGCTCCAACATGCTTGCATGCATCAGCCTTGGTCACCTAATGGCGGCTTTACATGCTGCACGATCTATGGCAAGCACCCTGTTCAGTCCCTTAACCCTAAGGTCACAATTACTTACCTCATCCTATGTCCTTCTCAGTCTACCTCTCACAACCCCACCCCCAGTATTGACACTTCTCACCTTCTGCACCCAATTATCATCCTCCATCCTCTCCACATGCCCAAACCATCTCAATCTACCTCTCCTCATCACAACACCAGTACACTCCAGTCCCATCCTACCTCTCAACTCTTCCATTGTAAACCCAGCCCCTCTAGGCCTTGCATGCAGGGACACACTGCACATCCACTTAATCATTGCCATTTCTGTACATTTGAGCCTGCGAATAACCTCTTCCTTTACTGCCCAGGTCTCACTACCATACAGCATCACACTCCTAACATATGCTGCATACAAAGACCCCTTAGCACGTAGGGAGAGTCCTCTCAGTGTTTTCCAACCATTTCTCACCCTAACCACAGAGTTAGCTTCAGCCCCACCTCCAGCACATAACATGTCTCCCAAATAACAACTCTTCCACACACTCAAGAGACTCACCAGCAAGTCCAATCCATTCACACCTAACAATCTCTACCTGTTCTCCCCGACACGCTGCACACATAAAATCACCATTATCTCACAGTCTACCTCTAATACCACTACATTTCTTGTGCACCCATTTATCACAAACACTGCACCAGATGGAATTACTTCCCACGCCCTTGTGGCAAACTGCACATGGCCACTCTCCCTCATCTTTGACTGTACAGCCTCCAACCCTAGATATCATCGTTTTTGTTTTATCTGCATTTACCTTTAAGCCCTTGTGCCCCATACCATCTCTCCACTTCCTAAATCTTACCTCCGCCTCCCTTTCATTCTCTGCAATCAACACCAAATCATCAGCACAACATCTCCCACGGGAGTTCATTTCTGAAGTCACGTGAGAGGGCTTCAGGTATCATGATAAACAACATGGGATCAAAACTAACCCCTGTTGCACACCAACATTCACGAAAAACTCATCATTCAAATCTCCATTCACTCTTACCTGGGTGTGAGCACCCACATACATGACCATAACCACCCTTACCAGCCATTCTTCCAACCCAAGCTTTCTCATTGCCCACTTCACCATCTTTCTAGGGACTCTGTCAAAGGCCTTTTCCAAATCAAGAAAAACAAAATACGATCTCTTTTCTTCTCAATATATTTTTCCTGAAGCCTAGCCCTGGGCTCCTACACTCCTCATTGGGCAACATTGGATTGGATGATGGATGGATGGATGTTTGAATGAGGACAGCATTCCAAATCGGACAAGTGTGCAATATCTGTTTGTACGTTCTGTACAGTGCTATGTATATACTGTTAACATACTAGAACCATTGATATGTATCATGGCAGCATTGTTCCACAACTTTCATCATGGGTGAGCTGCACTACTTTACACGTTCAAGTTGTATATTATGTCCTGAAGGGTAACTATGATATGTAGGGTCAATAGATGCTTCCTTGTCAGTGAAGGCTTGACCATTCCCACCCATGCTTCACAATAAGATGAAAGTGATGGATGTTATATTGGTGTTCAGTGTGAGGTAATAACATGTTTTGATGGATTAGCAGTGTTTGCTTGTGAAGAAAAGCTTGTACAGCATGAAGAACCTCTACAGAGGTGTGAGCATGGGCACAACGGTGCTACCTTATTCATTTAACCCCTTGTCAGGCAAGGCTGTCTTTCACCTGAATAAAATTGTCTGGCATTAAACCAGAATAAAATACCTAAGTGTGTGGTAGGTGGGGGCACTCACCATCCACTCACTCAATGTAGTGCTGCTCTCGGGTGTCTGCCTTTTCCTCTCCATCCTTCTTTCCTTCCATTCTATTCTGTCTTTCTCCTTCATTCTTTCCTTGTCCTTCTGCCTATGGGTGACTTTTCACTCCCTCTTCCGTCTTTCTTTCCTTCATTCTTTCCACCTCCTTCAGCCTGTGGGTGACTTTACACTGAGTGACAAGCCAAATGGTTTCCTGTGCACCAGGAAACCATTTACTATGCTGGGTGGTGGTAACCATAGAACCAAATTTTGGCACCTGGTGGTTTAGTGGGTAATTATTGCGCTCCAATCGGATTGAGTCGGTAAAGGTTTATATCCAAGGGATGGTTGGGGTTGATTGCTCATGTAATGCCACCCGAGGATGAGTGAGGCTGGTCACTCTCATCTTAAATGTCGGGACCAACTGCCTAGCCCCGGACTCCTACGCTCCTCATGGGGCAATGTAGGATTGGATGATGAATGATGAAAATACCTAAGTGATCATTTGCCCAGTAATGGTTAAATGTCAGCCCTTGGCCAGGATGAGATCCAGTTCCAGCTGAGTGGCAGACAAGTGTACTGTCCACTCAATGGGAAGATTCACAAACTCTGGGGTTGCCAATGAACGCTGGATAATTTAACAAGGAACTCGGTCAACTACTCGCATTGTCATATATTTTCTAAAATCCCCTCCATGATATTTAGTGATGAAAAGTACATATATTATTCAACACTGTAATCATTCGTTATTATACCAGTTTTCTATATGTGATTTACTAAGTAATATACTGCAGAAAAGTTACTAGAATGCATAAAACGACAAGTGGTTCATCAGCATTCACCACATATTAGAAATCTCACTGCATATTAATTCAAAACATCATTTAGTTATCAAAGAGAGTACCAGTAATGTTTTATCTGGCAAATGCTGAAGAGAATGTACTGACTATTAGTTATAATAAAAAGCATAATTTATGAAGCCAATATCATACGAAGACAAAGTTGCCGACCAAAATCGGACGTACCGATGTTTCCAGGAAGACAACAAAAAAAAGTTATGTATATATAATCTTTATCTGATTATTTTAAATATTTTGCAGCCAAACAACTTTATGCTAAATTATATATCAACACATATTTTTGAAAATTTAAAACTACATTAAAGGACATGGCTGGGAATGTGAATAATCACTTTTAAGCTATGAACAATATTTGTTCCGAGGTTTAGATAGTATACTAGGTTCACTTTAACCTGCCGCATCCCGGCAGATTATTCACCAATGACCCCCCCCCCATCCCAGCAGACCTTCATTTTTTTTTTCCCCCCTAAAATCTCTGCTTTTTATGAGAAACATCAAAATTCAGAAAGTGCTCACCTGAGCTTAGAAATGCCCTGTCCAGGTTGTCAGGACTCCATATTATAAATACAAATCATAACAGAAAGCATGATGGATAGATAGATAGATAGACAGAGCACCAGACAAGGTGTGGGAACGGGATATTAGCTTGCAACTCTTAAAGTGAAGGAATGTTGATCATGCACCGGAAGTAGTACATACACACAGATATACAGTATTCTCTGGTAGGACAAATCTAAACTTGCGGCTAGGGTGGGGCACGACCCTCTGTACAGTGGTGCTATGTTTCCCAAACCCGCGATGTGAAACGGTTGTTATATATGTAAAAGGCATCACAAATACGATAAACACATATGAATACAATGTTTAACGTGTGTATTATAATATATGAAAGAACAGTAAACTTATTATGCATGAAATATTTATACGGCAATACAGAAACGTGGCATAAATATTTTACAGTGTTGCTAAAAAAAAAAAAAAGTCACTTTTATTGGCTTTTACCGTATTTCTGAGGTGGGTAATAACGTCACAATTGTGATTATAAGATAATGTGCAGGAATATAAATAAAAATATGCCAATTCCTTAGTAAAAGAAAAAAAAATACATTAAACTCTCTTGACCGGCAACACTCACACAGATCCAGACTAACCCGAAAGCCTCCTTGTGTCATTTTACTTTGTGTCCTTACCCCCTGGGAGGTGTGAAAGTCAAATTTACAATATGTACAAAATAATGTTAAAGAAAATAAACAAAATGTATCCTAAAACACCATAGATGAGAGAGAGAGAGAGAGAGAAGGAGGGGGGGAAGAAGGCAGGCCAGAGGAGGTGTTGAGGAAGGGAGGGAAGGAAGGAGGGAGAGAGAGAGAGAGAGTTTGAATGAAAAATCATGGCGCCACACCAGCGAGGTCATCTAGCAACATATGCAAAACAATAATAAATATTTTAAAATATAATTAGATATAATAAAAAAAATAAAGAAATGAAAGTCACTCATAAAAGAAACAAAATTCCCCAGGGTGACGCACATCTCCCCCAGGAGAGAGAGAGAGAAGGGGGGGGGGTGGCATCGCACTACGAAAAACGTGGCAACACTGTACAGAGCTTCGTGCCCCACCCTAGCCGCAAGTTTAGATTTGTCCTACTATAGAAGCTTCCACGACAATAAAGCACACATGACACGACCCCTGCTACATCAGAATGTAGGATTCTGAGCTCAGAAAGAGGCTGGCCATACAGCCGACAGGTAGCAAGGAGAAGGAGGCTAGCAACATGGGCAAGAAGGTGGAAGAGAGAGAGAGAGAGAAAGCGAGACAGGGAGGTAGCTAACGGGACTCTACTCTATACTTCACTCGTGCATGAGAGACTTTGTTAATATTTCCAAGACAAATAAAAATAGTCCCATACTCATCTTTGCCTCTCCTGTCATTGCATGACAAAAGGGAATGAAGATTATCTACTTACAAAACTACTCACGTATAACAATCGCTCGTCCACGAGTCTAATATATGTATAACTGATCTACAAAACACACTACAAGAAGCCACAAAGTTATTGTAAGATATGGTGACAGCGAACGTACAAACCTCATCTACGAATCTACAGTGAATTTCTACAAAAGCAGGCGAGACTCTAACCAAGATTAGCTTCACTTCTACAGTGAATTCCTACGAAATACAAGCTACAACCCTACGACTCTTCAAGCCTACGACTCTACAAGCCTACGAGTCTACAAGTGTACAGTTGATTCTACATTATCAAGATTGAAAACAAACAATACCTCTTACAACCAACAACTCACAACCAGCTCCTGACAGTATTCTCTCCAACCCCACCTCTGTCTTCCCGATCATCAGCGCTGATGTAGAGGTGAAGAGGTCACAGGACGCCTTCCCAGTAGTTTAACAAAATATTAATACAAACAATCTTCCAATTTCTACGACGAACCAACGAACTACAACCATCCACGATCAACTACTAGTAACAAGTCTACAAGACATCTCCATAATCTTCTACACGCATCTACAAGTAGCGGCAGTCTTCATCCAACAATGAGTAAATCACAAGAGGAAAGGACCGAGAATACATCGAGAAAGAAAAACAAAACAAACAAACGAAGAGCGAGACACAACTCACGACTCACAACCACCTGACCCCACCCTCCTCTCTCTCCTACCCCCACCAACCCTATCCTCACCTGGTGCCGTGTTCTCTGGAGCCAGGCTCCAGAGAAGACATTTTCTATGGGAGGGGTAACTATTCCAAACCATTCAGAATAGGTAGGCATTTATTACTCTGATATGTATTTATATGTAGAACAAGAGTATATTGGTTTTCACACAGTAATATAGGCGATATAAGCATTGTTTCACTCACCAAACATATCAACATACTGCACCTTCCTTGGAGACGTTGCCTTCTCATCACTCCTGATCATTTCTTCCTCTGGTGCCACGTAAACTTTGTCCTCCACATTGTCGTCGATTGGGAAATCACTCTTGCCTTGAATTTCGTACCGTGGTGCAACGTGTCTTTACTGACCAGGTCGCTAGTAACATGTGAGTTGCCGAGACAGTGGCGTGGGGGGGGGAGGTCACATGGGGTAAGGCATTGTCCCCCCTGGCTTCAGGTAGAGGAAGGTGTCCCACGTATACGTACCAAAAATCACACACAAAATTTGAAAAATGTGCCAATGACAGACCTTGCAATTGCAGGACATTTATAAACGTCAACGGGAGTCACAGTGACAAAGCTTTCGGGTGCATATGTACGTAAACGGAACGGGGTGGGTTAATGATTCCCTTCAATTTTGTCACATGAAGCTTCTTTTCTTCATTTTATGTAGTAAATGTGTTCATAAAATTATACTTATGAACAATATGATAAAAGAAACACATACAAAATAGTAGTTTAGTTAACCACTTTTTTATTTTTATTTTTTCAAATTAAGTTATCAGGTGAAGATTGGCAACTTTTGGGAGTTTGTGAATGCTCCCATTAGCATACACTCTGCCAAATCTATTAACACTAATTCATATCTGGTACTTTGCCAACAAACCATGCACCTGCTTATCATTTGCAGTTTCTTTGGAATACTGTTGCAGTACAGATAATTTTTAAATACATTTAAGTATTTAAAATCATTTGGTTGTCAAATCAACAAACATGAACTACTGTGAATAAAATTTCCAGTAGGGTTATGTAAGGATGGCCAACCAGTGGCTCAGGACTGCATCCAGATCTTTAGAAACCATTATTTTTTTGTACAAGTATAAAATGCACAAAAATTGTTCATCCTTTTCAGTGTATGGCCACAAGAAATTGCTACCAACAGTAGATACACTAAAGTTTCCAATCTGTATAATAAAAACTACATTTTTGTGATTTAAAAAATTTGCTACTAAGTTTTCATGTCCTTGAATAATTTTTATTTTGTCTGTGTATCTCTATCCAGATCCCATAATCCCAGAAGGGTGGCCACAAACAAATTATTGTTCTCTCTTGCTGTGTCAACCTCAGGAGAAGCTCAGTTGAACTTAAATTCATATATGAATATACACATTATACTACAGCAAAAATTTGGACTGTGCAGTATATCTTTCATGTCCTTTCCAAATGTGTGGTTGTTATTGCATAATCCCAGTCTGTCCGCTGGGCAGACCCGCCAACCACAGGTAAGCAACCACTCAAATGGGGTTGTCCCGTAAGTTTCCAACAGCTACTTTTGTGTCAATGTCACTTGTGCTGTGCAGCCCAAATGTGTACCTTCGTGCACAGTGCAAAAGTACAAGATAAACTCAGAACAAAAACAAAAATGAGGATTCAAATATGAGGGAGAAAATACCAGGTTTTTAAATAGTTTTTAAAGTCTGAAGATGATGAATCAATGTTTACTCCATGCACTCCTTTCTTGACAAGACTAAGGCATTGCCCACATTAGAGAACATTTTTGGATGCATGTTGCACATTGCAACCAGATGCTCTCTATCTTCCTGAAGCAATCAGTGGTCTGTGAGTGCGATCAAACCGTTACTAATTTCTGGCACCATTCTGACCTAAGTTTGCCACCCCTGGTATATTCAGCACTGTAGTACGCTTCAATATAGTGGTGGATAGTGGCTTAATTTGCAGATAATGGTTTGTCAGAATGTATGATTGTGGTATCAAGATTAAGCTGAGAGGAATGAGGTGGACCAAGAGAGAGAGGAGCAGTCAGGGAGAGAGACTGAAAGTCAAGAAGCTGAGGATCAGAGAAATGGTAGATGAATTCAGGGCCAAAGTAGGGGAGGAGTTAGAAATGGTGAATTGGAATGAAATGGATCTGGACAGCCTGTGGAATGCATATAGGGACTGCTTAGGTAGGAATGCTGAAGTGGTGTGTGGTGTGGCAAGAGTAACAACAAAGAAGAAAGGTATAGCATGGTGGGATGAAGAGGTTAAGAGAACAGTGGAGGAAAAGAGGAAGAAGTGGCTCAAGTGGATACAGGACAGGGGTTCAACTGAAATAAAAACTGAACATATTGACAGCAAAGAAGCATGTAAAGGGACTAGTGAAGTGGAAAAAGGAAGAGGTAAATGATGATCTAGGAGGAATAATGAATGCAAATTACTCTGAAAATAGGAAGTTATTCTGGAAAGAGGCGTGGAAATGTAGAAGTGACTGTGGAAAGAAATGTGAAAGTGTGAAGGATGTAAGTGGTAAATTGTTAACCCATGGGGAAAAAAGTAAAGACCAGATGGGAAATATACCTGTATTTTGAAAGTCTGATGAATGCGAATGGAGAGAGCAAAGTGACTGTTAACATGAATGGTTTGGGGGACATACAGAGAAGGAATGCAATGCCAGAAACATGACACTGTGATGCGACTGAAAAATGGGAAGGCAGCTGGAGATGATGAGGTATATGCAGAATAAGTGTAGTGGAGAGGGTGGAATGAAGATGTTTTGCAAGATTTTTTATGACAATTATATTCAGTTTAACACAGAACCCCATTGGCTAAAGGGCATTAAAAATATGAATATGCAACACAATATTCAAATTACTGTACTGTATAGATCAAATTATCGTTACAAATATTCCTGTTTAACTAACTTCAAATAATTATAATGTTTTTTGGGTACTGGGCTTCTAGAACTATCAATGTTTTTTCTTAAACATTTTGAGTCATATGGACATAAAAAAAAAAAACAGTAGAATGCATATTAGCTTACCATTCTTGGCTCTGCCTCACCATAAAAAGAAAAGAAAATGTGAGCTGCTAGAAAATATTATAGCTTACCACAGTCAGTCTCTCTCTCTCTCTTTCTCAATATACAGTGTAGTACTGTATCAGCATATAGGGTTTTTACTTCCCCTCTCCCGAAAATATGATATATACAGTATTTTATTTTTTGCAGATGATACTGTATTGTTAAGTGAATATATACTGTATACAGTAAGACCTCACTATAACGGACTAATTGGGGCCCAAACCATTCCGAAAAATGCAAAATTCCGATAAAAGTGACATCCGGACTTCCCCCTGCTGATCTGGACTTTTTCCGATATATCAGACATTAGTCCGGATCGCATGGACGGTTTTTAAACCCCTAAACCGCGGGGTTGTTTTGGCTCGATTTGCATGTCCTGCAGGCACATTCGCACTCCGACAGACTCTCTAAAAATATTTGCCAAAAATCAGTTATTAGTCCTTGAATATTATCATTACATATGCATATGGCACATACCTTTAGCTTTCTCCTGGGATGTAAGTACTGTAGGACTTGTGGAGACTTCTGAAGTTAGGTAACGAAGTCTCCACTTTAGACTTCCCGACACCCAGTAATATGATTACCACAGCCTGATATTATCACTAGAAACACTTCTGTGATTTTCAAAGTTTGGAATCCATACTCCAAAAAAAAAAAAAAAAAAAAAAAACTGTGAAAGCAATGAAAATTACAAGCGCGTATGACCTTCCCACTTGCTCTCGTTCGCCGCTGGTATTCTGTCATTTATTATTCATAAAAACACTCACACTTTATATTTCTATTACTATATGACACTTATATATATCTGCAGTCTTTATCCATAAGTTTCCTTCAGTAATAGTAGTTTATTGTCACTGTAGGCATTCAATTTCTCTTTCAGTAAAATACTGTATGTAGCATTCACTTGCTCATCCTGTATACTAGTGTTGAGAGTGAATCTGTCACTTTCACTTCCACTTTCATAACTCATAGTATTCATACATGCTAGAGTGAAACTTTCACTTTCATAACTCCTAGTATATATACTCGTATTCTTTTATTACTACTCATTTACATTTCTATTTACATTCTCTATTTTATTTACATTATTTACATTTCTATATTATTTACACTGTGTTATGCACTATCACTTGCAGTAACTTATAAAACTATTTTCTACTGTTCACTTATATATACATTCACTGCTTTCACTTGCTGTTTACACATTATTTACATTTCCACTTGAACTGTTTTACTCACCAGAAAGATCGTAGTCACTGTCCATCATTTTCATTGATAAATTAGCCAGTTCACGTTCCACAGCAGTCACTTAGCTCTTTACCCCTTTCCACACGAGGTTTAGTAGGGGTAGAGGTCACAGGGCCCTTTGCATGGGGCTAAAAAGTGGCAGAATTGGACAGGCGCGAATCCGACGTGGTTTCACCTTGAAAGACGACAGTAAACTGAATGCTGTGGTGGCCTACAGTCGTTCTAGTTTATGAAGGCAGTTTGGGTGGGACGCTGTGGGACCTCACTCTGTTAGCTCTGTTGCCACATCGTCGCCACACACGTGCTCTCTCTCTCTCTCTCTCTCACATTTATTAACTACTACTAATTGTATTTTCTTTATTTTTTCTCGTTTTCGACTTTTTTAACACGCCACTTCTGAGGTAAAAGTCTATAGATGCGTTTTTTTTTTTTTTTTTTTTTTTTATAGCTTCCATGGCAGGAGACTGACCGAGTATGACCCGCTCACGCAGGGCTATCACTCGTGTCACCACCTGACAACGTCGCAAAAGCAACGCTGACAAGTCTTGAGATTTATACTATACTATAGCTTTTTTACTGAATTACATCTATACAGAGTGTTTAAAATTCATTTATAAGTAGTTACTAGCTTAAAATAGGAGAGTGAGAGAGAGAGAAAGAGAGAGAGGTGAGCACAAATAATTACACGTGTGTCAGCAGTGATGTGGCAACAGAGCTAACAGTGTGAGGTCCCAGATCACCCCACCCAAACTGCCTTCATAAAATAGAACGACTGTAGGGGAAGTGCAACACTGCCAATGTCAGCATGATGACAGCTGCTAATATATACGCTATGAAATGATTGGCAGGAAATCTAGACAATACATAATAAATTAGGTAGTTCCAGGTGAATGTCAATATCACTTAGACTTCTCCCTTCCTTTCTTTTATATATTTTTATTAAGAGTATAGATTATACAGCATATTTCAAGGGGAAATAAACAGCGAAAATCAGCGAATGAGTGCACATGAGGTGTTGTCAGGTGATAATTAGCCAATTCCAGGAGCTTTTTTTTTTTTTTTTTTTTTTTTTTTTTTTTTTAATGTGAGGAAGAAGGAACCAAAGGCCATGAGCCCGCAGTAACAGTTCCCTCCAAGACAAAAACAAAATACATTAGAAAGCCAAATTCAAGATCCGATCATTTTGAGATGCCTGGACACACTGCGTTTGAAAGACTGGAGATCATAAGCAGCAGGAAATACAGACAGAGGGAGACAGTTCCAGAGCTGACATGTTGCATAAATGAAAGACTGGGAGTAATGGTTAACTCTTGCATTAGAGAGTTGGACAGATAAGGGATGAGAGTTTGCTGCCAGACGGGTGCTACGCACCCATCGTAGGGGTGGAGGAATGGAAGCAGACAGTTCAGAGAAGCAGTGACCATTAAAGTTGCGATAGAAAAGAGATAAAGATGCAACAGTGCGGCGAAGAGACAAAGGTTGAAGGGAGTCAGTAAGAGGAGGAGAGTTAATGAGACGAAAAGCCTTTGACTCCACCCTATTGAGAAGAGCTGTATGTGGGGAGCCTCCCCACACATGAGAGTTGTACTCCACACAGGGGCGGATAAAACCCCTGTATAGAGTCAACAATTGTGCAGGGGTAAAGAAAGATCGGAGTCGGCTTAGCACACCCAATCTCTTGGAAGCAGATTTTACAAGATATGTAATATGATCTTTCCAAGATAAGTCCCGAGTAAATGAAACCCCAAGCATGTTCAAGGATGATGCAGGATTAAGCTGAATATTATTAAACATTAGTGGGTATACCTGTGGAAGATTTTGTCGGGTTGATAGGTGTAAGAACTGAGTCTTAGATGCATTAAAAACAACCATATTATTTTTACCCCAGTCAGAGATACGAGCCAAGTCAGACATTAGGTGTGCCATAGCCTCATCCTTTGTTTGTTGAAGTAACTGTTGAGATGGGCGTTGCGGGAACCGAGTGGAAAGGTGAAGGGTGGAGTCATCAGCGTATGAGTGGATAGGGTTAGATGTACAGCTTAGAAATCATTGATGAATAAAAGGAAGAGAGTTGGTGATAGGACAGAGCCCTGAGGAACACCACTGTTGATAGATCTAGGAGAAGAACGATGGCCGTCTACAAAGGCGGCTATAGAACGACCAGAAAGGAAGCTAGCGATGAAGACACAGATAGAAGGATAGAAACCGTAGGAGGGCAGTTTGGAAATTAAAGATTTATGCCAGACTCGATTGAAAGCCTTTGAGATGTCAAGTGCAATGGCAAAGCTTTCGCCAAAGTCCCGAAAGAAGGATGACCAGGAGTCCAAAAGGTAGGTGAGAAGATCGCCAGTGGAGCGTCCCTGACGGAACCCGTACTGACGAGCGGAAAGAAGGTTGTGATAGGAAAGATGCCTTAAAATTTTTCTATTGAGAATTGACTCGAAAACTTTTGAAATACAGGACGTTAAAGCAATTGGACGATAGTTGGAGGGTTGGTAGTGGTCACCCTTCTTTGGGACTGGCTGAATGAGAGCAAAACTTCCAGCAAGAAGGAAAGGTACAAGTTGACAGACAAAGGCGAAAGAGTTTGCCTAGGCAGGGTGTAAGCACAGAAGCACAGTTCTTGAGAACAACAGGAGGGACCCCATCAGGCCCATATGCCTTGTTAGTACTGAGGCCAGTGATGGCAGAAAATACATCAACTGAAGAAATTTTAATGTCAGCCATGAGGAAGTCAGAGGGGGGAAGTGATGGAGGAACAGCACCGGAATCGTCTAAGGTGGAATTGGAGGAGAAAGTCTGTGCGAAGAGATCTGCTTTATCAGTAGAAGAAATAGCTACAGAACCATCAGAGTAGAAAAGAGGAGGGAAGGATGATGAGGTAAAGTTGTATGGCACTATCACTTACCTTTTTTCTTTTTTGTATATATTATTTGTCCAGGTGCTTGAGGGTGCGAAAGTGGATGTATGTGGAATAACTGAAACAAAATGGAGAGGAGAAAGTGTGAGAGAATGGGAGTATGGATGGGGTATATGTGCAGGAGTAGGTGAGAATGAGAGGGCAAAGGAAGGAGTATGTATAGTCGTGAGTAAAAGATGGAAGAAGAGCATAAGACAGTATGGATCAGTTGGGTCAAGGATTGTGTGGGTAAAGTTGAAAGTTGGAATACAAATGTGGGCGATTGTGTGTGTGTATGCGCCAACGCAAGATCGTGCTAGAAGAGTGAGAGAAGAGTTCTGGACAAAATGTGGAAGTGTGCATGGAAAAGTTTGGAAGGAATGAGAGAGTGTTTTTGATTGGTGATATGAATGGTAAAGTTGGGAATGTGAAGGTGGATGGAATAGTTGGTGAGTGGGGTGTGCCTGCTGAGATAGATGAGAATGGGAGTGCGTTAGTGGACATTTGTGCTGGGAGGAGGTTGGTGATAGCCAATACCCTCTTCAGGCATAAAATGATCCACAGGTATACATGGCGAGTGATGAGAAGGGTGGGTGGTGAACTGAATGAAAGGAAGGCAATGATTGATTATGTGTGTGTGGATGAAAGGATGCGAAGATGTGTAAAGGATGCAAGAGTGTATAGAGGTTGGGGGAGTGGACTTTCTGACCACTACTTGGTGGTGGCCAGAATTAGAATGCAAGTAAGATGGAGGAATAGAAGAAGGGAAAGACGAGAGGAAGGAGTAGTTGCAAGGAGAGTGGAAAGGTTACAAGAAGATGAAAAAAAGGCAGAGTATAAGAGAGAAGTGGAGGAACGATTGGGCAAATATGAACTGGAGCAGATGGGAGACGAGGAAGGTGTGTGTAAGATATTTACAGAAGAAATATGTGCAGCATGTGATGTGGTGTGTGGAAGGAAGAGAAGACGGAGGGGGGTGCAAGGAACAGCGTGGTGGACTGAAGAGGTGAAACAGGCTGTGGCACAAAAGAAGAAAGCATACAATGAATGGATGAGAAATAGGGGCGTGGAAGAAACTGAGAGGCGGAAGAGAGAGTTATATGTGGAAAGAAAGAGAGAGGTGAAAAGATTAGTAAGAGAGAGTAAGAAGAGAGTGGATGAGGAATTTGGAAGGAATTTGAGTGTAAAGTGGAGGGACTGTAAGAAAATGTTCTGGAGAGAAGTGAAAAGAGTAAGACAAGGTGGAAGTGAAGTTAGCAGGGGAGTGAAAGATAAAAATGGTAGATTACTAGTGGAGAAGGGAGAAAAAGTGAGCAGATGCAGAGAACACTTTAAGGAATTGTTGAACGTAGAGGATGGAAGTAATGCGAGTATAAGTGGCTGGGGAATGGCTGGGAGAAGGAGGGAGGTGAGAAGACAGGAAGAAATCAGTAGGATAGAAGTTGTGGAAGCAATGAAGAAAGTTAAATCGGGGAAAGCCCCAGGAATTGATGGAGTGTGTGGTGAAATGCTGAAGCATGGGGGAGAGATATTAGTAGAATGGATGTGGAAGATGTGCAGATTGGCCTGGGAGGAAGGTAGAGTCCCGGAGGATTGGAAGTCAGGTATAATTATTCCATTGTACAAAGGAAAAGGGGAAAAAGAAGTGTGTGGTAATCATAGGGGCATTTGTCTTAGTATAATAGGAAAAGTGTATGGTAGGATACTTATAGACAGAGTTAGAGAAAGAACAGAGAAATTAGTTGGAGAAGAACAGGGAGGCTTTAGGAAGGGAAGAGGTTGTGTAGATCAGATATTCATTCCTAGATCTTTAGTGGAAAAGTTTCTAGAGAAGGGAAAGAAGCTGTATGCGGCTTTCATGGATTTGGAGAAAGCATATGACAGGGTGGATAGACAAGGATTGTGGAAAGTGTTAAGAATATAAGGAGTAGATGGGAAGTTGTTGAATGCTGTGAAGAGTATGTACGATGGTGCAAAGGCTGCAGTGCGTGTGGATGGTGAACTAAGTGAATTTTTCTCTTTGAAAGTTGGGTTGAAACAGGGATGTGTCATGTCTCCATGGTTGTTCAATCTGTACATGGATGGGGTAATAAAAGCAGTACAAGGTAGGGTAGTGGATGTTGGAGTGGCCCTGGTGAGAGAGGATAGTGTTTGGAAACTCCCTGTACTGTTGTTTGCAGATGATACGGTGTTGTTGAGTGAAGACGAAGGGGAGCTGCAAGGCTTGGTGGATGAGTTTGGGAGAGTGTGTAAGAAACGGAACCTAAAGGTGAATGTAGGGAAGAGTAAAGTGGTGGTCTTTGAGAGAGGCGAAGTTAGTGAATGTACAGCGAGGTTGGATGGTGAGGAATTGGAAAATGTGAGTACGTTTAAGTATTTGGGTAGTGTGATGAGTAAGGATGGAGGTTTGGAGGGTGAAGTGCTTGAAAGGGTACAGCAGGGAAGAAAGGTTGCTGGTTCTTTGAAAGCAGTGATAAGAAACAGGGAAGTGAGCATGGAAGTGAAAAAGTTATTACATGACAGTATTGTGATACCAACTCTAACGTACGGAAGTGAAGCTTGGACATTGTTGGAAGGACACAAGTCAAGAGTGAGAGCAGTGGAAATGAGTTATTTAAGAGGAGCCTGTGGAGTCACGCGGAGAGACAGGCTGATGAATTAGGATATAAAGGAGCGTTGTGGTGTGGATGTGGATGTGATAGGAAGCGTTATGAGGAACACACTGAAGTGGTTTGGCCATGTGGAGAGGATGGAGGGTGAAAGACAGACGAAAAGAGTGTATGTGATTGAGGTGGAGGGGGGAAGAGGGAGGGGGAGGCCGAGGACGAGATTGAGGGATGGGGTGGAGAGGTATATGAGAGAGGGGGGGTGTGAGTTGGGAGCGGGGCAGTGGAATGGCGGGGGACAGGGTGACTTGGAGGCGATTTGTTTGTGGCCACCCCAAACGGGATTGAGGCGTCTGGCAATAGATAGATAGATAGAAGAATAGGGCATAGGGCTTATTTCAATGGATGAAATCAGTGGAAAATTCCAGGGAAGATTTACCGGTACTTAGCGCAGCGTGGCCGGGCAGGCGAGAGGAGAGGGTAATGGATGGGAGGTAGGGAAGGGAGTCAAGAATGAGGAGAAATGGCTAAATTGTCAACAATGGATGGGAGTACAGATGAGATTAGGAGTGCTGACTAGTGTTGGACATTGGCAGTACTGATAGATGATACAAGCCACCACTTGAAAGCCCGGGCGAATTCAAAATAACACAGAATCACAAAAGTGACGCCCCGCAGTATGATCCCTTGCTCCCAAGCGTCACGAAAGTGACGCCCCGCGGTTAAGGGGTTAAACTGTGTTGACTACCATTGGGGTACTGTACTGTTATAACTTCACTACATTAATCAGATGGTATAATATATATAATAACACTGTACTGTACACTGATAAACATGTCTTTTATTTACCTTATTGTGGTGAACATAGCTGAAGTGGTCTGGCAGTCTGGACTGCTGCTGGCTTTATCGGACTTTTTCCAACATATAGGAATTTAGTCTGGTAGCTCCTTGAGTCCGATAAAAGCGAATTCCGGTCTATTGAACTCCATTATATTGAGGTTTTATTGTGTGTGTATATATATATGAGATTAATATCTCAAGTCACTGATTTTCTGACAATTATGATTCCCCTAACATAGGGAATGAAGAACACTGGCAGTGTAGAGAACTGGTATTCCCTGTATATTGTGGCAGAGATGTGACTACAAGTCGAAGGAGCACAGATCTGACAAAACCTCATCTTTGTATTAAAACACAATTTATCTTTAAATCAGTGACCCTTAATTCCTTGCAGTTCAATTGACGGGAGGGTTAGTGCCCCTCCCCGTAAAACAGGTAACTCAAAGTCAAGTGCCCACCCCTTACGGGATTATGGCGTCTGGCAATAGATAGATAGATCAATTGACGGCCTAAAGACGTCAAGAGTGGAGAGCTGATCTGACTAGCAACCAAGGACACATTCCTACATCATAAGGTTTATGAAATTTAACTTAATATTCAAGTTGTGAGACTGGTCCAGCTCTGTCACATAAACGCAAACCAACTACAACAAACGGGGTTACCACAGTAAGTCTGTTTTCACCTGATGAAACTGGGCTACTCTCGCAAGTTGAATAATAAGTCATGGTTCCATCTAATTTAATGAGCCTTAAGCCGCAAAAATAATAATGGTTATTAATCAAATCAACCCTCTAATCAGGTGATATCTGGCCATGAGCTGAGCTGAAAAGGGTTACCAATCTTCACTGGATTAGAACAAATTCATTTTAGTGTTTCAAAGCTCCATGACACATGACACAGGGGAGACTGCACTGTACCAGGGACTTCATCTATCACTCAGGTCCCCAAAGATATCAAAGAGTAATCCACTGAATGTCTTCATCCCACAAAACTACAAAACCTGAGTGAGTTAATGATTCTTTCCTCAAAATTCATAATCTTCATTTGATACTTTAATTGTTGGCTCAACAAAGAGGCCCCTCAGTGATACCTCATACTGATGACAAAAAACTCTATTTATATGGACAATATAAGACTGGCATTAATCACACTGAGTAAAACTATTTACACATTTGTAAATGATAACTAGCAACAGAAAAAGTAAAGAAATAAAAACACACTGTGGTACAGGGCACAAGGGCATGAGAGTAAATGCAGATAATGGTGATGGAATCCAGTGTTGGTGGCAGCACTGTCAAAGAAGAGGGACGGTGACCATGTGCAGTTTCCCACAAGGGTGTGGGAGGTACTGCAGTTCCATCTTGTGCAGTGTTTATGATATGTGGATGCATCAGAGATGTAGTGGTGTTAGAGACAGACTGCAAGATAATGCTGATTTCAGGTGTGCAGTGTGTTGGGGACAGAATGTGGAGATTGCCAACCCTAAAAGGACTGATCTTGCTGGTGTGTCTCTTAAGTGTGTGAAAGAGCTTTGTTATCTTGGAGACATGTTATGTGCTGGAGGCGGGGCTAGAGTGAGGAGTGGTTGGATGAATTTCAGGGAGCTGTTACCTCTCTGGACACTGAAAGGGCTCTCTCTCCATGTAAAGTGATCTTCGTATGTGGCATGTGTTGGGGGTATAATGCTGTATGGTAGTGAAATCTAGGCAGTAAAGGAAGAGGATATTCACATACTCAAACATACAGAAATGGCACTGATTATGTGAATGTACAGTGAATCCTTGAATGCAAGGCCTGGAGAGGCTAGGTTTATGATGGAAGAGTTAAGAGGAAGGATGGGACTGGGGTGTATATATATATATATATATATATATATATATATATATATATATATATATAATATATATATATATATATATATATATATAAATTTTTAAATGTGTCCAATTCTGGGCATAGGTTTCGCAGCCTGCTCCCAAGGCCCAGCAGTCCTCCTGCATACCATACACCTCTACATGTCACCACTTTGGCGCTAACACCCACCATCCATACTAAATACATGCTAGGGCTGTCTCATACAGGACTGGTGTATTGGTATTAGCAGGGGTATTTTTACGACATGTCGGCAGGTCTTCTGGTAGATCGGTAATGTCTGCTTTTATGAAATTCAAATCCTTAAACTGTTCCCTGCCTCAGCAGGGATTTGAACCTGGGTCCGGTAGGACTGCAGGCCACCTCTCTACTGATCGAGACACCGCCTTTCCCGCTGGAGAGGAAAGGGGAAGACAACTGGGTGCAGAGAGTGAAAAGTGTTCATGTGGGGGGTAGGGTTGCAGGAGGCAGACCAAAAGACCTGGGACAAGGTCATAAAGTGGGACCTCACGGATAAAGGACCGAACAGGGAGGCTGCCAGAGATCAAGCAGCATGGAGAGCAGACATGTTGGAGCCTTTATAAATGAAACGAAACAAACCGTGTGTAAAGTAGTACAACTCCATAGTGTATTCTTAAGTTCATGTTTATTAGTGCAGATTTAGTCTGATACCCTGTGCAACATTTCATTTTCCTATTTAAATATATTAGTACACAGTACTCATAAAGATTATATTATATCTTTATTGGAAATATTTTGCTAATATATAATTCCATTCAATTCCCTCTGACTTATCACAGCAAAGCTGGAGGAAATAATTGCTTTAACCTTAGTCTTTAAAAAAAAAATCCACAAATAAGTAAACATCATCATTCACTCTTTATTTGTGCCAATTACAGTATTAATGCAGTTTTTTACTGAATTTACACAGTCCTTTAGCTGTGAAAGACCTCCAAGGGGCTCCATAATCCAGTTCCACTCTACTATGCCCCAGTCATACTGCAGGTACTACCTGTCGCAAACCTGAAAATCACGAAACCAGTCCCCGACCACGGAGGTCTCCAAGCAGTCGTGCCACCGATTGGCTACCGGTGGTAGTCCAGTGTCCGTCCAGTGGGCAGCCGAACGGCAACCATGGCCAGGTACACAGGGTCAAGACACCGACAGGTGACCAGGCCGCCGACAAACGGCGGCAGGTCCACATCCTGTCGCAGTTTAGAGCGAGACCTCTAGGGCGCCACTAGACTGACACCGGCCGCGGATTGGCCGGCGGCTGGTCTTGGTCCAGCCCACAACCTGTTGCTCGACCAATCGCTGGCTGGACGGCGGCCAGACTTTAACCACCACCCCGAACAGGAGGCTTGTGGACGGTGGCCGCCACAGTCCAGTCGTCGCCTTGACAGAGTGCAGACAGCCACCGCACAGAGCGTGCGGTGACCGGCCTCCGTCCGGATGGCAACCATAACTCAAAAATCAGGTGTTGCTGACCAGGCGCAGTCCGTAAGCTGGCCAGACACAGTCCAGCCACCCACCGGGCAGCTTCTGTGCCACGACATTGGTGGTCGCGGGAAGGTTTTTTGTGCAGCACGAAAAACCTCGCGACGATTTTTTGGACGCTATGGTGGCCTGCGGCTAGACCGAGACATATGAAGACCGGTTGTAAATCTCACCAAAACCACCCACGACTTAGGTCGCGGGTGGTTTGCGATAAGTCGTATCTGTAGTGTGACTGGGGCCCTACATAGTACAGCAAGTTCCCCTACAGTGCAACATTTTGGTCCTCAGAGGGTGTTGTGTTATGGAAACTTGCATTACAGAAACAACAGATCCTATGAGATAAAAAGAAGTTTGGTCCTAACCTTCCCCAGCCATCCTTAATGACCCTTCAAATCCAGACCTAAACACCCCAATCTGACTTTAATAGTACCAAACAATGATAAATACATGTAAATTTAAACGCACATTTCCTGTAAATCAACTGACGTGTAAAGGCAGACTAGTCTGATGGGAGGGTGAAGGAAGGTGGTGCTGAGGTTAGGTGAGGCACCTACAGTAGTGTTCCCCAACATTGTCTTGATGCCATGCCTCTTCCTTAAACTCTTGCTCAGGTGGTTGGATGATGTCACTCTGCTGCTTTACTTCTGGCAGAAATCCCTCAAAGCTCTTTGCAGACACCACTGACATACAAACACCATCACTCATGAGGTGAGGTTGGAAATGAGTGCCAGGCAGGGAAAAAGTTGCAAATCATAAGTTTCTCTGTGGCAATTAATCTTTTGTGCACAATTCCTTGTAATACTTAACAGCTTTCTCAGAGCTAGCAAGTACTGTACTTCATTTCTTCTTGCAAATTACTTGTCATTCACTATCACTTGTTCTTTCAGCAACAGACCAGATACTGTTAAGAGCACTCAAACTGCACAACTTGTCACTTTTTCTGGTTTCTTAGGATGACGGCAGTTCAGTCTCACTGATGTCTTCTACTAAAATAGTTTCCATCACTGCTTCTGGGGTTGCCAGGTCAACTATTGCCACATCTGTAACTTCCTGAACCTCAGCTTCCATTTCCAACTCCCAACCAGGTAACCTCCTTCCAGCTGCCAATCCCTCTTTGTGGTAGCTGCCTTTGGAGACTGCAATGCTGCCTATGTGTGGAAGACACTCATGTGTGGTACCGGAACTCACCATGCATGACTATTAGTGCAGTCACTAACCTCATCCCAGGCCTCTAGTAAAAACTCTTTTGCCTTTCTTAGTTTGCATTGCTCCCAAAACTTTGTAACACTTGATAACATTTCCTTCACTTTTTCCAACATACTCACCACTTCCATCACTATTACCAACACTCAGCATTTCCACCATTCACACTCTTTCTGTCACTATTACAGGCATTTTCACCATTTGGCAAAGGATTAAGTTCCTCCATAACTAATTCATGATAGTCTTCCACATCTACATCCATCAATTCTTCCTGGTTGTCAGTCATGCTATATAGGTGATTATATAACTTTCAGTGGTATGGGTGGCGATCCTTTAGGAAGGTTTTGTGCCCAGGGGTGCTGTCTGCCTACAGCAATACCTTGAAAGGCAACCATAGCTCTTCATATTTCCTCCAAGCCTCCGGTGCAGAGTGGCAATCAAACAAGTCGGGGTAGACAGCTGATATCACCTGCCACTCCTAGTTATGGTACCAATCCATTCCTGAGTCTGCCATACTACAAAGGTGTTTAAAACAAGGGTGTCTAGCAATATGCATGACAACAGGCTTGGATTTATGACTGCTTGATTGGTTGATTGTCAACAAAACAGAAATTCTTGACTTGTCCACTTTGTAATCCTTTTCTTGTCGATGATCTTTAGTGATGTACGTAGTTTGGCATTAATTTCCAAAATAATGCATCCAGATTATGAATCTGGTGACCACTGTAACCTCCATCCTCAATAACTCCCTTCAAAGCTAAAGGGAACTCTGCAGCAGCAGCATCTTCATATCCAGCAGCATCCTCATCTGAAGCAACATGTTTACCAATGAACCAGCCTAAAGATGCCCTTCAGCATACCAGAGTCCTGCCCAAGCATGCATGCTGTCACTGCATAAATGCCCATGGCTGGTGTCGTATGTGTTGCAAGTTGAGGGAAACACCTTCTTGTTCTTTGCAACAAACACGAGATACCGCTCCATTGTTGCAAGTGCTCTATCCATCACTTGTATCCTCCCATCAGAGGTTGAGCAGCCATAAGCCTTGACTGTAGCTAGGACCTTCTCCTTGTCCTTACAAGTGCAATGGTGCAGATTGTCAACTTATTCACCCTGAAGACTATAATATCCGTCTTCTCACTGCCCTCACAGCACCTGATGATTTGAAACTTCTCTTCCTGAGTGAGGGCCCTGCAGGTCCTCCTACCTGACTTAGGGGAGGCATGGTAACAAGGAAATGCTGCAAATATGATAAGGCTACTCAACCCACATGTCAAATAGTTGAGGATGGCAGCATCCTGGGTGAAGAGACATGCAATGGTGGAAGTGTAACATCAGTGGCACAGGGTGGGCAGTAGGCCCTTAAAAAGTCATGTGCCTTGCACAGTAAGAAAAACCAAGCAAAGGTAAAAAATTCCATATTTGGACAGTTAGGGGCCTGCATTTCACGTTATGTGACTTTACACTCCCTCTTCTGTCTTTCATTCCTTCACTCTTTCCTCTTTTTTCTGCCTATGGGTGACTCTACACTGAGTGACAAGCAAACCATTACACCAGGAAACTATTTACTACACTGGGTGGTAACCATAGGTAACCAAATTTTGGCGCCTGGTGGTTTAGTGGGTAATTATTGTGCTCCAATCAGATTGAGCTGGTGAAGGTTTATATCCAAGGGATGGTTGGGGTTTATTGCTTATGTAATGCCACTCAGGGATGAGAGAGGTTGGTCACTCTCATCTTAAATGTCAGGACCAACTGCCTGGCCCCGGTCTCCTACGCTCCTCATGGGGCAACGTAGGATTGGATGATGGATGGATGGATGGTGTTCTATCAATCTATCTATCTACTGTCAGATGCCTCAATCCCGCAAGGGGTGGTCACAAACAAATCACCTCCATGTCGTGCCCAGTCTAATGCCACTTCACTACCTTGCTCCCAGCTCACACACCCCTTCTCTCTTATATAAACTTTATGGACCTGGCCAAAAGCCTGTCACACTGTCAGTAATCGTAGTGGATACATGCAATACAAGTGAACATACTGTATGATAGGAGTCCCCAAAACTTTTATAATTCTATCATTATTTGTCATTAAAACTAATTATATCTCTATCACAACCACTGTTTTCTGCTTACATATTGTAATTACATTAAAAGAGTACAATAATTATGCTGCAATTAAGTATCTATGTACAAAATACAATATCCCCAATAAAGTGTCCTCTGATATACAAACTATTCTGTACACTAAGCTGCTTTTAATTGGAATACTGTTTTACAATCTTATAATGAGCAATTTCGCTAAATATTGGATGGTCCTGTTATACAAGTAGGATATGCTAATGGAGGACTGCTCAGATAACAAAAACTTGTATAACGGAGTAGGCTACATACCTTGTGGGAAAAATAGGGTTAGCTGAACTAACCCCCACCAACCCAGGTCCAGGTAATATTACAGAAGAATAAAGCTTACAAACACCTCATATACACCTTAAAATACTGTACTGTACTACCATACGCACTATAATAATGCATAATTATGGTCATGGAAACAAATGGAAGGAGGAGATAGTATGTATATAGTATGAAAACTTACTTGTAAAGTAGTATGAGCACTGTCTGGTTGAGCCATCCCTATGTCTCTCCACCACCGATGCAGCTGGCTATCTTTTTTCTCACCATGGCACAAAAGAGAAAACAACGGTAGTGGTGTTACAATGTGGCTAAAAATGTCCCTCTCGTGTCTCGCTTGCCAGAAATGTTGGTAGAACTTCCACCTCAAGGGGTAATTTTAGAGGTTCATCAGGGTCTGGGGAGACTGGAGACTGGGTGCCCGTGACTTGAGTGACTCTGTGGTTGGAGACGACACACTGATTGGAGATGTGGCAGCATTCAAGGACAACAAGGACCTGCTCCTGGCAACAGATTTCCCTGTAAAGACAATACCTTTGCCCCTGGAGGTCGGAGTCTGCAACAGTGGCATTTCCTCGCAACTATCAAAAAGCTGTGGTTCAGGTAGTGATGGCCACATTTGAATGAAGAACTGCTAGTGCTGTCTGCATTGCCTTGGCCTTTTTTTGTAGGTAAAGCTCCTTGTATGGACTCACCACCTCCATTAACTTGACCTCACATCCCAAAGCTCTATCCATTCACGGGTCATGGTCCACTACCAGGTCAGCTGCGCGTTTGGCAGCGTATATGATGTCTGCCAGGCACTTCATGGTAAGCTCCTCGGCTGGCAGCAGCTCTTGCTCCTCGCTTACCTCCTGCTTACGCTGCTCATCCAAGAGGAAGAGATCCTCCTCTGTGAGCACCTGCACTGGGACATTATCAAGAACTAGGAGGCACTTGTTTTTGAGGTTATTTACTTGTGTGTATTTCTCGACAAAGGGCAAATAGTAGTCTATTAAGTAGTCCATGAAAATAGATTGCGTCATCCAGGACTTCATATTTGAACGCCACACGACTGGTAACCTCTGCTTAACCATCCCAGTGAATGCACCTGGCATCTCCAAATGGTAGACAAGTAATGGCTTCAGCTTAACATCACCCTCTGCACTGCCACAAAAAGGCAGAGCATGGCAATTCCTTCTGGCCTTAAATCCTGGCGCAGTCTTTTCTTCCCTGAATATATATGTTTGGACTGGAATTTTCTTCCAAAAGAGGTGAGTCTTATTCATACTAGACACCCATTTAGGTGAATACTTGCCCTCACTTTCAGTTCTAGCAAACTCTTCCAGATATCGGTCTGCTGCCTCAGTGTCCACACTCACTACCACTCCAAATATTTCAACGTTGTGCAAGTTTGCATGACTCTTAAAGCAGGCACACCAGCCATCATTTGCCACAAAAGTCTCCCTAACTGGGATAACATACGCCTCCAATAGTGCAACATGCGGGCTCGCACCCTCACCACCTTGGCTCACACACACACCACTAACACCTTCGTCCAAAGCAATACTCGCATCATGTTCGGCTACTTGCGCCACAAGCTACGTGCCTTTTCTTGCATGAGACTCTTTGATAGTGCAATGTGGGCTGCTTTCTGGTTCTGCAGCCACACTTTCTCCATCACATCATCATGGGGGTGAGTTGCCTGCACCTGTGTTGTAGATACAGTGCCTGCTGCCATTTCCCACACTTTTGCACAGGATTTAATTATGGTGTACATGATGGAGGATGAGAGGTTAAAGACACGGCACAGGCTGGATACATGCTCACCATCCTCGTGATGATTCACAATTTCCACTTTCATGGCTAAAGCAATAGGCATGAGCTCACTTGGTGGGTCTTGCACTTGCAGAGGTACGGATGCGCTTGGGAGGCATTGTGTAAGTTTTCTGTGCTCGTAGCACAACACTAGAGAACAACAAAAACTCTCAGTTGCAGGCACACATGAGGTACTTCTAATGGCCACAGCGGCTGGTGTAAGAGAGAATGAGAGCAAGCAAGCGAGGCAGGCTATGGAAGGAGAGGGCAGGAAGTGGTGGTAGTGGGAGGGACATACTATGTCATGGCCCTGCTCAGTTTATGGCGGGAAACAGTGAACTTCTTTAATTTTCCACTTGAGCCAAATCATTTTCTCATAACATCGGATTTTCATGCTTACATCATCATTTTTTAATCTAAACTGCCCATTCTCATACCATTGGCTTCTCATATAACGGATGCTCGTATGAGGGGACCCACCTGTATGTACAAGTATGGCACTGTATGATAAAGCAATTGTTAAACTCTGACTACTATGTCTCTCAACTGGACAAAACTGTCTGATGTTAGCCTATTAAAATTCCCAAGTACACCAATTGCAGAAAAAGTTACTTGAAACCTAAAGCCTCTGACAGCTTGGATTTCTCTCAGACAAACAAAATCTTCTGGTGATGGCTTGAATAAAATACCTAAATGGACCATCTGCAGTAAAAAATTATCACCAAAGAAACAGTTCACTGCCAACCTCACGACCAGCACTGAACAATTTCAACTTCCACTTCTCAGAACACTATGACAGGATGGGTTAGTTGGTCACCTCCGAAGCAGATTCTTTAGAAGGCTTCACAGCACCTTTTCCTTGGCAATTTATTTTGCACATTACACTTTCTGATTCTCATAAATGTTATCACCTCATTACCAAACAGTCTGCATTAATATCATAGAAAAAGATACTGAGGCATAATATGCAGAAAGAACAGTTTGAGCAGAGATGCTACGAAATCTCTGAAGCCACTTAGAATATACAGGACATGGCCCAATGTTTCCTCATAAAAATTATTCAGAATGCTATACTATGTGTTTATTTATAAACAGCTTTCTAGTGCACAAAACCAAGGATGAAAAACATGAATAAGTACAGTCACTTAAAAAAAAAAAAAAAAAAAAAAAAAAAAAGGGGGGGGGGCATCACAAAGTTACCTGAACTTTTTAAACTGAAAAAATATATATATATATATATATATATTAATTATTGATGTGTTTGTAGAGATGCTGCTTAAGTTTTGGCATATTCTGAGGTGAGTAAATGCACTTATGGCACTTAAGAGGCTGGTCCAGCAGCTTCTCTCCAGCAAGGGGCGTCATTGTTATCACCATCCCTCGCTCTTCAAGGCACCGGATTACATCTGTGGAAGCAAATGTTGCCAGTGTCATTTTGAACCTGGTACTGTTTGAGAATCACATGACAAATCAGCAATGGAAAACTAAAAACTAAATGGGGTTAAAACTAGCAAAACGCACCCACTAACCAAAGTCTTTGCAGACCAACCCTCTTTCCAGAATTTGAATTTTTGCCTATTTCATAATCCCTTTTATATGTCCTGATCACCCACAGGGATATCACACACCACTGTTTCATGGCAACACAAAAACTGTCACCATACACTTAAACACCCACTTCTTCTTAGACATGTTTCAGTCTTTACAGAAATTCAAGTTTCTGTTCCTGCCCTATTCATACTGTCATGACTTTTCTAGGTTCATACATGCCACTAATATCTGACATCCCTCTGACATACTTTCAGCAATGTCAAATGCTCAATCCACAAATCTTATGCCACATCTAAAACCACCATGTTCATCACTCACCAGACATTTTGAAAAAGAGATTCAGAGCTACCTTTCCATGCAAGTCAGAATCAGGTTCTAATATGATCCTATGGATCAAAAGACAATTAATTTATATTTCTCACCCATCTTTCCTCCATTTGCACCCCTTAATTTCAGATCGTTACAAAATAAGGTGTCTGCTTTTCAGGCAAGCTCTACCAACTGTTAATTTTTAGCATTATGCTTGGAAACCCATCTATCTATCTATCTATTGCCAGACGCCTCAATCCCGTTTGGGGTGGCCACAAACAAATCGCCTCCAAGTCGCCCTGTCCCCCGCCAATTCACTGCCCTGCTCCCAACTCACACCCCCCTCTCTCATATACCTCTCCACCCCATCCCTCCATCTCATCCTCGGCCTCCCCCTCCCTCTTCCCCCCTCCACCTCACTCACATACACTCTCTTCGTCAGTCTTTCACCCTCCATCCTCTCCACATGGCCATACTGCATCTTAAAAATTCTTACAACAGTACTAATAAAAACTGCAAATTATTAGTTCTATATTATAATTAGCATTCCTGCAAATCTATCTAGCATCCTCATCACACAAGGGGTGACCACAAACAAATCACCTCCATGTCAACCTGTCCTCCATCCAGTTCATCCTCAACCTCCTCACCCTCTTCCCTACCACCTCACTTCCTGGATATCCATATCACCACCATAATGCTTCATCCTTATATGTCTGTCTGTCTCTTCATGTAACTCCACACACTTCTCAAATAACTTAATGCCACTCCTCTCATTCATGAGTTGTGTTCTTCACAAAAACCATTATTTTGTCTTTATAACATATTCCTGTACAGGTATATCTATCTATCTATCTATACAGTATATATATATATATATATATATATATATATATATATATATATATATATATATATATCATCCAATGCTGTTGCCCCATGAGGAGCTAAAGTGCCCAGGGCTAGGAAGATTGGTCCTGACATTTAAGATGAGAGTGACCAGCCTCACTCATCCCTGACTGGCATTATGTGAGCAACAAACCCCAACCACCCCTTGGATATAAGTCTACACAACCTCAATCCAATTGGAGTGCCTTAATTACCCACTAAATCACTAGGTGCCATAATTTGGTTATATGGTTACCATCAAGCATAGTAATTGGTTTTCTAGTGTACAAGAAACCATTTGGCTTGTCACTCAGTGTAGAGTCATCCATAGGCAGAAGGAGGAGAAAAGAATGAGGAAAGAAAGACTGAAGAGGGAATGCAAAGTCACCTGTAAGAAGAAGGAAGGGGAATGAATGAAGGAAAGAAAGACAGAAGAGGAAGGAAGGAAGAAAGGAATGGGCACACACCCAATGCAGCACTACATCAAGTGAGTGGATGGTGTGCACCCACAATATATATACAGCGACCACAAACTGACTTAGGACCTCCCCCCACAAGGTATTAAAAAACACAGAAATCATAGTATATCACAATGTTTGTTCATGAAATGCCATTCATTAATATGAAATCATATTATCCTTGCTTTTCAGGACCAGCTGGTTGCATTTTGGCATGACTTAAATCTCTAAAGTAATCTAAGGACATTTCTTTGCACCAAACATTTGTCAGTTCAGTCTTGAGGTTGTCCTGATTGGGTGTCTTCTGCTCTGCCATGATTTTCTTCATCTCTGCCCAGCAATTTTCTATCGGATTTAGATAGGGACTGTTGCCTGGCCAGTCGAGGACCTCAATCTGATTATCCTGAAGCCAATTTGTCACCCTTCTTGACTTGTGACATGGAGCTGAATCATGCATGAAAAAGTAACACCCATGAATAGCAAAAAAGTTCAACAAATGATCTTTCAGAAATTGAATGTACTGGTCACTATTAATTATCAAGTTGTTAGGAAGAAAGTAGGGGCCTCCCCTTCCCATTTCACCTAAAAAAAACCCTCATACCATTACTGACTGTGGGTGCTTAACACACGGCAGCGTGTAAGAAGGGTCATATTGACTACGGGAGGCAGGGTGTCGAACCTTGGCAGAATGCACCTGGAACACTTGAAATGTGCTTTCATCGGAAAACATAACTTTTCTCCACTCATCCGATGTCCAGTGTGCATACTTCTTGGCAAACTGAATGTGCTGCTTCTTCACGCAGTCAGTGAGAAGTGTTTCTTGGCTGCGGTGTGGCTTGGCAAACCCAGCTCCTTCTGCAAGCGGTGTTGGATCATTCGAATTGAGACGTCTTGTAACAGCTGGGGATGCATTCTCTTCAATTCTCCTGCTGTCAGTCGAGGATTCTTGATTACTTCCCTCTTCAAAAGAGTATCTGTACCTCTGGAAGTCGTCTGCTTCTTTCCACCACCATGCTTGTGTTCTGGTACGACATCACATGCCAGGTGGCATGCTGCAGAAAGAACCTTCATGACGGTCGACTTTGCGCGTCCAGTACGTTCACAAATCATGTTGACAGGGACATTATCCTGCCTCCATGCAATGATACAGACCCTCTCATCCCCTGAGCAGTACTTTCCAGGCATGACCACTCGACTCTAGGAAAATAACAGGGCAAACAGTAATGCATACGAAAATAGAGGAAGGTGCAAGCTTGGAGAGATGGGAACATATACTCACACTCGAGCTTCTGGGCAAGCACTGACATGCTGAGTGTTTCACCATCTTCCACCAACACCAGAGGAGTTGAAAATTACTTCTTGCCCAAAAAATTCACTTGGTAGAGGTGGAAACACAAAGCAAAGACAGACAACTCTCCCATAGCAATTCTGTGTCTAGGTCCTAAGTCAATTTGCGGTGGGTGTATATACTGTATATATTTATGTATATATGTACAGTATATGTATATATATATATATATACATACATATATATATATATATATATATATATATATATATATATATATATATATATATATATATATATATATATATATATATATACATATATATATATATATGTACCTGTATACAGTACCCTCGCGTCCAACACGCGTTAGTCCAGCACGATTCGGGTCCAGCACGGAGAGCAATTAATTAGTATTATTTAATACAATTTAATTACTGCAACACGAGTGTGTTAGCATAACATGCACAGAGCTCCGAGAAGTGGGCGAAATCCGCAGAGTTCACTCTAGCACGATCACCCCCGGTCCAACACGGTCATACTGGACATTCCCATGATGATGATAGCCAATGAAAACTTCTGATCAAGTAGCCTTCCCCGCCCGCTATCATGACGTGATCGTGATGCCGCCCAATTAAAAACGCTTCTGGTGTCACGTGATGTTTTGTTTAAGTTTCTCCCGCCGCAGCGCCACTCAGTTGCATAATTGCATTGGAAGGTGCTTTTTTCTTGCTGCATTTTCTGCCCTTGTTACTGCATTTTACCCTGCTCACGATGCCTAGGAAGCCATCTGAGAACCCCAAGAAGCGTCGGCACCTCCCTCAGGCCACCAAGCTGGAAAGCATCGAGAGGAAGAAGAAAGGGGAGAGGAAAGTTGACATTGCCAAGGCCTACGACATGAATGAAGCCAATGTGAGGATCAGTGTGACCAAAACCCAGGCGACTCGACAGAGAATGTATCGTACTACAGCACTGAACATTTAGCCTGACACTGAATACATATTAATATTTTAGAATAAATATCAATCGTTTTGAAATCCTTCTCATCGGCATGCGTACCAGTTTATAAACAAAGTTGCTTCTCCTTATTCTCTACTGAGTCAGCGACAGCGATCACTTTCCACAGTCACGAGACGGGGCTCTGGCAACAGTGTGAAAAGCATGCATTTTGCCGAGGATTAGTGTGCTACGACAGGCAGAAGCAGGACCTTCCATGGCTGTGGACGAAGATAGTGATTCTGAGTGTGATTTCGAAGGATTTATGAGGGAGGTTGAGGAGGAGCAACAGCCATTACCCGCTAGTGACGCCAGCAGCCATCCTCCGGGGACCCAGTAGGACTACCTACAGCCTTGGATACCACCTTCCATTCCCAGCAAGCCCACCAACACTATCCTAAGAGGTTAATTATCATTCATAGCACAGTACCATTTATTATAATTACAATAGTACCCTCCCCGTAAAACAAGTAACTCAAAGTCAAATGGCCACCCCTTACGGGATTATGGCGTCTGGCAATAGATAGATAGATAGATAGACCAATATATGTATAGGTATATGGTAGGTATGTCAGGACCAACTGCCTAGCCCCGGGCTTCTACACTTCTCATGGGGCAAAGTAGGATTGGATGATGGATGATATATATATATATATATATATATATACAGTAACCCCTCCAATATCCGGATCAATAGAGCCATAGGCAGGTCCGGATAGTGGTCCTGTCCGGATATTGGGCCCCAGTTTATGGACTTGTACTTATGGACCCTAACTCTGAAAAACACCTATACAACTCCCTCTGGACATGTATTGCACCTATTTAAGACCCAAATCACACCAATAAGGGACATAAAAGACTGAAATAAATGCAAAAGAACCATAAAATGAGGTTTTAGAGGTGAGTTTATACAATATTAAACATTCTGGGTACTTACAAGTCCCTTGCTCTTGGACTGGTTTGAACCGCCAGTTTGCAGTCCACAGTTAATCCTCTGCACTCTAAATTCTAATTTCTTAACACTGCACAACACTGTAAATTCCTGTGTGTTCTAGTGGCAAGATATTGCAGTTTATTCACTGTTTATTCACAAAAAACAAGCACCTGTGGCTTGCACTGTTATGAGTATCTGCTCTCCATCGGAGTTAAGCTGTGACTGTTGATGTTGGTGGGGTAACAGAGTTGCCAGATCGCAACAGCCACATTACCAATCTCCTCAACTTTCATTGTCAAATATAACTTTTCATTACCAAATTCGTAAAGCTAGCATATATTCTTCACTAATTATATATACAAGTGGAAATACATGTAATCACTCTCCTTATAACTAACACCATGTTGATTATTTTCACAATATGTAGGGTAGCAGATTAATCAGAGAGAGCAAACAATCCACCATCTCCATCCTGTGTATCCTCATACATGTGAAAAATCCATTTGGTAATGCATTATTCTAATTCATTACCAAACGAATTTTTCATTACCAAATTGGCCCACATTTGGTAATGAAAAATACCAAATGGCAACCTAACAGGGGAGGGGGGAGGGGGAGGAAGGAAGGGGTGAAGGGACCATGGTGTAACAGCTGTTTGGCGCCAGGCGGGAATTTCAAATTATGGGAGGGAAAAAAGTCAGATTTTTTTCGAATTTTTTGCGGTTTTTGGCCCATTTTGGGAATATTGGATCCCAGGAGGATTATGTCCGGTTAGTGGGGATGTTCGGATATTGGGCGTTCGGATATTAGAGGGATTACTGTATATATATAGATAGATAGATAGATAGATAGACAGATAGATAGATATATATAAATATATATATACATATTCATCTATTGCCAGACATCTCAATCCCGTTCGGGGTGGCCACAAACAAATCGCCTCCACGTCGCCCTGTCCCCAGCCATTTCACTGCCCTGCTCCCAACTCACATCCCCCTCTCTCATATACCTCTCCATCCCATCCCCCCATCTCATCCTTGGCCTCCCCCTCCCTCTCCCCCCCTGTACCTCACTCACATATACTCTTTTCGTCAGTCTTTCACCCTCCATCCTCTCCACATGGTCAAACCACCTCAGTGTACTCCTCCTAACGCTTCCTATCACATCCACATCCACACCATAACACTCCTTTATATCCTCATTTGTCAACCTGTCTCTCCATGTGACTCCACAGGCTCCTCTTAAATAAATCATTTCCACTGCTCTCACTCTCGACTTATGCCCTTCCAACAACGTCCAAGCTTCATTTTCATACTTTAGACTTGGTATCACAATACTGTCATGTAGTAACTATTTCATTTCTATGCTCACTTCCCTGTTTCTTATCACTGCTTTCAAGGAACCAGCAACCTTTCTTCCCTGCCGTACCCTTTCAAGCACTTCACCCTCCAAACCTCCATCCTTACTCATCACACTACCCAAGTACTTAAACGTACTCACATTTTCCAATTCCTCACCATCCAACCTCACTGTACATTCACTGACTTCACCTCTCTCAAAGACCATCGCTTTACTCTTCCCTACATTCACCTTTAGATTCCGTTTCTTACACACTCTCCCAAACTCATTCACCAAGCCTTGCAGCTCCCCTTCGTCTTCACTCAACAACACAGTATCATCTGCAAACAACAGTACAGGAAGTTTCCAAACACTACCCTCTCTCACCAGGGCCACTCCAACATCCACTACCCTACCTTGTACCTCTTTTATTACCCCATCCATGTACAGATTGAACAACCATGGGGACATGACACATCCCTGTTTCAACCCAACCTTCAAAGAGAAAAATTCACTCAGTTCACCATCCACACGTACTGCAGCCTTAGCACCATCATACATACTCTTCACAGCATTCAATAACTTCCCATCTACTCCATATATTCTTAATACACTCCACAATCCTTGTCTATCCACCCTGTCATATGCTTTCTCCAAATCCATGAAAGCTGCATACAACTTCTATACCTTATCTAGAAACATTTCCACTACAGATCTAAGAATGAACATCTGATCTACACAACCTCTTCCCTTCCTAAAGCCTCCCTGTTCTTCTCCAACTAATTCCTCTGTTATTTCCCTAACTCTGTCAATAAATATCCCACCATACACTTTTCCTATTTTACTAAGAAGACAAATGCCCCTATGATTACCACACACTTCTTTTTCCCCTTTTCCTTTGTACAAGGGAATAATTATACCTGACTTCCAATCCTCTGGAGCTCTACCTTCCTCCCAGACCAATCTGCACATCTTCCACATCCATTCTACTACTATCTCTCCCCCATGCTTCAACCGCACTCCATCAATTCCTGGGGCTTTCCTCAATTTAACTTTCTTCACTGCCTCCACAACTTCTATCCTACTGATTTCTTCCTGTCTTCTCACCTCCCTCCTTCTCCTAGCCATTCCCCAGCCACTTAAACTCGCATCACTTCCATCCTCTATGTTCAACAATTCCTTAAAGTGTTCTCTCCATCTGCTCACTTTTTCTCCCTTCTCCACTAGTAATCTACCATTTTTATCTTTCACTCCCCTGCTAACTTCACTTCCACCCTGCCTTACTCTCTTCACCTCCTTCCAGAACATTTTCTTACAGTCCCTCCACTTTACACTCAAATTCCTTCCAAATTCCTCATCCACTCTCTTATTACTCTCTCTTACTAATCTTTTCACCTCTCTCTTTCTTTCTACATATAACTCTCTCTTCCGCCACTCAACTTCTTCCACGCCCCTATTTCTCATCCATTCATTGTATGCTTTCCTCTTTTGTGCCACAGCCTGTCTCACCTCTTCATTCCACCACGCTGTTCCTTGCACCCCCTTCCGTCTTCTCTTCATCCCACACACCACGTCACAGGCACATATTTCTTCTGTGAATATCCTGCACATACCTTCCACGTCCCCCATCTGCTCCAATTCATATATGCCTAATCATTCCTCCACTTCTCTCTTATATTCTGCCTTTTTTTTCATCCTCTTGTAACCTTTCCACTCTCTTTGCAAATACTCCTTCTTCCATTTCTCCATGTTATTTGGATCTTGATTCTGACCACCACCAAGTAGTGGTCAGAAAGTCCACTCCCCCAACCTCTATAAGCTCTTGCATCCATTACACATATTTGCATTCTTTCATCCACACACACACATAATCAATCATTGCCTTCCTTTCATTCATATATATATATATATATATATATATATATATATATATATGAAATGGCGGTGGACACGCCGACGTGGAGGCGATTTGTTTGTGGCCACCCCGAACGGGATTGAGGCGTCTGGCAATAAATAGAGATACATCACAGGATTGGATGATGGATGGATGGATTAATATATACAGTTGTTATATATATATATATATATATCGTTTCGTTTCGTTTCGTTTCGTTTTTAAAGGCTCCAACATGCTTGCATGTGTCGGCCTTGGTCACCTAATGGTATATATACATACATCCATACCCCAGTTAACGATCTAATTGGTCAAGTAAAACCCCATCGTTAGGCGGGGTATCATATCAGGGTACTTTTAACATGTAATTCAACGTGGACCATTTACCAGCCTTGGGTTTCCCCACAAACCAAGTCCAAAACCCACCCAAATGAGCCCAAAAACAGGTTTAAGGCAATCTAAATTGACTAACAGCTGTCAAGGAAGCTAACCTACGCCTAACACCTGTAAATAACTCACTAGTACCAACAAATCAAATCTGAATACTGTCTAATATAAGTCTGGAAAAAATCAAGCTTAGTAAACTGTACCCCAAAATGACAATGTTCACCTTGCCTATAGCTAAAACACATTTTTTTGAAGTCTAAAAACAGTTTATAAATCAACCTAAACACACAATTTTAGTCTAAAATATCATCAATATCAGTAAGAAATCAAAACCCATTGTTAAACCGGGGTTTGGCCATCGTTAGGCGGGGTATGGTGCAATTTCTACCCCCGTCGTTAAGCCGGGGTATCGCATCTAGGGGTATCGAATATCGAGGTATTACTGTATATATATATATATATATATATATATATATAGATAGATAGATAGATAGATAGATAGATATATATATAGATAGATATATATATATATATATATATATATGACTGGGGTGATGAGAGAAGCAAAAACACGAGTAAAGGAAAGAGGGATGGTGTTGGCAATGAATGGCGATGGATCAAATATCCCAAATTTGATGTATGTCCTAGGGTGGGAAGGGAGGTCCAGATGATGAAGATGAACATTAACTGCTTACATTCTCATGCCTTAAGGGTTCCAAATATTAACAACTAACCCTTTCAACTTGCATGAAATCTCAGATATTTTAGTTTAACAACCAACAGCCAATATTATTTATGTTAGGCATGGCTACATGTGCTCTACAGGTTATGTGTATGCCATATCAATAACAAAGCTCATGATTACAATCCTCAATAAGTGCTGGTGATAATGAACAAGAGCTTTGCAAACCGGTACAGAGTTTTGATGGTGTCTGTGAGCATTGCACTTGGAAGGCAAACATAAATAAGAGTAAAGTGATGGTTGCAGAGAGGTGGCTCCCAATGTGATATTCTGGTGAATGGACAGACTTGAACTGGTGAGAGGTTAAATACTTGAGTGCAGTAGAGAAAGAGAGGTAAATGTACAATGGAAGTTCAAAGCAGAATGGAACAAGGAAGGAAACTGGCTGATACTATGAATGTCTTAATACAAAAGTTGTCTGATTACGAAATTACAATGGGAAGAAGCTGGATGACTTAATTTTGCAGTTTGTGTATGATAAGCATTTGGTAACCTTTTTAAACTCAACAGTCAGTGGACCAACTCAGTCTGATAAGTAATAATATGAGGCACATATACTGTGTGTGTATATATACGGGTGCAGAGAGAGAAAGAGAGAGAGAGAGAGAGACAGAGACAGATATATATATATATATATATATATATATATATATTCCATCCGTCCACCATCCAATCCTACATTGTCCCATGAGGAGCGTAGGAGCCTGGGCTAAGCATTTGGTCCCGACATTTAAGATGAGAGTGACCAGCCTCACTCATCCCTGAGTGGCATTACATGAGCAATCAACCCCAACCACCCCTTGGATATAAACCTTCACTGGCTCAATCCGACTGGAGCACAATAATTACCCACTAAACCACCAGGTGCCAAAATTTGGTTATATGGTTACCACCCAGCACAGTAAATGGTTTCCTGGTGTACAGGAAACCATTTGGTTTGTCACTCAGTACAGGGACACCCACAGGCAGATGGAAGAGGAAAGAGTGAAGGAAACAAAGACAGAAGAAGGAGTGTTAAAGTCACCCACAGGCAGAAGGAAGAGGAAAGAAGGAAAGAAAGGCAGAAGAGGATGGAAGGAAGAGAGGAAAGGGCAGACATCCAAAGTAGCACTACATCAAATGAGTGGATGGTAAGCACTCCCACCTACCACCAATATATATATATATATATATATATATATATATATATGTATCATATAAATCGTTGTTCATATTATATAATATGGACGGGGTGATGCGAAACGTAAAATCACGAGTAATGGAGAGGGGGATGGCGTTGGTAACGAACGGCGATGGATGGAATATCTCAAATTTGATTTGTATGCTGATGATGCAGTACTATAGTCGCAGCGCTCGACTCTGAGGTTGTCATTATCGTACCCTGGCAACCTACCCGTCAACTGTGCTTCCTATTTCATGTATAATATGATAAACGTGATTCGTGTATAATATGTTCGCGTATATTAATATTTATGTATGATATATTCTTGTATAATAATATGATTCACGTACAGTATATGATACGAAATCGGATGCAACTTTGAATGGTAGGTTGCCAGGGTAAAATAATGACAACCTCAGAGTCGTGTACTGCGACTATACCTGCAAATACCAGACATGAGCTTGGTAGACTAGTGCAAAGTGTTGTAGAAGTCTGTGAGTGTCATGCCTTGAGAGTAAATGTAGAAAAGAATAAAGTGATGGTTAATGAGAGAGAAGGTGACTCTCAGTGTGATGTTACAGTGAATGGACAGAGACTGGAATTAGTGAGGGAGTTCATATACCTGGGTACAATGATAGAAAAGAGAGGAAAACGTGCAAAGGAAGTGGAAAGTGGAGTGATAAAAGGAAAGAAAGTAGCTGGTGCTATGAAGGACTCGATAAGAAACAGAGGCTTGAGTGTTGCAGCAGAGAAAGGCTTACATGAAGGAATGTGCTAAGTTTAACATACGGATGTGACTCTATGGTGTGGCATGAAAATGAAAAGTCAAGAGAAAGAGTATTGGAGATGGGGCTGTTGAGGAATGCACGTGGAGTACTGAGAGTGGACAGGATACGGACTAATGTGATTCATGAAAGATGTGGAGTGAGGAAGTCTGTGAACATAAGAATCAAAAAGAGTGTACTGGGATGGTGTGGCTATGTGGCAAGAACAGATGACAATAGAGTCGTGAAAAAGGTATATCTGAGTGAATTTGAAGGAGCGAGGAGGCGAGGTAGGCCAAGAAAAAGGTGGAGAGATATTGTGGATGAGTGTGTGAGGAAAAGAGGTACGGAAGTTGGCGAGGCGAAGGGACTGACAAGAGACTGAGCAAGCTGGATGAATTCTGGGCGGAGATGTGCATGACCAGGGATTTGGCACCCCTTTTAATATGACAGCGTTCGGATTGACTCTATCAGACAGATACATATGAAGCTATAGTACGTGGTGAAACCTTTTGGCCTATCAGATCGGGCCAAGATTCCATGGGCTTGAATGATGAATGAATGGATGTGTGGCCCACTGAACTGGGCAAACTTTGGCTGTCTGGATGCTGCTACTCCTCAACCCACCCTAGGGTGGGGAAGAGGTCCAGTTGATGGTGATTAATGATGATATACCATAATCCCTCAATTACCTGGACATCTATTATCTGAATGATCCATTACCCAAACGCTGTGATCTGGCCGTATTAAACCATTAAGCATACATTTTATGGACAGATTTGAACTGGTGAGAGGTTACAGTGATGGAAAAGAGGTAAATGTACAATGGAAGTTGAAAGCAGAATGGAACATGGAAGGAAACTGGCTGATATTATGAAGGTCATACTACAAAAGTTGTCTGATTATGAAATCACCAAGGGAACGAGCTGGTTGACTGAATTTTGCATTTAGTGTATGACAAGGATTTGGCAACCTTTTTAAACTCAACAGTAAGTGGACTGACTCAGTCTGATATGTAATAACATGAAGCATGCAGGCACGCATGCACGCACACACACACATACATACACATACACACACACACACACACACACACACACACAGTGATCCCTCGAATATCCGGATGTCAATTATCCGAACAATCCATTGCCCGGACGTTGTGATACTGCTGTATTAAAACATTAAAATTACACATTTTTCCATTTTATCCAGACAAAAAGCTTGCATCCAGGTGGAAATTATGGCCGTGCAAACATTTCTGCACATCCGGTGGGGCCAGGTTGTCTGGATCAGTAGTTTACCCAGCGTCTGCTGGAGACCCCCTTGGTCATTCTCAGTTTCCACACGGCAACCATGCAGTGAACAGCTCCTCTCAGACAGTTGTTATGGTGGCGCACAAGGTGGTTTTGTGGTTGCTCCCTACGTGCTTCAGGCCTTGCTATTCCTTGCGTGCCACTACACCACACAGGATATACTAAGCAGCCCAACAGCTTTACTAGCCGCATGCAACAGTCAGAATCAAGGAGCCAGAGGATTATTCGGCATGACACCCTGTAAGGAATCGTGAGTGTTGACACTGATTTTATTCTAGCTTCCTATACTGTGCCATGATTTTCTTCTATTTTACCATGATTTTATTCCATTTTACCATTATGTTTTGTGTGCCCACTGCATATTTCTTGTGTGGCCAGTTTTGTCTTTTTTTTTTTTCACATCACTGCAGGGTACGGCTCTGCAGTGGTGATTGCATGTCTGTGGTTGATGGGTCTGCTTGACCATAGTAACTATTAGGCAGTTGTTTATAGGTCTGCTTGACCAGATAGTATTAAACAACTGGAACATGTGTTGTACGATGTACTGTAGTGGCCTTTCACAAAGGGTTTCAAAATAAGGTTATGTATGAAGGTTATGTATGGAAAGGTTACAAGAGGATGAGAAAAAGGCAGAGTATGAGAGAGAAGCGGAGGAACGATTGGGCAAATATGAATTGGAGCAGATGGACGTGGAAGGTGTGTGTAAGATATTTACAGAAGAAATATGTGCAGCATGTGATGTGGTGTGTGGAAGGAAGAGAAGCCGGAGGGGGGTGCAAGGAACAGCGTGGTGGACTGAAGAGGTGAAACAGGCTGTGGCACAAAAGAAGAAAGCATACAATGAATGGATGAGAAATAGGGGCATGGAAGAAGTTGAGAGGCGGAAGAGAGAGTTATATGTGGAAAGAAAGAGAGAGGTGAAAAGATTAGTAAAAGAGAGTAAGAAGAGAGTGGATGAGGAATTTGGAAGGAATTTGAGTGTAAAGTGGAGGGACTGTAAGAAAATGTTCTGGAGAGAAGTGAAAAGAGTAAGACAGGGTGGAAGTGAAGTTAGCAGGGGAGTGAAAGATAAAAATGGTAGATTACTAGTGGAGAAGGGAGAAAAAGTGAGCAGATGGAGAGAACACTTTAAGGAATTGTTGAACGTAGAGGATGGAAGTAATGCGAGTATAAGTGGCTGGGGAATGGCTGGGAGAAGAAGGGAGGTGAGAAGACAGGAAGAAATCAGTAGGATAGAAGTTGTGGAAGCAATGAAGAAAGTTAAATTGGGGAAAGCCCCAGGAATTGATGGAGTGTGTGGTGAAATGCTGAAGCATGGGGGAGACACAGTAGTAGAATGGATGTGGAAGATGTGCAGATTGGCCTGGGAAGAAGGTAGAGTCCCGGAGGATTGGAAGTCAGGTATAATTATTCCCTTGTACAAAGGAAAAGGGGAAAAAGAAGTGTGTGGTAATCATAGGGACATTTGTCTTCTTAGTATAATAGGCAAAGTGTATGGTAGGATACTTATTGACAGAGTTAGAGAAAGAACAGAGAAATTAGTTGGAGAAGAACAGGGAGGCTTTAGGAAGGGAAGAGGTTGTGTAGATCAGATATTCATTCTTAGATCTTTAGAGGAAAAGTTTCTAGAGAAGGGAAAGAAGTTGTATGCGGCTTTCATGGATTTGGAGAAAGCATGTGACAGGGTGGATAGACAAGGATTGTGGAAAGTATTAAGAATATATGGAGTAGATGGGAAATTGTTGAATGCTGTGAAGAGTATGTATGATGGTGCGAAGGCTGCAGTGCATGTGGATGGTGAACTAAGTGAATTTTTCTCTTTGAAAGTTGGTTTGAAACAGGGATGTGTCATGTCCCCATGGTTGTTCAATCTGTACATGGATGGGGTAATAAAAGAGGTACAAGGTAGGGTAGTGGATGTTGGAGTGGCCCTGGTGAGAGAGGATAGTGTTTGGAAACTCCCTGTACTGTTGTTTGCAGATGATACTGTGTTGTTGAGTGAAGACGAAGGGGAGCTGCAAGGCTTGGTGGATGAGTTTGAGAGAGTGTGTAGGAAACGGAATCTAAAGGTGAATGTAGGGAAGAATAAAGTGATGGTCTTTGAGAGAGGTGAAGTTAGTGAATGTACAGTGAGGCTGGATGGTGAGGAATTGGAAAATGTGAGTACATTTAAGTACTTGGGTAGTGTGATGAGTAAGGATGGAGGTTTGGAGGGTGAAGTGCTTGAAAGGGTACAGCAGGGAAGAAAGGTTGCTGGTTCTTTGAAAGCAGTGATAAGAAACAGGGAAGTGAGCATGGAAGTGAAAAAGTTACTAGAAGACAGTATTGTGATACCAACTCTAACGTACGGAAGTGAAGCTTGGACATTGTTGGAGGAACACAAGTCTAGAGTGACAGCAGTGGAAATGAGTTATTTAAGAGGAGCCTGTGGAGTCACGTGGAGAGACAGACTGACGAATGAGGATATAAAGGAGCGTTGTGGTGTGGATGTGGATGTGATAGGAAGTGTTATGAGGAACACACTGAGGTGGTTTGGCCATGTGGAGAGGATGGAGGGTGAAAGACTAACGAAGAGAGTGTATGTGAGTGAGGTGGAGGGGGGAAGGGGAAGGGGGAGGCCGAGGATGAGATGGAGGGATGGGGTGGAGAGGTATATGAGAGAGGGGGGTGTGAGTTGGGAGCAAGGCAGTGAAATGGCGGGGGACAGGGCGACTTGGAGGCGATTTGTTTGTGGCCACCCCAAACGGGATTGAGGCGTCTGGCAATAGATAGATAGATAGATGAAGGGAAGCCAGGGGAGAAGTCCATTATCTGGACGGATCCACTTTCTGGACATGCCTTCGGCTCTATTACGTCAGATAATTAAGGGATTACTGTACACACTGGTATGGAAGGGTGAACTCGTGAGGGAGACTTGGGATTCCAGAGGCTTGAATAATGCATGAATGTGTGTGTGTGGACCAATTTAGTTGGCAGGCTGTTGACTTTGTTCTCCCACTAATCTTCTCTTTTTCCTTGCTTTTTGGACCCTACCCCATCCCACCTTTGGGTAGGAAAAAAAAAAAGAAAGAGTGATGATGATTAGATTACACTACCCATTTTCATCAGCATCACTTAAACACCTTGCTCCATTATGCCAGCAACTGTTCTGAAAAATCTCACTTGAACAGCATGTTACCTAGTACAGTTCTCTGTCACTAACTGGCCAAGTATTACTTTCATACAACACTGTCAGCAGTAAAACACTTTCTTACAAATTTCTCTTAACCTCTATACAGCACTAATCATCCTACCCATTTTCATTACCAATACATCTTGCTTTAAACAGCAATTCATATAGATATCAAAAATTTAACTCTCCAGGTGGATTATACTAGATGCAAGCTTACTGTACATACTTTTTTTTTTATGGTACTTTTTCTATAACTCTAACAATCACACTCATAGGAAACTATAATAATCTGCACTTTCTATAAAAAAAAAAAAAGGGGGAGGGCAGGAAACTATAATATTACTAACCTGCACTTTCTAAAAAGTACCGTGTGTTGAAAGAATTCCAATGCCGCTTGGTCTTTAGGCAGGGAGAGTCAAAATCTTGGCTGATCATATGCAAATGAAGTTGTGACATACTGGGTATTGCATGGTAACCATATCTGTGAATAACAAGGAATTTAAATTAACTGATCGTAATATACATCAGAAAATAAAATCAAATTAAGGAACACCATGGCTGCATTGATCCCCACTCAAACTGACAACTCTGCTTGTATAGCAGTGAAGAGATACAGTACTTGCTAGGCATGGTGAAGGGTAGTGATAATTCTTTTTTATTATGCCATCTGTTGAGAAAACATTAACAACTAAAATGACATACGGTACTCATACAATACGTATGATGCTAGCATACAATCATGAATTAATTAAAATGGTAACACCTTCATGGACAAGTGGGATGTTGCAGAACAGAAGTGAACTCCACACCTGAGAAAAGGAATGAAGTGTAAAAAACTACAACACTTTCATCTTCTACTTTCAATACTTATTGTCCTTCATGGTATTTCTTCATTACTGGATAAACTTTCAAATATTTCTCAGCAAAACATTATTTATCAGTAGCTATGCACAGTCTGCCACTGTTGGTTTGCTTGTAATATGATGGCTCAGCACTGTCTCCCTAGCATGCCTCCAAAAAAGATCACTTTGCTAGTAGGCACACAGCTAGCAGAGTAATTATGTTAGTCAAATCAGCAGGTAAGAAGCCCATTCATAAGCAATCATGATGGCTTGCTTGGTTTGGGTGAACAATGCCCAAGCTAAACCAAGTCCCAAAACCAGCTGATTATTTCCCAATTGCTGCTACAACATCTGAGATATGTCAAATATTTTTAACAATATTTACAATAAGTTTCTGCTTTGACTGTCACTTTCCTGTGACCGTATGTTTCCTGCATGAGTGATAATTTTGTGGCTAGTTACCAAGCTTGTAGCCACACTTCAAACTCATGGTTGTACATCACTGGGGCAATGACAGCCAACTATCTAATGCTTTACACATCAACACCCAAGTAATCATCTCCATTACAGCAGAGTAAATCATCTCAGTCTTACAAATGTAGTACACACACACCAGTACTGAAAATGCAGAGCTGTTATATCTCCATGTTTGTACTAGTCTCCTCTGTGAACAGTCATTTCTACAGCCAGTAATCCTGAATTACTGTAAAAGCATAAAGTTATCAGGGCTATGATTCACAAACTTAATATCGATTTTGGGTTGTAGTCTTGATATGTCTTTGCTGAATGGAAACGGAAAGGGAGGTTCAGAATACAGTAAAAGCTTGATATAACGAATGCGGGATAAAATGGAAGCTTGGGAAAACAGAACAACTTTTTTCCATATGGTATTCGCAACATACCAGAGGTTTTCCATTCTGTTGTGACGCGTCAGGTTTCCATAACGGAAACAAGCCAGTTTGTCCGTGGCCGTGGAAAAATTTCAATGCACAAGTCATATCCCCCCCACTTGGAGGTGAGGTTTTTACTGTTTTACTTATTATTATTACTGTATTATTATTATTATTGTGGGTTCTGACTGCTCTGTGTGTAACATTATGACTAACATAGGCAGCACATCTGTGTGTAGCAAAAGAAGCTATTTAGTAGCACCTGTGTATAGGCTTCAGGTCAAGAGTTAGGGAAGAAATATCGGAAAAATCGCAAATTTCCGGAAAATTCCGTTCCATCTATGGTTTTGGAATGGAAGCTTGAAAAAGTGGAATATCTGATACAACGGAATAGGGGCTGGCTGAATTATTCTGTTACATCAAGTATTTACTGTACAGTACTATATTTCCAAGACTCCTGTTCTTCCTGATAAGGCAAATGTTACATATGACAAGGAGGAGATTATAGACTTGTCTGTCTCTTCACAATACTAAGAACGGTGTGTGGGTCAATAGATCTAATCCAATACAGTACAGTACCTGTACAAATTATTTGAGTAACACATATGAGGAGGGAGGGTTTAAAAATGGAAGAGGTCGTGTGAACTAAATATTACTCTGCTACTGAAAGTTGAAATGCATTGTGGACAAAAAAAAAAAAAAAAAAAAAAAAGCTGTCTTTATGAAACAGAGAAACCCAGTCACAATGCTGACTCAGATACCTTACGGCAGGCGTCAAGAATATGTATACAGCACCAGTATCTATCTATATACCTCTTTGTATGCATATCATTCCCTGCCACATATGACTTGCAAATGGTATTAGCTGGAAAAAAAAAATCTGGAATACAATGTGAATAGTAAGAGTTGTCCCAATCGTGAGGCAAGCCTCTGCTGGGCTGATTCTTTTTTAAGGTATATAGTCACTGTTTTATAACCAGAGTAAACTGTACCTCATTTGATGCATGCAGGCTGACCTGTGCAGACCTTCATTATGACTCATGTGAGGTCTGGAGCTCAGCAAGGGTTAACAATACATGTATGAACACTCTCAAGCTCCAGTGACTTAATCTCAACTGAATACAGTCACATAAACTGACACTAGCTGGCATAAATACTTGAGCTGCCCCGACTATTTGTGGAATCTTCTGTTAGTTTGTTTTGGTTACCATCAGACAACTTCATATGATTGAAACCCATGCCCTTTAAATTAGGGGGTTAAATAATATAAAATTTAAAAGCCCACAACAAATGGTATGATTATTCTTTTTAAAAAATCATATACCAGATTATATACTGTTAAAAAACCTAAGATTTATCATATAATCAACAAAATCCAGCTATGAACTTGCACACAATATCCTCTCAGTTAATGCACTGTTATGAAATCAAGCAATGTGAAATGAAAGTCTACAGTTACAAACATTACAGTACACAACATCCATGACTGATCCATCATCAGTCAAAAATAACCTAGTGTTCATTCAGTAATATGCAGGAATTACAATACCAAAATTCCTTCAATGTCTAAGTTAAAATTGGTAAGCAGATAAGTCTTTCCTCACCTGAACTCAGTCTGTGGATACTTCGTTGCCAATAGCCTGCACTGGTCCTCCATATACCTCAACAACTCACTCTGTTCCCTCTTCAGAGACTTCAGGTTGGGAATGTTAATTTTGGGTATTACAAGAAAGTGATACCGCGCCTGCAAGAAACAGAATAGCCGTATTGTGCACATTTTCTGCCAAACAATGTTCTTTCAATTACTCTTTAACTTCTCAATATTCAGTACCGCACCTTGTGTAGCTTGTTAAATTAACATGTGGATCTCTGTGTGGGTTTTTAACCTTCATGTGTCTCCTGACACATCACTTATCTAGTTTAACCTCAAAATGTCCACTTTTTTGGCTAGTAGGTTTAGTGCCAATACACGTTCTGACATGTTTTACTCACTAGCCTGTTTAAATATTTTTATACAAACATCTCTATCTGGGAAAGCGTCAAGAAACTTTTATTGGGTCGATAATATTCCAAGTTTTTACTAACAACAGAACTCAGACCCAACTGCACCTAACTCAATTATCCCACCTACTCTAACACAATCTACATACAATAATCCTTCCTTACCTTGGTAAGAGGCAACTCCCAGTCGCTGCTTTAACTACGGGACAAACTAGAATGTTAATAACTTTCCTCTTAGAATCATGTCCGTCATTTATACTTATCAACTATAATTTCTCTCTTTTCAGCACTTGTGTGATCAAAATACACTGTATATTCTTCTATGAATATGTACTGCTCGTTTCTGACACAACATTGCTACCATTCGGTATGAAGTGAGCGCCAAGTGAAAGTTAGAGGACATCCGCCCGTCCACTGATGTCAAATTCAGCAGCAAATCAGACCGTATAACCTTCACAACAAAGACCACAGTCCGCCACCCTCACTCCCAGCACCACTGGACTGTTTTACCGAGGTAGAATGCCTCTTACCTTGGGGTATTTGTCTTTGATTATGACTATTCTGTCATCTGACTCCACGATGAGATTTGGATCATTCATGGATGCTAGAAGTCCCTGAGACCAATGAGTCTTCTTGGTTGGTGGTAAAGATGAAGATTCTGGAGCACATCGCTTGCTTGGTGCGGCGGCCGCCATCTTCCATCGTCATGGAGATAGGCTCTCCCTCCTCTCTGCCTCCTCCTCTACCACCACCCCCATCCCTACTCGGCCACCATCCCCTCTCCCTCGTTTCTCTCTCGTGCTCTCCGTAAACCTGCTCTCTGTTCTTCTCATAGACTATAATATCATTTAACCTCTTTCTATGAAGGTAATTTTTCACTTCCTCTAAGTTTCTCCTAAACTTTTCCTAAATGCATATACTCGAAACGGTTCCTCTTCACCTTGACCTCGGACCCTCTTCCCTCCCCTCCGACAATATATATATATATATATATATATATATATATATATATATATATATATATATATATATATATATATATATATATATATATATATTCCATTGGATCCCAGAGCTGCTGGGCGAGGCATTGCACTGGCAGGGTACTAAGCGTACCGCCCTCCGCCTATCGTCGCATAGTCGCTCATCGGTCCCTACCCGGGGGTTCCCTACTTTATAATGGTTTGAAAATTCCCAGTTCTGTCCAATACTCTGGACACTGGGCTCCAATGGGTGAAAGAAACTGTTAGATTTGCCATTCATTAACCCATTGGATCCCAGAGCTGCTGGGCGAGGCATTGCACTGGCAGGGTACTAAGCGTACCGCCCTCCGCCTATCGGCGCATAGTCGCGAAGCTCATAAGTCCCCACCCGGGGGTTCCCTACATTATTAAGGTTTGAAAATTCCTAGTTTTGTCCAATACTCTGGACACTGGGCTCCAATGGGTTTATATATATATATATATATATATATATATATATATATATATATATATATATATATATATATACTGTATATATATATATATATATATATATATATATATATATATATATATATATATATATATATATATATATATATATATATATATATATATATATATATATATATATATATATATATATATATATATATATATATATATATATATAAACCCTCAGGGTAAAATTAATTTTCATCAGTCCCAAACAATTTTACTAATTATTTTTACTGGTTGTAAGGAGACATTAAGGCTCGTGGAATTACATCTGTAGTAACAGTGCCTGTAATTATTAAAAATACCCCTCAGCATAAACTCTTGTTACATAATATAAACTCTGCATCGGAAATTGAAGAACTCACCCGAGTCTGGGATATGAAGTGATGTAATTTGCTAACCCGAACCGGGCATCAACGCTCGATCCAGGGATTCATCCATCCCTGACGCATGGCTGTGCTTATCCTATCACCCATTACATTTTAACACCCGCGCTAGTGAAACGAGAGCGAGTATGTTTGGCTCGATTAGTGTCTGTCAGAGCAAAACTCAATTTTTATTTCATTTCAACAAAATTTGGCAGTGTAGCTAAGAGCCAGTGGTGGACCTATTGTTATTTTAAAACAACAGGTCAAAGGTTATCGTCGAAGATCTGTCTATATCTATTGCCAGACGCCATAATCCTGTAAGGGGTGGCCATTTGACTTTGAGTTATTTGTTTTACAGGGAGGGGCACTAACCCTCCACCAACCCACTTCCTGACACGTAGGGAGCGCGTATGGTTTGTTATATGGTTACCACCCAGCGTTGTAAATGGTTTCTTGGCTTACAGGAAACCATTTGGCTTGTCACTCAATGTAAAGCCACCTCTAAAGGAAAGAAAAGCAATAAGAAGTGACAGGAAAGATGTGAGCAATAGGAAGAGAGGAGGGTAGGCACAGAAAAAGAATGATAAAGGCTAAGGAAGAAGTAGGCAACACTACATCAAAGTGAGTGGATGATGGTAGCCACCACCTACCACAAACGTCGAAGAACTGGGTCAAAATTTGACCTAACAACTTAATGGAAGGGTGGAAGACAATGCAAGGAAGAATGGTTTAATGATGGGAACAGTAAAAGGTCAAGGTCACAAGGCAAGGTAAAAGTTCGACCCGTGTGTCGGTGTGTGAGGGAAATAACTAAAACAGTTCTGAGCTGATTCCAACCAAACTTGGTGGAAGGAATGAGGATCAGCCAGGGGTTGATCTGTTATTGAGAATGATAGGTCAAAGGAAAACTTAAAGTCTATCCGATTTAGACCAAACTTTGTGGAAATGTTCAAAATAAAGGCAAGAATAACGAGGTCCGATTTTGATAGCAATTAGTCAGCGTCAACGTCACAGGGAAAAGCCAAAAGTCTAGGTCACAGGACAAGGTCAGCTCAGACACTTATCTGGTGTGGACACATTTTGGTGGCAGGGCCATGGGTCTGGCAATACTGAGGTCATCGCCCGAAGAACTAGGGTGCAGGCTAGGTCTACTAATACTCTTAACCCAACTGCTGGGTGCAGGTGTTCTCGTCATGGCGCTTAGTTCATAAAGGCATTACAGAATACTTGTGTTTAGAGAGAGAGAGAGAGAGAGAGAGAGAGAGAGAGAGAGAGAGAGAGATGATAGATAGATAGATAGCTGTGTGTGTGTGTGTGTGTGTGTGTGTGTGTAAAGTTGCAAGTCAAGCTTTGTTGACCGGGTGGGTGGGATGGTGGGTGAGTGCGTAGCGTGGGTGGGCAGGCTTGATGTAGTGGGTGGGCGGGATGGGGTGGTTTGGTGGATTGGGCACGTGGGTGAGTTGTGGGGCTTTATGGGTGGGGGGTGGATGAGTAAATTCCCGGGGGACGAGCCAGGATATGGACTCACTACAATGGGTGGGGGGAGGGTGCGTGGGGAAAACAGATTTACACTGGAATAGGTCCACGTGAGGCTATAGTTTCATGGGGGATACGTCCCTGGAGGAAATGGGCCTGAGTGGAAGTCCAAGCGGTAAAAATATTCTGTGGATGAAAAGAGTCCGTGAGGAAATAGGTACATGTGGGGACTGGGTGGGCCCCTTGGTGAGAAAATAGGTCCATGGAGAAAATGCGTCCATGGTGAAAATAGGTCCATGGTGAAAAAGGTCCATGGTGAAAATAGGTCCATGGCGAAAATAGGTCCATGGCGAAAATAGGTCCATGGTGAAAATAGGTCCATGGCGAAAATAGGTCCATGGTGAAAAAGGTCAATGGAGAAAATAGGTCCATGGTGAAAACAGGTCCATGGAGAAAATGCGTCCATGGAAGGAAAATAGGTCCATGGGGAACAGGTCATATAGGGGAAAAGGTCAATGGATGAACTAAATCTATGGGAAGATAGGTCCATGTGGGGATTTGATGTGCCCCATGGTGAGGAAATAGGTTCATGGAAGGAAAATAGGTCCATGGGGAACATAGGTCGTGTGAGAGAAAATACACCCATGTAGGAAAAATAGGTCACTGATGTAAAATAGGTCCAAAGGAATATAGGACCACAGGGTAGAAAGTGCCCATGGGGGAAAGTAGGTTAATGCAGGAAAATTGGTCTAGGGAGAAAATAGGTCCATGGGGAAAACAGGTCCAAGGGAAAATAGGTCCATGGGGTAAAATGAATACTAGGGGAGAAAAATGGGTCAGTGGAATTAAAAAAAAAAAAAAAAAAAGTCCATGAGTGAAACTACGTTGGTGAAGAATTGAAGAGACGACCCCTTAGAGGTTGAAGCCAGAGACGGGTTCAGGTGTTCGTTCTTTTGCAGAGTTTTGTTCGCCCTTCTTCCAGTGATTCAAACATGACTATGATATTAATACATTCATCGGTTCATAGTCACAACAGTTACAGTACCGTCATAACTACTGAACAAACCCTAAGCCACTGACTGCTTTATCTGTGCCTCAAACGGCTGGATAAGTGATAAGCGAACTCCTTGTGACCACCAGTTACCTACTTCACCATGATGGCAAAAGCTTCAGGTATGGGTTGTGTTGTAACCTATTCTGGCTGACAGAGGATGCATCACAATGCTTTATACTTACGAGTACACTTACTGGTAGTATGTTTTTCCCTTATCCAAACAATGCTAATACAGTATATCTGTAAACACTACAAATACTGCATGAGAAAAAATTAATAAATTCTCTTACATTTAATCATAGATTGGACTGAAATACATGTGGCTAATCTGACAAAAGCTCCACATTTACCTCAATCTCATCTAAAACTGTAGTTTCAGTTCACATTTCTAATTTGTCAATTTGCTGAATGTGGATCATCTAGCAATGAAAAAAATAAAGCAGCATACATGCATTTTCAGACAGATAACATCCTGTGCATCTATAAACTACATGGAACACAGCTACCTGCTGCACTCTGTTCTTAATTGTATTGCCTAAGGCTTGTCTTTACCAGAATCACAAGTTTAAAGCCAGGATACAAAATCAGAGGTTAGCGGCATTCAGAACCAAGGTTTTACCAACCCAGAAATAAGTAACTGACAGACTAATTACAGAATGAGCAGACAGTGATGCAACTGCAGTTCATTTCATGACTGGGCAGGGAATCAAAGGTGCCATACCTATATTCAGACAACTGAAGAAGAACCTGGCTGGGGTTAAGGGGGTGTATGGTGGTTTTGTGGACATGGAAAAAGCTTTTGTAAAAGCCCTGTGGGAAGCAGTAAGTTGAAAATTGATGAAAGGATTTTTGAGTTGGGATTGGACATGATTGTGTGCAACATGCGTTTTCAAGAACTGAATGGGTAGGCTGATTGCACATGAGTCTGTAAGCAGTTGTAGTAGCAGATGTATTAGGGGAAGTATGATGACCTGGAAAGAGGAATTTATAGAAGCAAGAAACTTATGGATCATATAATGAAGGTAATGGAGGGAGTCCTGGAAGAAAAAATTATAGAGACAAACTTTTCTGGTCAGGAAGGCTGAAAGGAGGTTAGTGAAGAATGTTAAAGTTACAGGGAGCAAAGAGTGTGTGTGTACGGCAACACAAATTACTGTTATGTGACATGGTACAGTACTAAAACGGTGGTCATAAAGAAATGGACGTATGCAACCATGAGGAAAATATGGAAGTTGAAGAACCAAGCAGTATGAGATGCCTTCTGTTGCGAGATGAATAGAGCGGTAGCCGAACATGGAGCTATAGACAGAAGTGAAAATGATTAATCATTAACACTTCTGTACAAATTTTGTACAAAGCTTTCAAGAACAACTTCTCGTGAGTTAATGATTCAGTGTGTGGATGGAAAGGGGTCCCACCGAGACACAGGGTAACATGATGGAGGGATGAGGGTGTAGAAGCCACAGTTAAGGAGATATAAAGACTTTTTCCAGGAATGGGAAAAAGTTACTAAAAGTGAGAAATACCTGGCTGTAAAGCTTAGGGCTAGAAAGGAGGCATAAAGGGAGGAATCTGAGCTTCAGAGACTTTTACTGGATAGCTTAATTGTGCCAAAAGAAAGAATGTGGTATTTAAGGTGGCAAATCAGATGAAGAGAGAAAACAGGGATACCATAGGTGAGCAGTGTGCACAGAATGAATGTACTGGTATTGTGATGGGAACGGGTAGACCGTGATAGTTTTGGCATGTTGAGAGGATGGAAGAACATTATAACCAGTTCCTGAATGAAGAGCTCGACTGGAGCAGGAAGGTCTGGAGTCACCATATCCAGTACTGTATTTGGCCCTTGGCCTTTGATTGATACTGGTATTGCTGAGCAGGGCAATAGGCAAGATGCAGCTTGGGAAGGCATCAGATGTGTCTGGGTTGACTGATGAAATGGCGAATAGCTCAAACAATATAGGAGTGGGTTTACTTACTATGTGACACATTTGATTACGTGTAAGTGTGCTGTTCCAGGTGATTGACTGAAGAGTGTGATAGTAGGCTATATGTGTATAAGGGGAAGGTTGATGCCCCGGAAGGGGAAAATTGTAGAGACATACAATTTTTGGATCAGATAATAAAGGTAATGGAGAGTCCTGGAAGAAGAAATTATAGGGACATAAACTTTTGGAGCAGATATTAAAGGTAACGGAGAGAGTCTTGGAAGATATGATAAAGGAATGAGTAAATATTGATGAGATGCAGTTTGGGATTAGATGAGGCACAGGGACCACTGATGCCATACTCATTATCCGACAGCTTCAGGAAAAATATAGGGGAACGAAGAGGGAGCTGTGCTTTGTTTTTGTTGATTTGGAGAAGGCCTTTGACAGAGTTCCTTGGGAGGTGGGGAAATGGGTAATGAGAAAGCTCGGGGTCAAGAAATGGCTGGTTAGTGTGAATGTTGGTGTGCATCATAGATTAGTCTTGAGCCCCTGATTGTTTGTCATAATGCTTGAAGCTCTCTCACATGATTTAAAAAATGGACTACCACTGCAGATGCTGTATGATGATGACTGTGTTCGTTGTGGAGAATGAAATGGAGGAGAAGGCTAGATTTGGGAACTGGAGAGATGGAATGGGGTACGACTACAGGGGTTTGAGAATAAATGCTGATATTTTAGGTCTGGCGCGGTAGCTACTGTCAAGGCAGAGGGAATGTGACCATGCGCAGTCTGCCACAAGGGTGGGGAAGTAACTCCATCCTGTGCAATATTTGTGATAAGTTGGTGCATAAGAAATGATGCTAATCAGGCCGCGAAATAATGGTGATATCACATGTGCGGTATGTCAGGGAGAGCATGTAGAGATTGACAGGCATGAAAGGATTGATCTTGCTGGAAAGTATGTTGAGTGTATGGAGGAGTTTTGTTATTTGGGAGACATGTTGTGTGCTGGAAGTGGGACTGGAGATAGCTGGAGATAAGGAAAGAGTGCCAGTGGTTGGAGGAAGTTGAGTGAGCTGGTGCCTCTCCTGACACTGAGAGGGCTCTCCCTTCATGCTAAAGGGTGCTTGTATTTAGCATGTATTATAACAGGAATTTACTGCTACGTTGTTGTGACCTGTGTGGTAAAGGAAGGGGATACTCGTAGGCTCAACCGTAGCCTACATACCGTAAATGATAATTATTCGATGGATGTATTGTGTGTCCTTCAATGAGAGGTCTGAGGGGTTAGGATTGTGAATGAAGAGTTGAGAGGAAGGATGGGGACTTGATTGTATTGGTACTGTGATGAGAAGGGGCAGACCGAGACGGTTTCGGCATGCTGAGAGGATGGAAAATGAAAACTCGGTACGGAGGGTTTGGTGTGAGTGCCAACGGTAGGGTTGCGAGAGGCAAACCCCAAAAGACCTGAGATGAGGTTATGGAGTGTGACCTCAGGGATAATGGATTGAATAGGGAGGCAGTCACAGAGCAGTGTGGAGTGCCGCCATTAAGTGACCAAAGCCGATGCATTAAAGGATATAAGAGTCTTTATAAACGAAGCAAAACAGAACGTGTTGGCAAGGTCTCCAAATGACAAGTTTAGGATTAAGGTCAGGATGTATCAAGGGTCAGACCTGAGGCAACTTACGTTCATAACAGTTATAAATGGAAGCTGTGGCTTATGAGTCAAAGTTGTATAGAAAGGGTTAAGGTTAAATATAACCCAATTAGTGTAAGTTAATAGAATAGAAAAATAATCAATGTCCTTTGAAGAATACAAGCTAGAAAATCACACACAATAATCCAACAAAAATAATCAGTCTTAAAGAACAGCCTTGAAAAAAACAAACAAGTCCTTCAAGGAGAGCTGGGAAAAAAAAAAAAAAAAATCTGCATGGGTGACAAGTGACTTGTTAGAGTCAAAGGAACCAGCAGTGACGAGTCAGAGGTTACGATCAGGGTAAGTAAAGGGCCAGTCCTGAGCCAACTGCTGTTCATAATGGTTGTAATAGATGCAGTGGCTGTTGAGTCATGGTTATAGGGAAGGGGTCAAGGTTAAATAAAACCCAAGTTGTGTAGAGTGAATATACAAGAAAAATAATATACGTCCAAAAGAATACAAATATGAAAAACAGACATAACAAACCAACAAAAATAATCAGGGTCCTTCAAAGAACAGCACTGAGAAAAACAAAGTAAACAAGACGATCTTTTAAGGAACGCTAAAAAAAAAAAAAAAAAAAAAAAAACATTCAAAAGAGTTCAGGACCAAAACCACCAGACTAATTCAAGATTTCTCATCCTCATCACTTAATACTATATATTCTGACCAGATCACGCCTTCCTCGGCAACCAAGATCCTTGCATAATCCAAAATTAAAGTTAACCCAAAGATTGAATACACTGCGTCATTTATTATCTGAATAATACACATACTGGATGATCGCCACGCCTAATAGGAACCAAATCATTACTTTTCTTAGTACAATGACCCCACATTACAAGCTGAACGAGGGTTTTTTCCAACCGTTTGAATTTGATACCACACTTTTTTGGCATCATGTGACAGCATATCTACTGCACCAGCACCAGTATCTACCAGACCCTCCTCCTCAACTCCATTAATGCTAAACACAGTAGTTTTTGACAAACCCATTTTTGGTAACAACGCAGTATGCTCAGAAGGTACACTCCATGCATAGTATCAGGCTGCGGAAAGTTGATTATTTGACACTTATAATTTAGCAGTGCATCCATGCCCACTACAGCAGTATCAGTCCTGTCGTCCTTTATAACAAAGTATGGAAAAATAGTCATGTTTTCTTCCTCATTCTCGGTCTCTGTGTTGCACAAACCACCAACTAGCCACTCAAAGGAATCCCATCCAGGAACTGGCTTTACATTACTGTCACAGTACAAACCACATTCTTTTGCAAATGAAATGGGCAACACACTGAATGTGGAGCCAGTGTCCTGTAGTGTCAAGAACCATTTGTTGCCAAATTTTGCCGTAACATTGAGGCAACCATAGCGGGGTATGTCGTCCTTACCCTTATAGGCCAACAACTTTATTCTCGGCATTTTGCCAAATGAAAGCTAAAACAAAAATCTATCAACGTATTAGCAAAACACTTTATCAACTCAAAGAATTAAAATCAAGGCAAAAAAAAAAAAAAAAAAAATGAAGACAAACCTGAGATGAAACGACCGTCTTATCACCATGCAGACGACACAGCAACTGAGGGCTATAGCATTTTCCTGTGGGTATAAAGGGCCAAAGGCAGACGAAATAGCCATATTAAAATCCGACCAAGGATAATAAGCGCCCTGTAAAACCAGTAAAACATCTTTGTCTGCGAGGTACGAGCAAGGCCATTTAAATCCGAAGGCAATGTCGCTTTACACCCCAAGGATGCCTAGAGTAAATTGATGGCTATCTACTTACCAAATTTCATGCCTTTGCGGCAAACTGTGTGGCCTGTGGCCCTCGTTTGAAGATTTTCGACATGTTGCACTCGACGCGTGTCACGTGCCACGTGCACCGCCTGGGTGTGATGAATCTTGTCAAAAACAAAGCTCAAAGAATTGGGCTATCATATGGTACGAACCACACAGTGATCGGCCCTGTGGTTGCTTAGATATGAGTTTCTCAAATGCGTTACGGTATGGCTGGATCGGGCCGGCCTGGGCCTCTCATGTGAGAAAATGCCACTTCTTGCGTGAAGGTGTCGAAGAATCACCAATATACCATGTCTTCCTTGCTCACAATATTATTTTACCAATCGAAGTGGACTTGGTGCTGTAGGAAAAATACTAGTGAGAGAGCTCAGTGGTTTACTCTAACCCAGCAAAGATCCTTAACCCCTTTTATATAGTGATGATGGCTAAAAGCAGATTCGAGGGCTGGCTTAACTAATGATCAAGGAGACTCATTCCTACCGTATGATTAAACCTTACTGAATGTCACGCAACAACTATTCAGAGTTCAAGTGGGAGCGGTAAAGTTCCGGTAAACAAACCTCATTCGAAGAGAGTACGGACCCAATAACTTTAGGCCTACTACGTTCTTTTCACTTTAACTTGGCCTAAATGTGTTATCTCAGTTTAAATGACGAGCTGTAACGAGAGAGTAATGATAGAGTACGTATAATGCTAATTACGAAGAAGTGGTAAGGAGAGGCTGTAGAGCCGTAGTATTGTCATTCTGCGGCTGAGGTACGGGAAGAATATGTTAACAACGAAAATCTCCACCAAACCATTCAACCTATATGTAAGACTTGTATAAGGAGTGTAGTTGCCTACAATGCATGTGTTGGTAACGTCTTTTGAGAAATCGTAGTTGTGGAAGTTCAAGAATGCTTGGTGAATATTTAATTGAACATTCCTTTTTGTCTCATGCCGAAAATAAGTGGAAAGTAAATTCTCTCTCTCTCTCTCTCTCTCTCTCTCTCTCTCCGTACACACACATACGAGTACACACACAAAACACACACACACACACACATATGAATATTTATTTACTCATTTAAATAATGTAATAAGTATGTGGAACTCTGCATTTTAACAAAAGTGAAACTGTTGAACAAGTGCGTGAGTAAATATACCCGCCCTACTAGTATCCCTCTCTTCCCTCCCTCTCCCCAAGCGGCCGTTGCCAGACGCTGCCGGACTGCCACAGGACTGCTCGTCAGGTTACTGTTTTGTAATTACATCTCTTGAGTTAGCTGTCATGCTCGATGTCAATTCTTTTCAGTAATTAAGCGTAAAGTTTTCTAATTCACATTGTTGTATTCGCTTTTTGGTTATAGCCTATTACAGTGGAAACGTTATTTACCACTGGATCCCTTTAAGCCTACTATGAATTATCTAAATGTTTCAGAAATCACCCGTCGTAATAAATGTCTATAAAACGTTGTATATGAAATTCGGCCATACTCATAAGCCAAATTTCATCTTGGCAAAAGTCTACAGTGTAAGAGAATGTCGTCCATATTGCCAGACTAATAAAATCAATACTTTATACACTATGCTCTAAACAAATTTTCCTTTATTTTACTTCCGGCATCTAATTTTGAGAAAGGATAATATTCCCGCTCATATTCTCATATCCTTGCTATTACTCCCGCCATTCCTCGCCCAGCTCCCCTCCGCCTGTTTTTCGCTAATCTTCCTCTCTCCTTTCATCCTCTACTTCTTCATTCCATCCCTCCCCTCCTCTCTGATCCCTCCATATCCCTTCAGGTTCCGCGCCTCCTCCCTCTCCTTCTACCGTCCACTCCCCCCTCCACCGCTCATCCTCCTCCCTCTCCCTCCCCTCTCCCTCTTCCTCCCTTCCTCGTCTCCCCACCGAGACATTGATGACGCGACCAGATATTTACTCATTGTACATACCCTTCTTTTCTCTGTCAACGATTGCCCTAACAGCACTATCATATTACCTGTTAGAGTTATGCAGCATAAGTGTTTACTGCTTTGCCTTCGGCGTAATGAAAAATAAAGGGGCAAAAATTTTTTTCTAGAAGTTGCTGGAAACTTGACTCAGATCTGGGACGGTGTTTCTCGCGACTTTCAGTTCCAGTGCTTGTAAAATGGCCGTCGTAGTGTCATCATTTTGCACAGCCACCTAAAATTTTTCCCTTTTTTGCGCCCTGGAGTTGGTTATGTCAAAGGAAAATTCATTTATATCGCAAAATTAAGTCACAGAGGAGCAGCAGTGTTAGTGATTGTCCGAGTGGATCAAGAGAAGTAAAAATATTCGATCGGAGGAAGAACGTGCGGCTAAAGAAAGGGCCCATGTTCCCGAGTTCCGACTTGTAAATTGAATAGAACGGCTTTATCTGCTCCTCATAGTTGGAAGTTTGTTGTGTGCACCAGTGAAAGGATACTTTAGACTACACCGAGGATCGCCTGCACGGTCGGGGCCTCACGTGAGCGACCCTGAGCCCCGATATTGGAAGAAATGGAGAGAGATTTGGGAGAGTCGGCTCCAGAGTGGATTTGGCAAAGAGCTACATCTTCCGCTATCGTAAACCTCCAGTGAAACGTAACATAACCTCCTTCCATGCTAAGGTAGGCACCGCACCGATTTATTTATTTAGCCATAGCCAGTAATTCAGAACCGTGTAGGAGAATGTGATATACCGGGAAAACGAGGACATTGCAACAAAGGAGAGAGGGAAAACCATGTGCTCACGGGAAATGTTTTTGCGTGTATTATTAAGTCAGGTGTGTGTGTCTGTGTGGTGGGGTCGCAGGTACAACTAGCCCGCGTGGACTGGGGGAGCGACCTTTAAATTTGGAATGTTGAGTTACTGGAATATTTACACGCCCCGATGATCGGTAATGGAGTTATGTGTCTGATGGTATTTTGATGTGTGGATAATATGCATATCTTTTATTTGACACCTTTTTTTTTCTTTTCTTTTTTACTGGAGGCTTTTGATGTGGAAAAGTTGGTATATGCAGTGTAGGTAGTTTGATGCTTGGGTAAAACTAATTCCTTGTGTATCTTCAGTGTTCACTTTTGTGGAAAAAATGTTAAATGCTGTATAGATATTTTGATGCTTAGAAGATATGCATTCCTCTTATTGGTGACTTATTTTTTGTATTGATATTAATAACTGGTGTAGAAAAATTGACACATTGTCTTACGTGTGTGATCGTAGTCGTAAAGGATAAAATATACTGTAAATTATGGAGACTAGGGAGTACGAGAAGTGCCTAGTGTTCTATTAGATATTTACCTCACCGGTGAAGATTGCTACCCAGTTAAAAAAAAAAAAGTTTAAACATTAATAATGAGCGGAGCTATCTGAATTAAATTGTGTGGTGTTAGTGGGATTATAGCCCATTGAAAATAGAGATTATTCGGACATACTAGTTTGTGGAGGTTGTTTAATCCCTGCATTACGTAGGATCTGCCGAATTAAATGGTGTAGGAATAGAAAAAAAAAAAAATAGAAAAGTCATATCGTAGTGAGTTAGTAAGGAAGCAGAAGTGTAACTGGGAAATAAATGAAGATTAAGCAGCAAATTGTGCGGTTAAAACTGGCTCCCTTTTTACCGGTAATTCCGTCAATCCGAAAACGCAGTTAATTTTATTCTTGCTATTTTTTGACCATTTTATTCACCTTATGGAGAGAAATAGTTTGTGAAGTTGATGGAGACTACCAAACCCATCACTGTAAATGGTCTCAAAAAAGAAGAAGAAGAAGTTGAAGAGGAAGAAAAAAGTTTTGTAGGCAACGTGGTAAAAATAAAGTAAAAAAATGCGTCACTAGATTTGAAAGGTTAAAATCTCTTAGCTGAGGAATTGCAGCAGTTTGCCACAGTCGAAGGGAACATTTCTCACACTTCATTGTTCATGGTAGTTGTGTTATCTGACTGCGAGGTAAGATTTGGTAACGCTCAAGACATACTGCGTAATTTGTGAACTCTTCTTCGTTCGTAGTAGCTAGGTTATCTGAGAGTGAGGTAAGAAACACACCAGATAAACAGATTAGCGTATTTTTAATTTGTGCACAGTTCTTCATCGTTCTTAGTAGCTGTGTTATCTGATAGTGAAGTAAGATTCGATAACGGTCAAGATTAAACAGACGCTGCGCAATTTGTGCATAGTTCTTCATCGTTCTCAGTAGTTAGATTATCTGATAGAGAGGTAAGGTTTGATAACGCTTAAGATAAACAGACGCTGCATAATTTTTGCACTGTTCTTCATCGTTCTCAGTACTTAGGTTATCTGATAGATAGTATCTGATAACGCTTAAGATAACCATGCTGTGTAATTTGTACTGTCTTATGAATAGGGTAGCAAACACTTATCTTTCACCCACCCTACCTCAGCGTATGCATACCTTATATATCGATATATTTTTTGAGAACGGTCGTAGCGTTTTCTTGTTGTTTGGAGATTTCGTAACACCTCTTTCTCAACGATTTATTTTTTACTGTGTCCACTACCTTCTCATGCATACTATGCAGATCTCTTTAATATCGACATTGCCTAGTTTGCACCAGTAACATAGAAGAGGAATATTAGTGTCAAATGCAAAATAGCTGAGGAGTGCCGGTAGCCTAGGTTTTACGAAATGGCCAGTCACTGAGAAATACGAGCCTGATAGCAGTAGTGAAGAGCGAAATGGGAACAGTAATGGATGAAAATATTCCATGTGAGATTTGCTAGGCGTAATAAAAAAAAGAAAAAGAAAAGAAAGATTGTAACCAGTTAAAGTTGACGCAGCATACCAGTATCACAACCAGGCGCCCAGGACTTTCTTTGAATAGTAACCGTTTTTGTTTTTTATTTATGGTTATTTTTATTAATATTTTTTATTACAGAGTATAATACCGTTGAGAACGGTGTAAGCGAAACGTATGGTAGGGAAAATACACCATATGGCTACTTTTTATTATCTAGGGGGAAAAAAAAAACAGCATGGCTACTCTCACTGGCCATTCATAGTGTAGGCTATTGATTGTGTGTGTGTGTGTGTGTGTGTGATGGGCAAGACGGGTACTGGAATGTGGGAAACTGGTAATCGTTAAAGTGAAACATTTACCGATATATCTAGGCCGTAAGGTACCTTTTTGTAAGTGTTGGGCAGGAATGGGATCACTATTTCAAGAACTAATTGTGAATATTTGTTATTATCATTATTAATAGGCTATTGTGAAGACCACTTGTGACCTACTGTATTTCTGTAACAGACTTGTTGCTTCCACTTGTCTAGTTTTTATCTGTATCTAGCACCCGGTATTTAGGCACCTTACACGCTCGTTTGAAGTACTGGGAAATTGACTTTGGATTATATAGTAGTAGTATTAATAATAATAATAATAATAATACTAATAATAATAATAAACTTATTATTATTATTATTTTACTACTTACTACTGCTAGCTACTGTGCTACTACTACTGCTACTACTACTTCTAGTTCTACTACTACTACTACTACTACTAAGGTATGTTAGGTTATGTGCGAATAAGGGTAAGATTATTATTATTATTATTATTATTATTTTGTGGTAGGTGGGGCGCTCACCATCCACTCACTCGATGTAGTGCTGCTCTCGGGTGTCTACCCTTTCCTCTCTTCCATCCTTCTTTCCTTCCATCCTCTTCTGTCTTTCCTTCATTCTTTCCTTGTCCTTCTGCCTACGGGTGACTTTACACTCCCTCTTCTGTCTTTCCTTCATTCTTTCCTTTTCCTTCTGCCTGTGGATGACTACACTGAGTGACAAGCTAAACTTTCCTGTACACCAGGAAACCATTTACTACGCTGGGTGGTAACCATATAACCAAATTTTGGCACCTGGTGGTTTAGTGGGTAATTATTGCGCTCCAGTCGGATTGAACCGGTGAAGGTTTGTATCCAAGGGGTGCTTGGGGTTGATTGCTCATGTAATGCCACTCAGGGATGAGTGAGGCTTGTCACTCATCTTAAATGTCGGGACCAACTGCCTAGCCTCGGGCTCCTGCGCTCCTCATGGGGCAGTGTAGGATTGGATGATGGATGGATGGATTATTATTATTATTATTATTATTATTATTACGGTAATGGTATTATTATTGTTGCCACCACTACCACTACGGTACTGCTACTACTACTACTACTACTTCTTCTACTACTGCTGCTGCTGCTGCTGCTGCTATTACTACTACAACTACTTCTACTACTACTACTACTACTACCACTACCACCACCGGTAGGCTACCTGATATTTCTCTACTCGTTGATTTTTTAATGATTTATTACCGGTTTTATCATTAATATTATTATTATTTTTAGAAATGAGTGCCTAACCGTATATCTCATCTCTGATTTTATACGGGATAGGTGTAAATGCAGAATATACCGTACCCTAAAGTAAGACCATTGGGTGGCGTGGATTGTAGTTTGCCGTCGAAACCTAGTGTACCGTACCGTGTAACTGGACAGAGTTGCGTAACGTGTTGTAGCGCATCATTGACAGGTGCCACGCCAGATCCAGGGCGGGATTCGCAAACTTATGCTTCATTCCGTGTCATAATTCAGATGTGTCGTTGCAGGAAGAACTACAGTAGGCATAGGAAATGTTGCACTTTTCTTGATCTTCATCCAAAAAATGTATTAGCCCTTTTTATTTTTCCTGGCGACGAAGATTTTTGCAGGAAGAACAAAAGTCACTACATGGAAAGATTCTGCACTCTCCTTGTTCTGTGTGCGAAACAGGTTCCAGTGTACAGTAGGCTGTATACGACGGGAGTTGAATAAAAGTTTGTGATCCCAGGCCCAGGGTCGTATTCTCGTTGTCAGAGGAAGCGTCGTAGCACCTCTTAAAGGGATTTGTTTTGCATATTGCACATTAATATTCCCCTGTTTAATACTGATTCAAAGCACAACTATCATGGAATGAAGTAAATGTTATGAAAAAAAGGATAATAACGTGTAATGTGCAAAATAAATCAGGAAAGGAAGCAGTGAAGTGATCTCGTACGTCGACAAGACAGTGGCTTTCAGTACCATATATATATATATATATATATATATATATATATATATATATATATATATATATATATTGGTTCCAGTAGATCTGTGGTGTAAGTCACCTTGGATATCGTGGAAATACAGGATGGCTTTTGAAACGCTCCTCTTTCACTCTCCCTGGTGAATTCTTGTGGTTTGCGGAGACGGCTCACTCAGCGTTACCAGTCTTTTTTTTTTTTTTTTTTTTTTTTTTTTTTTTTTTTTTAAATGCAAGGAAGAAGGAACCAAAGGTCAGGAGCCAGCAAACTGTTCTTTCTAAGAAAAACAATACAAAAGAGCCAAATTCAAGATCCGTGTGTTCCTTTCCTCCTTCCATTGCTACACCCACGCCCACACCGGCAGACTGAGCCGTTCCCACAGCACAAGATACCATCAGGCGTGTTAATAGTGATGTGCCAATGACGAGCCACCCTATAGGCAACAATAATGGCTGTTTTTCTGTTATCGGTAGGCTTTCGCGATGGAACAAAATCGTCTAAATACACTTCCATGGTGTATATATAGAAGGGAAAGGGTATCTCGAA